>NC_057861.1:214955013-215277513 GCF_019393635.1 Dromiciops gliroides
TTCAGGCTCACAACCTAGGTGTCATGTTTAACTCACTATCTTTCCCCTCTAATATCTAATATGTTGCCAAGGCCTGCCAATTTCACCATTAAGATATCTAAAATATGACCCCTTCTTTACTCTGACACTGCCACCAGACTGGTGAAGGCCCTCATCACCTCATGCCTGAACTACTACAAGTCAGCCTGCCTCATATCTCTTCCTGCTCCAATCCATTCAGCCACTGAAGTGATTTTCCTAAAAGTACAAGACTGACCATGTCACCCCCATATTTAATAAATTCCCTTAGCATCCCAATCATCTCCAGGATGAAATACAAATTACTCTGTTTGGCATTCCAAGCCCTTTATAATCTAGCCCCCTCCTACCTTTCCAGTCTTCTTACATCTTACTACCCCCACCATGTACTCTTTGATCTAGTGACACAGACCTTTTTTCTGTTTCATGAACAGGATACATTATCTCTTAACTCCTGGCATTTTCACTGACTGTCCCCCATGCTTGAAATGCTCTCCCTCCTCATCTCTCCCTACCTTCTCTGACTTTCCTTATATCCCAACTAAATTCCCATCTTCTGCCAGAAACCTTTTCTAGCCCTTCTTAACTCAAGTGCCCCCCTTACGTATTTCCTTTTTATGTTGTATAAAGTTGGTCTGTACATTTTTTGCTTCTTGTCTCCCCCAATAGATTGTGAGTTCCTTAAGAGCAAGAACTGTATTTGGCCTCTTTTTGTATCCCCAGGGCTAAACACAGTCCTTAGCAAATACTGGTGCTTAATAAATGTTAACTGATTGACTGAAAAAGGAAAAATATTTAGGGATGCACAATACAACCAAACATACCAACATACAAATCATAAATTTATTTCCAAATTTCAAGCATCTATGAATTTATCCATGTTGGCAGAATTCCTACCAACATAGTTCCTATCCCATATGGATCTTAGTAGTCAAGTTTTCATGGGGTTCTATAACATTAAAAAAAAAATCATAACCTGCTAGCTAAACTTCATGTTATAAGCCTTTAACTTAGGTGGATTGATTATTGGACTAAAAAAAAATCACAGAACCTGTCATAAGGCTTACTTTGGACAAATCATACAATGGAATTCAAATAAGGGAACAAAAAGTTGGTTGGTATTTCTCAAAACTTATATATGATTTCTTTCCCCGTCATCACTTATAATCTATCCTTCTAATGATAGAGACAATCAGTCCTTGACAGTGTAGATGAAAGGTGTTAGAATGGGAGACAGATTTGAATTCTGGTCCCAACACTTCCACTAATTAGATCAATAAGTGACTTTAGAAAATTCAGCAGAAACTTATTTAATGTTAACAGGGCAAAGAAAACAATTCTAGGCAATACATTATATGAAATATGATCACTGCCTTGCTGGAGCTTATGGTATAGGCATATGCTTATAATATAAAGCTTAGAGTCTCTTAGCTTTAATTGTTTAAAACTGTACTAATTGTTGTGGGGCACCTCCTATACCAGTGTGTATGTATGTTTTTGTCAGTGTGTGTGTGTGTACAGAGTAAATAAAAACTAATTTCTGGGGATGTGGGTGGGCAATACTAATATCTAGGGAGAAACACCTAAGGCCTCATATAGCACCTAGTACCTGAGTTGAGCTTTGAAGGAAGTGTCATGGGTGAGAGGCAGTGGTCCTTAGGTATGCCTCAATAAAGAATTACACTCACACAGTCCAATTAGAATTATTTGGTGCTAGGAAAAGTGATTGAGTGGGAAGTCAAAGATTTCACCCCTGGAGAGGAGGGCTTAGAAACATTCTCCTCCTCCAAGAGAGGGAAGGCAAAAGCATGTATAGCAGATAGATGGGGTGTCCACTTGAAAACTGGAAAGTTTTCTTTTGGGGTAAGGTGGGGAAAGCTTGAATGCTTGACATATTCCTGAGAGTCAAGGGGTATTTTTTTGTTTTGAAATGATGGTCCTGACCTTTGGGGTTATCTGTCTCCTAGCTCCGTTCAGGTAATAGCCAAGCCTAATTGACTTTCCTGCTACAGAAATTTATCTCCCCTTACTTCTTACATATGTCTGCCCTGGTATCTAGTTGGTCAATCTTAAATTTTAATAGTCCCTTGATTCTTTTATATGTCTGTCCTGTTATCTAGTAATCTTTGGTTTTTCTTCTTACAGGAGAAACTTCTGATTTATTCCAAGCCCATGTCAGAAGCAAGGTCATTTCCAGAATAGGAGATAAGAAGGAAGGGCATTCCAAGAATGGAGAATAAAATATTCAAAGGCAAAGAAATAGAAATGTAATGGCATGTAAGGGGAACAAAAAATAGGTCATATTGTCTAAAATGTAGAGCATATAAGGGGAAGGGTCTAATGAGACAAAAGCCTTAAAAGAAAGTTAAATGTTAAATAAGGCATTTGCATTTTATCCTTAAAGGAAATAGAGCCATGTTTTGGTTTTTAAGCTAAGTCAAAATTGGGCTTTAAGAATAAAAATTTTATAGCCATATGGAAGATGAATAGAGAATAAGAGAAAATGGAAGCAGGGATAAAAAAATTATATTAAGAGGCTATTGGCAATGGTCAAGGTGAGAAGTGATGACTCTCAATTAGTGTGGTTATGGGATAAATGGAGAGAAGGGGACAAACAGGAGGTGGAATTTAAAAGGCTCGGCAACTTATTGGATGTTGGCTAGGAGATAGAAGAGTGGTGAGTAAAAGTTAAAAGTCATCAATGATTTTGATATTGGTTACCTGAATGAGCGGAAGAATAGTTGCTCTCCTGAGACAAATACAAAAAATAGGAAGTGGTGGGATTTATGAGTAAAGATGAGTTCCATGTAGGATGTGTTGACTTAGAGTTGCCTTTGGAACTTACAGGTGAAAGAAGACTGTAGGAAGTCTGTACTGTGAGGGATGAGAGATGAGTAGGTTGATTAAGAGCTTGTTTTTCACCATATAAAGATGATCACTGAACCCAGAAGAGCTGAAAACAATATAAGAGAAGAAGAATGGGTGACAAATACAGAAAATTGATGGGCCATGGATAATGACTTTAGGAAGAAGAATCAGTAGGAGTGGCTGAACAAATAAGAGTGAGAACCAGGCAAGATCAGTTCCATAAAAACTTGGGAATAAGAGCATTGTCAGGAGAAGCATGTGGACCACAGTATGAAATGCAAGATGACTACTGAAGAATGATGGTTGAATTTAATTGCCTAGTAAGAGATTATTAGAGAGAGCAGTTTTAGGGTCATCTGGGTGGTAGAGAAATGAGTAATAGCAAAGAACAAGAAGAAGAGTGTAGATGACCTTTTCTGTCTTTTGCTATGAAGCAGAGGATAGAGATTGGGGCTTCATGGTTAAATAAAGGGATAGTACTAGTTCTTGCTAGAAGAATGGGGAAAAGCTGGACCTCTTTACAGGAAGTAGGCAAGTAGATGAAATGTGCCACATATTATTTAAAATATGGTTGTACACAAGTCAATCTTCATGGCATAGGACAAAAAGAAGTATAGTAAAATATTCTTTAATAGATTATTCTAACTAAATCTTTTTTGCTTCAGATTTTTTCCTCAATGGACAAGATTATTTCCCATCATGGGAAGGTAAGGAGAATAGCTTTCCCAAAGGGTTTTATAGCCATTAGGGTTTTTAATTGATGCTTGATGGACATTTTTCAAAGTATTACACTGTCCAGTCATTATATGACTAGGGAGTCTGGTTTTCCAGATACAGATTCAGCATAAAAATGACGGAACATGTCACCCAGGTAATCTGTCCTAATTCACCTTACTTTCTAATAAAAGGGTCCTAAATCAAAATAATCTAAATTAAATTGAAGCCAAATCTGTCAAAAAGAGGAAAGGGAGAATGACTATATAATACTATACATCTGAGATTGATATGGTCATTAAAATGGCCACATTATAATGTGTAGGGAATCCATGTGCCTTCAAAAACAAAAAACTTTAGTTTATCAAGGACACTGATGCTCACTGTACATAAAGTCAGTCATATTTTCATACTATGGTTCTAATGTTCTAACAACAGAAATGCTAAGCTACTAAAGTAGCAACTAAAAACAACTCAATATTCTCTCTCACTGGTAGTCTTCAAGAAGTTAGATGAACACTTGTTTAGAATATTATAAAGGAGACATGCTTCAGGTACATTGAACAAGATTGCTTATAAGTGTACTTTTAAGTTTGTGAATCAAAGTCTATGAGAATTTGCAAATAATTTAGGATTCCCAATATCCATTTCACATCCTCTGAATCCCCATTCGATTAGAGTTAATACATATTGGTTAAGTACTCCTGAAAAAAAGGGTGGGGAGAGGAGCCATGGATTCCTTCAAGAATTTATTTATATGAGAGAATATACTATATGGAGTAATGGAGGGGGGAGGATTTTCTCCTTAGAAAAGATAACATTATTGTTACATGTGGAAGCAGAAGATGAAAGATAAATTGGAAATTAATGATATGTGATATATATATATTGTCAATCTAGTAGCTTGAGATAGTTATTGTACTAGGGAAAAAGAGGCTTGTCATTGGTAGGCTAGCCACATGGTTTTTAGCTCTTTTGGAAAAGGCAACTATGAAAAAGGACACATACACAGTTATATTTATACAATATCCTTTAGTCCGCTAAGGCTCTCCCAGTGGCATAATGGCAGGAAATAGGGAAGAGGATGCTAAGAATCACACAGTTTTTAGACAATATAAACTGTAACTTAGTTGTCAGTATTCTAAATGTGAGGTCTTTATTCAATGACCAATGAATGAACATACTACTTGGAGGGCCTTAATTGAATTAATCTTGACATTCTGATGATAAATGAAACAAACAAAAAAAGGAGGTTGTATAACTCACAGGTTATCCTTGGAGAGGTAAATAAAGGACATGGCAGAGTTGGTTTTATAGTGCATCCAAGAACAACAAGAAACACCATTTCAGGTGATATTTGAATATCCTATTTTGAAGTGCTCATGGTAAATATATGCCAAAAAATATCACTGTAGCTTATCTGGCAACACCCGTTGCAAAGAACTAAGAAGAAAAACCTCAAAAGGCATTGTTAAGACCCTCAAAATTAAATCCATGGGGCAGCTGGGTGGCTCAGTGGATAAAGCACTGGCCCTGGATTCAGGAAGACTTCTTAAGTTTAAATCTGGTCTCAGACACTTAATACTTACTAGCTGTGTGACCCTGGGCAAGTCACTTAGCCCTCATTGGCCCACCAAAAAAAAAATTAAATCCACATAAATTCTGATATTTAATTAATTTAATGAAAAGGTGAGCATAAGTGAGGAAATTTTTTTAAAAGACATTGAACAATAATTCAGTACTGTTTTGGCAGTTAGGTGGCACCATGGATAGAGTGCCAGACCTAGAGTTAAGTTAAGAAGACTCATCTTCCTGAGTTCAAAGGTGGCCTCAGACCCACATGTGTGAACTAGACCAAATCATAACCCTTTTTGCCTCAGTTGCTTATCTGTAAAATGAACTGAAGAAGAAAATGGCAAACCACTCCAGTATCATTGCCAAGAAAACCCCAAATGGGGTCACAAGAGTTGGATATGACTAAAAAAACTGAACAAAAACACTGTTTTGGAAGCAGAGGTGGCACTGGGGTATTAAAGGTTTATCTGAAAACCATGGAGAAATTTCTGCCCCACAGGGGTGGATGTATAAGATCTAATCCTTCCTATTGAAGGGGACCAGGATAGTTGCTCTCAGAATCATTGAGTGCTAAATTTACAAGATGCTTTGAAAAAAATATGTAACACAAGTTTTTTCAATAATTATCTAATTAATATCAAGCAAAACATAAAAGCTACATTGATGAGAACATAGATTCACAAATACTTGAAAGGACAAAGTATTTTTGTCTGCTATCTACCTAGAAAAATGAACAAAAGAGACTTAAAATTATGTGAAAATTACAAAAATGGATATAGACTGGTAGACCCTGCAATTTTATCCACTAGCTCTTTGCAGTATGACCAACAATGTTATTTCAAGAGCCTCACAATTTGTTTATTTGCCCTTTACTCTGTAACAGAGAATCATTTCCTTTCTTTCCAGTAGGATGGAGTATAGTGGTTCATACCTTTGAAACACAGAAGGAAGTAAGCCCTCTTTTAACTCCCATCCAGATTCTCAGATGGCTAGGCATATGCTTGACCACCCCTATGAAAAGATTAAATTCTTTTCAGGTCCTCACCACATTCTTCCTATTATAATAGCCTCCAAATAAGCCTCCTTGCCTCAAAAATGCAAACACTATACTTGATACTGGATAAAACATAAATTCTTTAACCTGGCCTTTAGGGGACACCACAATATGGCTACACTTTACTTTTCCACTGTTTTTGCACTTTAGTCTTTTCTATGTAGTAAATTTGAAGCAAAACTGGCCTCTCCCTCTTCTTTTACTTCTCCATATTAAGGATGCATTTCCTCTTTTTAAATGCCTATTGAAATCCTGCTCCTTTAAGCCTCCAATGATTCTTGGAGTTGAAAGTATTTTCTGTATTTCTTAAGAATGATTTTTCTGGATCCTTCATTTACTCTTATCACATTTTCATATTGTACTCAGCTTATTTGCTCATGTGTCTTAAAGCACCTTATAGGTTAGCTCTTTAAGCACACTGTCTTGGTTAAATCCTTGCAAGATAATAGGCACTTAATAAATGTTTGTAAAGTTGAATTGAGCTCTCCTACTCTCTATAGTATCCAGAAAGAGACTCTCATAAGTGTTGCTACTTGAAAGCCAAGAACTAAGTCTCTGAAAACACTTTAATAACATATAACACACTCCTCTAAAATGTCTTTTATTAATATATTTGTAAAATTAATGGATTGATATATTAGTATGTGCAAATGATCCATAAACTTGATATAAAAATAATTCACAAATATCTATACTAAGCAAGTAATAGTCACTTGGTAACATGCCATCTAATTAAAAATGTTTACACCACACTTGGGAATTAAGCTCAAAGTAAAGCATATGAAGTAGTTGGAGAGCTGGGGAAATATTCAAAAATCAAGGGGCAAAATTTGGGAGCGATTCAAATTATATTAGTTCAAAGTAATTCTGTTCAACTACAAATATAATAAAATAGTGGCAGAATGTGTTGGACAGAGTCCCAGAGTGAACACGAACACACACACACAAACAGTGACTATATGAAATTACAAAATCACCAAAGTCTTCATTAAAAGATTACATAGATACAAACACACATAATAGTTTACATGTTCACTGCATATATGCATACAAATCTATATTTATATATCTATATCTGTCTACATATCTATATTTTAAAGAAACCTTTGGACATTTTGTACCTTCATTTCTTTTCTGGTAAAATATAAATACAGGCTATCTTAAATGAGGTTAATATGATTTGTCCACAGTCATATAAATAATATGTAATAGAGGAAGTACTTCAACCCAGGTATTTCTTATTCTAAGACTAGACTTTAATCTGGTACAACATTTTGCCTCACAAATCAAAGTAATAATCCTTCCAAGGAGTTTGATCTTACTATCTAAAATGGAAAAAAATAAATGGATAAAGGATGCCTATTATCCAGATTATAATATGCAATTGCACAGTCCCTCATTTCTGTTTGATCATATACGTTGTGGGAGAAGGAAGGAAAAAAGGAGAGAAGGAAGAAGGGGGGGGGATAAGGAAGAAAGAAAGAAAAGAAGGAAGGAAGGAAGGAAGGAAGGAAGGAAGGAAGGAAGGAAGGAAGGAAGGAAAGAAAAGAGAGAAAAAGAAAGATGGACTGAGTTTTACAGGGTTTCCATTTACCTTAATATTAATATCCTTCCTTTCTTTCCTTCCTTCCCTCTTCCCTCCCTTCCTGTGGGTAAGGCAAGCTTGAAGGGAGAAAAAATAAATCCTTGATAATTTAAAAAATATATAAAAATATCTGATTCTATCTTTTGAGATGAAATTTTTCATGTAAGTATCAAAGCAAAAAGTGAGGTTCATCCATTTTTTTCTTTACCTTCCTGAAAGTAGTTTTTCAAGATCTAATAGCATATCTGGTCTATAGTGATTCTGAACAGTTTATTGCTACCACCACAATACCTTTTAGTATGGTGATTCAATAGCTAAATAGGCAACATTTTTTATACTTTGCTGAATGCATAAATTGCTTATTTTTTATGACTTTCACATACAGCTTGAAACACATCTCCTCATTCAAGTTCCTGAGAGTATTCTGTTAATTTAGCCAAATGTCAGTTTTGGTTTTTTTTTTTTTTATAAAATACACATGACCACTTGGATGAAAAGATTGAACTGAAACACGGGAGATAAAAATTCTAAGCTTTCTATTAAGTCTCAAGGAGACCTGGAAAGGGAACTGGTCATGAAGTCAGAATACCTGAGTTTAATTACTGAATCTTTCAGTAATGTGAGTTACTATGAGAGGAGATACGTCCATACATGTGAAAATTATGGATGTATATTTCTTATCTAAGGACAAGAATATGCCTTTCTAATAGTCCTTTAAAGAAAGACTTTGGCGTGCTATCCTTAATTCCATGCTCCAAATATATTTCTTGTTTGTTTTTTTTTTGTTTGGGGTGAACAAATATATTTCTAAATTTTCCAGATCATAAAGAATAACTACATAAAGTTTCTCATACCTTCTTATCTCAATGAAATAAAAAACCTCCCTCAAGCCTCTCTTCCCAAAACTTTCAATCCTAAAGATGACCAAAAGGACTACAGACAAAATGGAGTTCCTTTAATTTAATTTTCTTGTCTACCTACATGTGCTCAGATTAAGTTCTCAACATACCTCTTGATACCATGGGAGAGAAGTGATTGATTATATTCTGGGGGGTTTACAGGACTTCTTCTACAGGAAGAAATCAGAATGTCGATGTTTGGTAAAGAATCAACATAGGAATCAATCAATCAGTAAATAAACATGTACTAAGTGCTTTCTATGTAAATGAATGAAACCCATATTCATGTGAAGATAAAGGACAGAGTATTAGAGCACTATGAGCGGACCTGTGTTGAGCAATGCATTGCTTAATATGAGAAGATCATATGAAAAATGAGAAACAAATTTGGTTTGAGACTAGGGAAATTATGGAAAGCACAGGACAGCGACACCATAGTATTTAACTCGTCAATGAAATACAAGTGCTCATTTCATTCCAATATCAAAAATTAACTACTAGGAGACTGGTATACCTGAGTCAGGCCCAGCCCAGAACACCATGTAGCCTGGATCAAATCACATTTAGGAATAAAGAGTCAGCACAACTCTGGAGAGAGGGAGATGGAGTTGAGGAATAGAAAATCACTTTATAGTCTTTTTGAAAAACTATGAGAACATAACATCCCTTAGAACTCTGTTTCTTCATCTATGAAATAAGGACAATAACACTTCCACTTCATACTTCATGTGGAGACTGGGAGGAAAATATTGGGTAAATAATGAATAATGGAAATTATAGTACAAATGGGATTGTTACTAATATAATTACTATATTATATACAATGGTATCCTTTTGATGTCAGGAGACTATGAGGAAGAATCCCTGTGGTTAACAAATGAAAGAATGTGGACAAAGGCTGAACAAAATGAGCAGCCATGCATGGGTTTCAATCTGCAGCACCAGAAGGAATAAACACTTTATATGAGATAAAACTTACATGATATCACAGGTATCATTTGAGTTTTTCAATATATTATTATTTCCCTTTATAAGGATGGAATTTATTCCCATCACAACTTCAAGAGACACATTGGGGATCCCTGGTTTATAAATATAGGCTGGGTTGTTTATACAGCTAAATATATAAGGATTTTGGGGTCTCATGATGCCCACCTTCTTGCCAAATTGAAGGAGGCATTTAGTAGTTCAGTGACTTCAGAAAAGACCACAACCTTTTATTTATTTTTTTTATTTTTTGATGAGGCAATTAGGGTTAAGTGACTTGCCAAAGGTCACACAGCTAGTAAGTGTTAAGTGTCTGAGGCCGGATTTGAACTCAGATACTCCTGAATCCAAGGCCAGTGCTTTATCCACTGCACCATCTAGCTGCCCCCGGACCACAACCTTTTTAGCTATATTTCATCATTGTATTGACTTGGCCCAACATATTCTATGGAATCATAGATTTAGAAATGAAAGGGAGTTTAGAATCTACCTACTAAAACCCCCTTTCTTTAGAGATGAGGAAAACCAAGGCACCTTAGTGGCAGAAGAAGGATTTGAATCCTTTTTTTTCCCCTGACTGGAAATTCAGAGTTCTTTCTAATGAAATCAGATATAGTTCATAAATGTCATGCTTCTGTCTCTCTCTCTCTCTTTTTTTTTTTTACCTCATCTTAGCCATTGCTGAAATTGAAACTACAGTGGGACAGATCTATTCCAGGCAATTATGGATTGCAAGCTTTGGTTTTCCTACTAATCTAACCATATACACAGTGTGAAACCATGAAAATCTCAAATAGATCTCTCTCTCTCTCTCTCTCTCTCTCTCTCTCTCTCTCTCTCTCTCTCTCTCTCTCAATATTCATTATCCTAAGCTGATGATTACCAAATGGTATCACCAAGGCAGTCAAACCAGTTGGTAGGGCACTGGCTTCTGGAACTCTTCAGTCAATAAAGACTCAGGCTAGTGTATTAGTGAAGTGACTGGCAAATGGCCACTGTTCCCTAATAAGAGAAGGAAAGGATCAATAAAAATAACTGCTTACTGCACGCAATAAAATGTATTGTCAAAAGTGTGTTTCATGCTGGAAGTGACATTCAGTTTTCTTTTCTGAAATACCAGGGTTTCTTGTTAACATGATCAGTTTAGGAACAATATTCCAATACCAATTACTTAAGTGATAGTAATACACGGTAGTTTACTGGTTTGTTTTTGGGGTGTGTGTGTGTGTGCGTGTGTGTGGTTTTTTGGGGGTTTTGTTTTTGTTTTGAGGGATTTTTTGTAGGGCAATGAGGGTTATGTGACTTGCCAAGGGTCACACAGCTAAGTGTCAAGTGTCTGAGGCTGGATTTGAACTCAAGTTCTCTCTCTTAAGGGCATCTAGGTAGCATAGTAGATAGAGTGTAGGGCCTAGAGTCAGGAAGATCTGAGTTCAAATTTTGTTTCAGATACTTACTAGCTGTGTGACCCTGAGCAAGTCACTTAACCCTGCTAGTCTCTGTTAACTCATCTGTAAAATGAGCTGAAGAAGGAAAAGGACAAATCACTCCAGTATCTTTGCCAAGAAAAACTCAAATGGGTTCACAGAGAGTCAAACATGACTGAAAAAAACAAAAAAATATTCTCCTTTAATTAAGGAATTTATCATTCTCTCTGCATTTTTTTAAAATAATAGATATTGACATAATGCTATGAAATTTGCAAAGAATTTTAAAGGCACATTTATTATTTCATTTGATGATCATGACAAACCTGTGAATGGGTACTATGGGTTTTAGTTTCTCCTTTCAAGGAGGAAACTGAGAATTAGAAAAGTTAAATGATGGCCTGCTACAAAATCATCTAGCTAATAGATGCCCGAGGCAATCTTTGAATTCAGCTCTCTGAACTTCAAGCCTGTGCTCTTTTCACTTCATTACCCTATCATTTTCCTAACCATTATTTCTAGTTCTGTTCAGTCGGGCTGAGCAGAACAAGTCTGATTCCTCTCCCAAAAATAACTCTTCCAAAATACTTAAGAAAGCTTTCATGTCCCCTCTATGTTTTCTCTGCTCCAAGCAAAACAGCATTAATTCTTTCAACCAATTTTGATATGGCATGGATTCAAGGTCCTTCACAACCTTAGCAACTCTCCTCTGGATACTCTCCAGCTTAACAGTATCCTTCCTAAAATATGCTACACCGAGAATACTGCAGGCACTACAGGATCAGAACAGGGCATGGCAGCCCAATTTAAAATGTTTTGCCACGACTCATCAGACTGCATATGCCTAGGAAAGTCACAAGTTCTCTGAACTTCAATACCCTTATATCTGTAAAAGTAGTAAAATGATACTTGTGGCCTAACTCACGGCATGGTTGTGAGGAAAGTTCTTTGAAAAATTTAAAGTATTATATAAATGTTAACTCTTTTATTATTTATTCTAAAGTGAAAATGGAGATATAAAAGATGAGTATTGATAGTTGGGGACAGACCCTTGGATTGGCACAAGCACATGTACATGCTTATATGTGTATATGTGTTTAAATAAATCCTGTATGGCCTATTGTTTGCTGAAGTTTGTTTCTTTCTCATTAAAGCTGAACTCTGGAAAAAATCCACTAAGATATTTATTTAACAGTATTTTTCCTTTAGTCATTATGTCATGACTGTGTGGGGTACAAGATGTAGGACACATCCCTTGTTCTCAAGCAATTTATGATTAGACTAGATATTCTCTAAGTACAACTTTTTAATCCTATGACTTATCGGGGGTACTGAGTTTTAGTTGGGTTTTTATTTCATGTTTTATGTTTTAAAGTATGGACTTGTGATATCAAGGAGGACTCAATAATTCTGATGGAATAACTGCAATGGAAATCTTTAGGAAAAGCTTTCTCCTTCACCTTCCACTCAATAAGGACAAGACCTGATAGGTTTCAATGCAATAAAGGAAGATTCTTTTCCATGTTATTCAAAACAAACAAGTTAATGAAAGGTCTTAAATTGCTTAATTTAATCCAAAAAATAATTTGTATGTAGGAGAATCTGCAATGTCTGTCAGCAACAAAAGATAAATTTGTTATAGGCAATAGACCTAGTAGGATCCATAATGTTTATTCATTCTGACCCATGCATTTTACAGGTAAGAAAACTGATGCTCAGAAAGATTAAATGATATTCCCAAAGTTATACAGTTAAATAGCAGACAAGATTTGCACCTAAGATTTTGTGTAGGAAACTACACATTCAAAGGATTTGTCATGTGCCCTGAGTTTGCCATGGCAGATATAAAGGCCTGGCAGAAACTCTGAAATGCTCACCAACTGATATTTGGAGAAAGCACTGGCTAGATTAGCACCAAAGTCATTTAGAAGCAACTACTCCTGAGAGTCAAAAGAATACATGGGGAAAAAGGAGAGATAAGCTATCCCTTCTTGGACCACGATGATCAGCTAGGCACAGGACAGAGAGATCCACAGAATTTGTTTGTGTTCTGATACCACAAGGACCATGATACACCAGAGCAAATCAGAAATACCAATGCTGGAAATGATTCAGTGCAGATGGCACTGGCCACAAAAGAAGGCAAAACATGAATGCACATGAAATTAATTCGAGATGATTGTTTTCATTATGTACCAGTATTTCATTGATACCAAAACTACAAACAGAAATAACAAGTTATAGGCAAGGGCTTCATACTGCTTTCCATGACCAATACCTTTAGCCCAAGTCACAGAACATATTACAGAGCAATGTGGGCATAATGAATAATGAATAACTTAATCCCTAAACCCAGATTAGATGAAATAAGAGTTAAATTTGAGGAGCTATTAAAATTTGTAGGCTACAAAGTTGAGGAACTCAAGGACACTGAAAATCTTCTCAACACAAACTTCAGATATTATACCTAAGAAGAAACACATGATACAAACAATACCAATATCTGAAATTATTTTGAATAGATGGACAAACAGACTACAATTAGTAGACTAACTATACAATTAGGGAGCATAATTTTAAAGCTAGCATTTCTATAGCCATAATGAACAAATATATTCTCCCCCAACATCTGAAAGAATTTGTAAAAACCTTTCAGGACATATACACAATAGTATATGACACAGTCATTGCCACTGTAAGAGCTATAAATGAAAGATAACTATAGAACAGGAGTTTTTTACATGGGGTCCATTAACATGGCTTAAAAATATTCTGACTATGTTTCAAGTTTTCTTTGTAATCTTAAGTATGCAATTTTATGTGTTCACTGGACTTCCTAAAGGGTCAATGGCACAAAAAAGGTTACCCCAAAAGAGTAATATATCTAAAGTCAGAGGATAAATATCCCTATAGCAGCAACAACTTGAGGAAGATATTGAAGGCCTGAAGAAAATCATTAGATTACATCAATATTTAGGTGATATGCACAGTCTAAAACACGAACAACATATCATACAATTAAAGACAGCACAAAAATGCAGAATGGAATATGGAAAACAAAAGAATATGAGAGATTCCATATTCCCCTAATCAATCATTAAAAGCAAAAGTAAAAACTTTTAGGTGATACAAGGATTCAAAGCAGCACAGAAAACAAATAGCACTATATCAAGCAAAAACTGCTACAAATGCTTGAGAAACAAAGAAATCAGTGGAAATAGAAAACTCCTCAACGAGGAAGATGTACAAAATGTATGGTCAACTACATGGTCACAAGAAGTCCACCACAACAAAGGCAAAAGGTTTATCAATTGTGAAACAAAAAGCAATACATGTTAATATAATGAATAAAGTTAAATAAAGTAAGGTAACAAACTCTAATTCTCTATAAAACCATAAAGTGGTAGACCTGGATAAGAACTGTAATTAATTGTTCATATATTTCATATGGGTGCATTTATTACTAGCAAAATATTTTTACCAGCTATCTCTCAGACAGAAGCCTGAACTGTTCTTTCTTCATAGAAAACACCACATACCTACTGACAAAAGACAGGATCACCAGTGATTCTTTCAGATACAATTATGTACTTAGGTACTGCATGCAAAGAATCCACAGCTCATATCAATAAATATATCTATAAACTTAAAAGAAAATACTATACAAACCAAGAAGCAAAAGTGTGTGCCAAAAGTCCTCATGGGCTTAAAGATGTCAACTATTTAGAAGACAAATGTTTAGTAAATGTTCAATCAAAACCATAAAATCTTAGAATGGGAGACTTCAGAAGCTATATAATTCAGCTTCTTCCTGGAGTATACCCTCTATACCAGACTCCACTAGCAGTGATCCAAGAACTACCAAAGACCTCAAAGAAAAGGAAATTCACTTGCTATTTAAGCAGTCCATCCTAATTTTGGACTGCTATAGCTATCAGGAAGTTTTTCCTAATATTAAATCAAAATATACCTGCCTATATATAATGTGACCAGTTCTGAAAACTTCCTCTTTTAAATAACATAGTTCAAACACACACACACACACACACACACACACACACATACATGCACACACACAGAATTCCTTTCTGAGAGAATCATGAATAAGTAGACTGAAATTGTACCACTGTACCACTCCACAAATTTGAACAAATTTTTAAAAAATGTATTTAGCGATTTCTATGTTCCAGTCATTGTCCTAAATGTTGTCAATACAAACAAAAAAAAGAAAATAATCACTTCTTCCAAGAATCTTACACTCCAAGTTACAGGGTAGTTGTATCTAGGAATGGATTTTTTTATCTTTGAAGTCACAAGGATAATGGGATGGAATCATTGGACATTTGAGTGATATATTTCCAGAAGCAATGGTAATACTGATTTGATTACTGTTCCCAGAGCAAGATGTAGAAGGGTATAGGGTAAAGGACACATCCTGCCAGTAAGATAGCTGAAGCAAACCACGGTCAGGGAACTGGGGCTTGCTGGACATTGTGAACAACCAAAATCACAGAAACACAGAGTCTCAAATTTGAAAATATATCATTTCTAATCCAATTTATATATGGACCCAAACCCCATCTACAATATTTATCATATGTCATTGTCTAGTTACTACCTGAGCACTTTTAAATGATAAAAACAACATTATTTATCAAGAGAGCCCACCATTCAACCTGGTTTGGGAATAGGGGGAGTTGCCAGGGAAATGGAAATTGTTAGTAAATTTTTACCAGCTTCTTATGTGTACATATGCATATAAATTTCAATGGAAATATAACTCATTTATATAATTTTCCAGATAACATTTCATTGCTTCTAACATAGTGTTTTATATATTCACATTTCTCTTCACAATTTCTTCTCTTTTGCCTATTTAGAGTTAACTTGGATTCCATTTATCTGAAGCATCTAACAAAGCATAAGGAGAAGTCAAGAGAGATACCAGGCACTTCCCCCAGTCCTTGACTGGCAAATAACATATCAAGAACTAACACAAGCTTACCTGTCTCTGCTTCGCTGAATTGCCAGAGATGCATTGACAAAACAGAGATGAAATGAGTCAGACGTTTCTTCTAAATAATACTGAGTCATACACGAGCAATTCTTTTTTTCTTCTTATAGATTTCAGACATACAAGTGAAGAGAACACAGGTAAGCCACTGTGTCTATGAAATCATGAGGGATAGATAGCTCTCCACTCTCTCAGCATCCAGTCCTGCCATCCCAGGTGATGGAAGTCAATAACAAAAATTTCATTTCAGTAAAAATTGGATATAGTTCTTGCTGATTTTTTTTGTCTCTTGGACCATTATGTCATCAGGAATGTAATCTCCCCAACATCTGGTAACCTCCTTGAAGGCAGGATCTCCAGAGTTTGTCATAGAGCCTTGTCACATAGTAGACACTTAAATGTTTATTATTGACTATGATACTGTGTATCTGATAATATTGTCAGCAGAAAAGAAAGAAGGGAAGCCTCAGTTTCCCTACATGTGAAAGAAAAAGAACCTAATCAGATTCTAACTAGTTCTTTCCTATCTCAACTAAAGCCAGATAGGTAACCCTCTTTGCCTCAGTTTCTTCATCTGTAAAATGAGATGGAGAAAGAAATGGCAAACCAACTCCAGTATCTTTGTGAAGAAAACCTGAAATGGGGTCATGAAGATTCAGACATGACTGAAAAGAATGAACAACAATCTCAACCAGAAGTGATTCAGGCTGAGATGCAGGCAAGCAAGATCTATATTGCTTGTTCAGAGACAATCAAAGCCACCAGAGGTGGTAATGATAGCAAATTCTACAGGCTTCCACTGCGACTTTTTCATCTTCATGCCATCCCTATGAAGTGGGTAGAGCTGATATTATTAATATCCTCATTTTATATATGAGAGGTTAGGGTACAGGGGAATACAGGTGTGGAGTAGCATGCCCAATGTAGTAAATGAGCATCTGAGCATTTATGAAGCCATGAGATGTATTCTATCCACTCAACCAGGAAGTTCCATTTGAATGAATAAAAACTAAATTTGCTACAGGGTTCAGTCAGTTAGAAAAGTTTTGCTTTTTGCCTGAAGAGCAGCCTCAATGCACAGATCATACAATCATTATTCTCTTCTGAGCTCTCAATTGGTTTTAGCATTCATTTTATCAAGCAACCCCAAAGCTTTTTCTTGCTCAATGTACACATTTTGCCCTAGAATCCCTATAGTTTCCATCTAGATAGAATCACCTACCTTACTCTTACCAAGAAATGATTTCTTTTTGAACACATCAACAATTTCTTTCATTTTATATTTCAGGATTTTGTTTTAAATATTTCCCTCTTCCCCTCCTTCCAAATAGACATACTCACATATGTACACACCTTCCTTCTATCATATTTCCTTTGGCTGGCACCTTTCAATAATCTGCTTCTATTTCATTTGGATTTTTTTTTTAAAGCTATCTGGCCTTTGTTTTCCCCTGAGTCTTCTCCATCTTCCAGGATATCTACCTACCTAACACAGTATGATTATAGTAGTAGTTTTGATAAGACTAGGAATAATTCTCCTTATGTATTTTTCTATGTTCCATCCCTTTTAAGTTGGTAGTAAACTTAGTATCCCATCACTATCTGATTCCCACTTACCTTTGTGATATACTGCCCTTTAAAAAAAATCAATAATAATTTTTAGCAGAATAATTTGGTTTACTTCATCTAATTCTTCAGATAGTATAGGTTATTTGTGTCTGGGATTCAGAGCTAGTAAAAAAAATCACCTTAATTAGTGTCTTTCATAAAATCTGAAACTCATTTTGTTCCAATTACTTATTGGCACGGCATGCATTTATGACTTTCAGCATAAATAATGCAGATGTTGATATCATGTCATTTTCAGGAATCAAAATTAAACACAGATTCAGAATTCAAAAGATAATGTAGACAGGAAGGGAATAAACCTTACCCACAGGTTAGTTCCAAGTCAGACTAATAAATGAAGTCCTGATTTAAGAACTGTCTTAAGAAAAGAATATTAAGTGATTAATAAGTATTACCATGTATCCAGCACCATTAACCATTTGTTTACTTAGGTCAAAACTTAATGTCACTGACAATCTCTTAAACTAAAGAAAACCTCAACAATTTCATTCAGTTTTTGAGTATGTAATATATAAAAAGTCTAAAAGACGGTAGGTTTTATTTTGTTCTTTTACCAGTCTTTGATTCACTGACTTAGAACAAGATGGATTCTCAGAGAGAATCTCTTCTAACTTCCTCACTTTAAAGATGAGAAAACTAAAATGCAGAGATGTGAGATGCCCAAAGTCACAGAAGGGGCAAGAGTTGGAGCATGGATGCAAAACCAGTTCTGCTGAACCTACAGCTCAGACTGGTTCCACTGTACCATACTATTTCCCACAAGGAATATGCTTCTAAAATATAGCTTTAGTAATTTCAAGAAGATCTTGTAAATAATCATTAAAACTGTAATTGTATTCCCAACTACATAATGTATACATCTTAGATAATGAACATCAGAAATAGTTGATGGTAGAATAGCAAATATATGTGTGTGTATGTGTGTGCATGTGTGTGTATACACACACAAACATATATATATAGTAGGTCATATCTATGCCAATGAATACATTTCTGATATTAACATTATGGTTCATTTATATAATTTATTGCTTTTCTCCTCCTTAATCAAGCCTTACATTTATATATCATTTTATACATGACAAAGTACTTTGATATAAACATATCATTTGACTCTCAAAAAAAGCTTGTGAGATTAGCAGAATTGGCATTATGCCAAATGAAGAAAATAAAGCACTAGAAGGACTTTTTAACACCACAAAATTGACAGTGGTGGACCCAGGATCAGGATCCAATCACATGGGTATTTTTTTCTAGTATTTCATTCTACCTTCAATCAGGAACTATTTACACATGGCTTCCATTCCCCAATGGACAAAGAGTCAAAGGATAAGAACAAACAGTTTTCTAATGAAATGCAACCATTCAAAACAACATGAAATATTTCTTCGAATCACTAATAATAACAGAAATGCAAATACAACTCTGAGGTTTGATCTCACACCCAGCAAAGTGGCAAAGATGACAAAAGAAAGAAATCATAATACTCTGTTGGTAGATATGTGGACTGACTACTCCTATAGGAGGCAATTTGGAACTATGCTTAAAAGTTGATTAAAATGTCCATAGACTTTAACCCCCCAATCCTATGACTAAATATATAAACCCAAGGAAATCAGACAGAAAGAAAGGTCCTACAGAAATCAGATTCACAGCAACACTTACAGTGGTAGCAAAGAACTGGAAACAAAATATATCCCCATAGTTTCCTTAATGGCTAAACAAACTGTGTCATATCAATATGATGGATTATTATTGTGATTCAAAAATATGAATAAGATGAATTCAGAGACCTATGAAAATATGTATATGAACATGTATAAAGTGTGATAAAATGATGAAATTTGGCACCCGCCCAGGGGCCCCACCTGAAGATTGATTTAGAATTGTTTGAATTGGGTGAGACTGAGAAACTGACTGAGTACCAACTTAGGAATGATTAAATCGAGATCATGCCTGGCTGGCCCTGAGTGGGGTGTTGTTCTCAGAGACTGTGGACTACTGAGGACAGCAGGAGATGACCCTCAACCAATCAGCTTGAAGGACATCTCCTTTTGGAGAGGGAGATAGGAAGTAGGAAGGTGAGGCTCGCTCACTGGATTGGTCTCATTTTCCTCCGTAACTGGCCTGGTGGCAGGAAATGGAGAACAAGAGGGCCACCCCTTCCAACGCGGTGAGGGACTTCACATAGACTGCTAGGAAAAGCAAGGATTTTTCTCTATACCGACTCTCTCTTCAATAACTTCTAATACACTTTAATAAATCCTTAAAAGCTTAAACTCTTGCTGAATTTATCAGTGATTTTAGCCAGCTTCCTCCCCAAAACTGGGGGGGGACACAGGTTAGGATCCACATTTAGATTTTATACACCACAGAAGTTAATCGAACAGTAAATTATACACAGTGATTAAAGCAAAGTAAATTAAAAGAACAATACTAAAAACTGAATCTGAACAATAACTATAATGATCAAGAAACTGGATCCCAGAGAAGAGTTAAATAAATGAACTTTTTTTTTCTTTTCAAGAGGGGCAGGGGAGGACGACAAGGGCTTTTTAAAAATTTATTCATTCATTCATTCATTCATTCATTCATTCATTCATTTGTTCATTTATTTATTTATATATGAAACCAGGGAGGGCATTTTGGATCGGGGAGGAAAAAGGGATAGGTTTAGAAATTAAGCTGATGTAGAAACAAAAGTTATATCAATAAAAAATAGTTCCCTGAGCATGATAAATGATTAAATCCTACTTATAGTTATTCTATATATGATTGTTGTCTTAGATACTTAAGAGATTTCATCCCATCAGGAGGAGAAAGATATGGCAATGGCAGATGTAATCTAACTAGGACAGGAGTGCAATTTCCAGAACTAACATGTTCTGATCTTATTTTTAAAAATTAATTTGCTAATAATTGATGGACATTAACCTGCTATATGTGCATATGCTAAAATTATATGCTATATAGAGCAATCACTCAATCATTAAGTATTTTTTATGCCTACCTTATACTTGGCACTCTGTTCAATGCTAGAAACAAAAGTACAAAGAATGAAACAATCTCTACCAAAGAGGAGCTTACATTCTAAGGGGGAAGACAACAAGGATATATAAAAATCTATCCAGCATAAATATGGAGTGCATACATTTTTAAAGCATACAAAATAATTAAATGAATGCAGGGTATTTGGGGAGTAAGAGCAGTCACAGTTTGGGGAAGGCAGAAGGGGAGGTAAAAGTGCTTGAGGTGCTTCTTAACAGAAGAGAAAGACTCCATAAGATTGAGAAAGGAAGTACATGCCTTCCCCTTCCCCCATAAATCCAAATCCTAGATTTAATGTGACAGTAATAGAGGAGCCTGAATTTTATTAAACAAAACAGAACTTGGGCACAAAATGAACGTTACCTCTTCCTGTTCCATTTGGGAAGCTTCTCTTTTGGAATTACATTTAGAGTTCATTTATATGTCACAAAAGAAAATAGGCCTTGTTACTCTATAATCATGCAAAATATTTTTTTAATCCAAATCACTATTACTCACCTCAATCTATGACCATAACTATTTTTGTTTTGTTTTCCAAACAAAATTCAGCTCAATAAGCCACATTATTCACACTTGACTCCAAATCACTTTGTACTCTTTCCAAAAAATCAAATCCATTCCTAAAGGACAAAGACTAGCTACCACTGAGGATACACACACACACACACACACACACACACACACACACACACACATATTGAACAGATGCTAAAATAATAACTTGGGAAATTAACATGGTTCGGAATACTACGTGTACTCTGCTAAAGCAATTTATGCTCTGTCACATAGTATAAGAAATACCTTTATTGTTTGGTACTCAAAAGCAAAAATTATAACCTGCAAAATTGTGCTATGCACATGAAGAACTAAGTTAACCACCCTTTAAATTTTCATTTGCCCTGATTGCTGGGTCTTTACAGGGGCTTTTTCCTCTTACTTTGACTACCAAATTAGGAGAATACTGAGTAGTTTACACCATACATTGTATTCACATTTGCAACAAGGAATCTAATCAATGGGAAAAATTCTTGTCTCAGATCATTGCTCTCCACAACTTCTAAAATTGAATTCACTGAATACATCTGCTCTGTCATGGATAATGAACTATTTACACATGTATTAAGTTGAACTGAAAACAAAACTTTTAATGCTATTAAACCTTTAGCTCCTATTTCTGTCTCTGGTAGATAAAAAAAAAAACCATAAAGCATTATCCTATTATCTATAAGATCCTATTATCTATAAATATAAATGTCTACATCCTATCATGCCATATTATTAAACCGTATCATTATTATTAAATGTTATTTGGATTCAAACTTTAATTTAGTCTATTTGTGATGACAAAACAATAACAATGTATTCCTCTAATATTTTTCATCTTTAGAAAGACTATTTCTATCTCGTTGCTTTTCCCTACCCCATAATTAAAGATGAAGCAAAAGTCTTTAATTAACCAAGGTCTTCCCTTTTCCCACACAGGTTAATTACATAACTTAAACATTTAAAATAATTTTTAAATGGTGCCCTTAAGAAAATTGTTTAAGCTTTTCCAAAAAGAGAGAAAAGATCACTTATAGGGCTGAGTCCCTAGATTTTGGTAAGTGGATAAAGACAACGATTTTCATTTTAAAAAATAATTTATTAGGGGTGGCTAGGTGGCGCAGTGGATAAAGCACCGGCCCTGGATTCAGGAGTACCTGACTTCAAATCCGGCCTCAGACACTTGGCACTTACTAGCTGTGTGACCCTGGGCAAGTCACTTAACCCCCATTGCCCCACAAAAAAAAAAATTCAAAATCTGACCATGAATAATGTAATCTGGCATTTTCCATACATATTGTGTTCCAATACTATATTGTTAATGACTCACAAATCTTAAGAATCTAATGTAAGTATGGTCAAGCTAATTTTGCTCCTTGTATATATTTAACTATATTTTGACCTGAAGGCAACTGAATATTATGAACTTGTACAAAGTCCTGATGCTGTGTTTTAGGTAAAATAATTAAAGCTTTTTAACTTATGAGACATGTAGGTATTTCAAGGGATACATTCTTACCAGATAATTATTCACCTTATACGTACAGAGATAGTTAGATTTATATTAATCACTTTGTTTTTCTTTCATTAACATAACCCAGCTATTATTACATTTCTCCCTTTTACTAGGCAGGGAACATGGTACAGCAGAAAGGGCTTTGGACTTGGAGTCAGGAGATCTTGGATCTGACACTGACTAGCTAGTTATATGACCCAAAGCAATGCAGTTAAACTCTCCAAGCCCCTGTTTCTTCTTCTGTAAAACCTACATGATGATACCTACTTCATAGGGCTGTTTTGAAAATCAAGTGAGTTGTATGCAAAGTACTTAGCTAATCTCAAAAAACTATTGGAACATAAGCTATTATAATTATCATAACTACTGAGGTTCTAGTAAGTCAGCATTCCATATACCATACGGAAGCTATAAATGTTTACACTAGGGCAAACAGAAAAGCATTAAGAAGTATCATTCAAGGGGCAGCTAGGTGGTGCAGTGGATAAAAGCACCGGCTCTGGATTCAGGAGGACCTGAGTTCAGATCCAGCCTAGGACACTTGATACTTGCTGGCTATGTGACCCTGGGCAAGTCATTTAACCTTCCTTGCCCTGCCCCCCAAAAAAAGAGTGCGATTTAAGAAGTATCATTCAATCTAAAATAATTCATTAACTTAAGACTTAAATGCTTCAAAAGGCCTGAAATTTAATCAGTATGAGTGAAGCTTCTGCCCACCATAGTGTCATGGGGCGTAGAGCACCCCAGAATTTCTCTGGGGCACACCGAGGAATCTTCTCCTTGAGAAACTAAACCAGAGGACAGATAACGCCTAGAGGAACCAAATCAGACTGAGCTAGCTTGGGATTCCTACCCTTCATTCTGGTCTCCCTTACCCTGGGGAGATAAGTTTGGGTGTGACTGTGGCCTTTGTGTCCAGAAGAGGGATCCGTAGCCACCCCTCACCCAATTCCTCTAGTCACTACTAGTGGGGGATGGTCCACCTTCACTAAAGGAACTTTCCACAGGCAGATGGTCCACCCCCATCAGGCCTCTATAAAAGTACCTTCCAGTCTCCTGTTCGAGGAGATTTGGTACCTCTGAGCCATGTGCTTTATGCCAAATCTCCCCATGAAAAGTCCAAGGATTTCTTTCATGGTTTCCCTCCCCCCACCCTTCCCTTCCCTTGCTCCTAAATAAACTATCACCTTATTCTAACTACTTTTTGTGTGCAAGAGGGTGTAATTCTTTAAAGAGGAATTCCCAAGAACCCCAACCCCAACCCGTACCCCATTTTTCCCACTATATCAATAGGAAACATTTTCATCAGGTTTGGGGATAGAATTTAAAGTAGAGGAGGTAAGATACAATACTGGATAATGGGTTTTTTACTTTGTTAATGAAACACAAGCCTTGATCCTAAATACATGATACTTTAGGCACTATTATTGATCAAAATATTCTCAGTCAAAGGGCACTAATAATAAATTATCAGTTGATTTGGGGACAATGATGATGATGATTATGAAAAGGGGCTTAGGATAACTCGGAAGTTTCTCCAGTGAGAAAAAAACAAACAAACAAAACAAAGATAAACAGATATCAGGACAGACATATTAAGGAATCAAGGGACTATTAAAGTTTAGATTGACCAACTAGATATCAGGACAGACACACCTAAGAAGTAAAGGGATATGAAATTCTATAGCAGATAAATCACAGGTGTGTCTACTCCCTGACTGGAGCAAGGATACAGAGATAATCCCAGAGGTTAAAACCATTATTCCAAAAAAAAAATCCCTCTGACCCTCAGGACTATGACAAAGATCCAAGCTTTCCCCAACCCACCCCAAAAAGGAACTTTCCATTTTCAGGTGGTCACCCCATCAATCTTTCGGTTGAGGAAGAAGGATGTTTCTAATTCACCTCTGTCACTTTCTCTAGAGCCAAATAAAAGACCATTTTAATACTAATTGGACTATGTGCCAGAGTTTAATTCTTTACAGAGGAATACCTAAGGACCCCCACTTTTTCCCCATGACAATAAGAAAATTTTTAAATTTCTATCCTCTTTATCAACCATCAACCCTAATCTTAGCTCTGCCAAAATCAGGTAATGAAAACCAAACAATTTAACTTCTTCAAGCCTCAGAATCTTCACTTGTGAAATGATAAAAGTAATACCTATATAGTTTGTTCACAGACTTTACTGTGAATTAAATGACCTTTCAAAGTTCTTTGAAAAACATAAAATGTTTTGCATATGAAAAATACTGTTTTAGTTGCTGTTAGTAAAATAATAATAAATAGCAATTGTTTCCTGAATCTAGCCTGACAAATGCAATTGACTGGGAACTAAGAGATTCTGAAGTGTTTTGGTTTCTCAGGTCAATGAATTGCCTGGGCCTGACCAGACATTACCATTCTGGCTTCTGATTATTTTGTAAATACCCCAAATTCTCCCCTCCCCAAGATACCCAAGCTTTATTCTTGGACTTTAGCTTGTTATGCAAAAAACAACAACAACAACAAAAACCTAATCTGGTGAAACTATGAAATATTTAACTTTCCTAAAGGCCATCTTCAGTCCTGTCTTGTCACTCTTGGTACCCTCTCTAAACCCTGTTCCCAGTCCCCTTTTTGGGTATTCTAGCTCTTGCTGTGTGGTACCACGAGCTACAAGTCCTCTACACCAACTAAAAACTTCAATTTTTTGTAGTGATTGATTTAGGTTGACAAGCTCAAAATTCATTAGCACCTTGTAGTTGTAGTGCTCCCTCCCCAAGCTTCTGATAAATGTGAAGGAGGGTCAGTTTATGCCAATGGCACTCACCATAAGGTGAGTGCAGAATTCAATAAAAATCCTCCTCACTTCTGTAACATATAGTTACAGAAAAACTTGATTGGGAAAACCCTGACATAAATATTTTTAAAGCAACTAACAACTTCTATTATAAATGAATATCTTAGAAGCTACCAGTCATAGTGAATCATATGAAATTATGCATAAAGCTGTGAGTATCTTAAACAGATATGGTGATCTCCCCCAACCCTGAAGTAAAAAAACCCTCACAGATATAAGTATAGAACCTCCTGGTGATAGCATAAGTTCAATTGCTGTGAACACATAGGACAAAATATACAGAGTACTAGTAGATTGCTTCCTTTCCTCAGCATTCCTTAAAAAAGGGCATACTTAGTATTTAAGCCTATGTGGTTTTGAGAAAATGACTGAGGGCTCGCAATGTAACTATTTTATGCAACAATTCTTCCAATCATACTAGAAAAGGTCTATGTTCCATCCATCTTGTAGGTCACCTACATATTACTCATGTAGACATAAGCATTGAACATATTCCATAAAGTAAGCAGATGCTTCCTTGGGCAAGTGTATGGCAGACATGCATTAGGGAACCATTTGGGCACCAAGACAAGTACACCTACGCAAACCATCTGTTTGCTCTCTCTCTGGTGTGATGTGTGCCAAGCAGGCAAGCAATACAGAGCATGTGTAACACTCTGGGGCCATATACTTCCCTGTAAAGTATTTGGATACACTTCCCTAACACTGAAAACACACACACAAACACACACAATGTCGAAGGGCACAAAACAACTGAGAAGCCTAGGTGATCCACCTTTTAAGCATCTTAGTAATCACATGCTAGCTTCAGAAACAGTTTGTGGTAATCAATATTCAGTATAAATCCTGACAAAAAACTGCATTTTACAACACACAGAAATGAACAAAACCTGAATCTCATTTGATAGCTCTCATTTTGTATGGAAAAAAAAGGGAAATTGTAATCTTGAATTTAAATGGAAAAAACTGTCACTGACTTTTTTTAATTTCTCATGATTCTATCAACATAAAGGTTGCAAAATCTACATAGGACCAAATGCCTATAGTATGGAAAGAGATAACTGGATAATAGAGATTATATATTGGATTTTTGGGGGGAGGGCCAAAGTTAACTTGTCTATGTAAATCAAACAAATGCAAGTTCTCTCCCTTCGATTTGTGTTTTGTAGATCAAGCCTATATGCTTTGATAATTGTGTGTACTGCATACTAAGATGTCTTTGAACAGGAAATTACAGATATTAACTTGAATTAATCATAGGTTTCTATTCACTTTAGTAGCAAACTTTGACATGTGCTCTAAATACATTCCAGGGATCCAGAATAAAGATACTGAATTGACAAGTTAGCACACAGAAAAATGGTTCTAATATTTTCTAGTTACACTGAAGTGTCTTAAAAGATAAAAATAACCCCAGACCAATATGTCTTAAAACCTTGTTTTATCTCTTGAACTTCTTTGCATCCCATAGAGCCAATCCAAACCTGAATTCCTTTTGATGTCAGCAAGAATGCAACTCATGCATTAGCAATTCCAAAAGAAACTAAGCAAAGTATTTTGATCACCTTTCCTAAAGGAATTATTAGAATGAATTCCTTATGCCCATTTAAAAAGTATACAGTCCTTGAATGTTGCTAAGGGCTGAGCAAAGACATTTCAGAAGCACCTGTATTCCTTTGTAGTCAAATATTCAGTTTTAAGTTCTTTGAATTCATTACTTTTCTTGTGTGTATCTGTGCATAGCACTGTGCAGTAAGGAATCTTATTTTCAAATCCATCTTATGATCACAACCTGCTGTAAAGATGAGGATCTTTTCTGGAACACTGAGCTTATCTTTAGATATCAGGAGATACAGAACCACTCAGGAAGAGATATCACTGAAGTGTAATTAAGCACATCAAAAATGCTCTGTTACATTCCCAGGCAAAGTTTAAATTAGTCCCAATATGTATTTGTATGTATTTGATCACAACAAGAGGAATGTTATTTGTCAATCCCTTGTGAATGAGTAGGGAAGGAAGGGGAGTAGCAGAAAGGCAGAGTGATGCTAAGAGCTAGAGAAGTAGACTGTGGAAGAGGCACGACACACACATTACAATGAAAGTAATGGCCTAGTGCACAGCAATTGGCCTGGCAGCATATTATGGTTATAAGAGATGAAAAACACTTAATACCTGGAACAGAGGTTCAGTGGTTTTGTACACAGGCATTTCTGTCTGATGGTTAGGGATCATTAAGTGAGGAATGCCAATGTGAGAAAACAAACTGGTTTGAAGGAGCAATGCCATGTAATTAAGAGGGTTTGTAAAGAAGGTACTAGGCATGTGTCTCAAATAATCATCTGAGCACAGGTGTCAAAGTCATGGGAGGAAATGCCTATATCTTCTCTCAACATGCAACAATGACAGTAAAAACACATGGTCCAAAAAAGGTGAAACTCATAATAGGGAAATATGCACATAAGGCAATTCAAAATATCACTGCTGCTGAAATGAATCTGTTGTTGTTTAGTCATTTCAGTTATGCCCGACTCTTGCTAACCCCATTTGGGGTTTTCTTGGCAAAGATACCGATGTGGTTCACCATTTCCTTCTTCAGCTCATATTATGGATGAGGAAACTGAGGCAAACAGGGTTAAGTGATTTGCCCAGGGTCACACAACTAGTAAATGTCTGAAGCATGATTTGAAATCAGGAAAATGATTCTTCCTGATTCCAAGTCCAGAGCTCTATCTATTGCACCACCTAGCTGCCCTAAAAATCCAGTTTCAACTTAATCCATCCCTCCATTTATATTCAAAAGTATTAATAAATGTATGATGCTAAAGGAAAATGCTGGGAATCAAATCACATCAAGGGGCCATAAGCTATTGAATATTAGTTTTGTAAGGAACCTTTCAGATCATTTAGTCTGACTTCTTCATTCTATATGTAACAAACAGACCCATAGGCCTTTAGTGACTTGTACATGTTAATACAGATAGTATGAAATAAGAGACTCTAGATTCACATCCAAGTCAAGTCAACATACATTTACTAAGTACATTCTGGGTGCACTGGGAGAAATCTAAAATTTGGATAAAATTAGATATCTGCCTTCAAGGAGCTTAACCATCTAATAGGAGGACATAGCAATCCATACAGCTATAATATGAAATATCACGTAAAATAAATAGAGAGTTAAAAAGCAAAGTAATATGTGGATGCTGGTGGAGGGAGGAGGAAGCTTATCATCACCCTGGAACATCCACAGAAGGTGTTGGGATTTAAAAGATGAGTGGCAAATTTCAACAGGCAATAACTGCAGGGCAAGTATTACTGACTTAAGAAGTAGCCTTAGTAAGGGCACACATATATAAATAAATGCAAAGTGTATATTAGGAAGTTAAGAATTATATAGTTTGGCAAGAAAGGAGTTGAGAAATATGAAATAAGCCTAGAAATAGAAAATGTCACTACATTGCACAGAGCCTTTCATGTCTGTCCTGTACCCAACCCAAACAAGAAAAAAGCCACACAGTTTGAACTTGACAGATAATGGAAAAATGATAAACTTTTGTTTGTTTGTTTTTTGTGGGACAATGAGGGTTAAGTGACTTGCCCAGGGTCACACAGCTAGTAAGTGTCAAGTGTCTGAGGTCGAATTTGAACTCGTGTCCTCCTGACTCCAGGGCCAGTGCTTTATCCACTGTGCCACCTAGCTGCCCCCAAAACTATAAACTTTTAAGCAGAGTGAAATAACCAGATCTATTCATGAGAAAAATTATTCTGAAATAAATGGAGGAATGGATTGGAAGACAACAAGATGGAGACAGAAAAACAAACAAACAAACAAAACACTCTAAAGAGACTAATATAATAGTAAGGTAAGTAAGCCTTCTGGCTCCAAGTTAAATATTCTTTCCATTTTACCATAGGAGTGTTTAACATGTCTTTTTTACATTTGATATGACAGGTTGCCTTAACAGCCCTCTAGAAATCATGGCAAAAAATACCCTTCAGTTAATAAAATGTTTCAAACTCTTACTGTTGCTCTGTCCTGACACTTCTGTCCCTCTAAACCAGTCACTAGACTTGGACCAAAGACCCTTAGAAACCATAGTTCACTGGGAGCAATCAATCTACTCAACATTAGAGTGCAGCTACTCTGTATGATAACTACTATGCTTCACCATCTATAGCAATCCAATCTTCAGGATTAAAGCCCATTCAGTCTCTTGGTGCTTGACATTTAACCAATTGCCAACTGTGGACTTTTCTTCTCCACCAATCCTTCTTTAGGGAAATATCATTGTAAATGGGAAGATAATGGCAATCTACTGTCTTGTAGTTCCACTCAAAATTCCTGTGATTCAGGTTCACTAGGAAGAAATTCTATTTCTACCCCTTCTCCACTCCTTACCCCTACCCACTTCTGACTATTTCCTACTCCATGTCCTTCCTATATCCTAATTTCATTCTACCTTCTCCTTCCATTGTACTATATGAAACTCCCATTCTACTGTTAACAAATTCTACATATTAGAAGTCATCCTCTCATGATCCTTCCATTCTCTAGAAACCACAGAAATCTGGTTCCCCCCAAACAGTTGGTTGGTTGTAGTCCTTCATTGTCTAAGAGGACCAAAATAGCATCATTACAGTGTGTCCGACTATGGCTGATCTGACCAATATGAGCAGGTCAGGCACAAATAGTGCACATGAACATTTGGAGTAGATTCTCTAAATCTATACATCTTTTGAGCTACTTCAGTTCTGCTTTGCTCATAGAGCACAATACCTTCTTTGACGATGGCACACCATGCTGGGTGGTCCTGTGCTAGTGTCTCCTGATGCATGCAATCAATTCCAAAGTTCTTTAGAGAGACCTTGAGAGTATCCTTATATTGATATAGGAGGCAAAAGGAAGGGTTAACAGAAAAACCTAAGACCTAAACTCTAATTTAGATCTGAGCTCTAAGAGGGATTCAGGCCCCAGTACTGAAAGGGATTAACGCAAAGAATAACTTAAGATTTGGACCTTCATTAATACAAGTCAGGGCCTAGGTGTGAGTGAGATTTTCCCCACCCTTTAGATAGAAGTGATTTAACTATGGTAATCATTGGTATTGAGACTACAAATTGTGATTCAACATGTTTATGTATTCTTTAGTGGCTTATGTGGATAATAATAGAATAAGTAAGATAGATATTTGTAGAGTTTATATATATGCTATATGTTTGATGCAGAAACCACATAATTGAAACCATTCATTAGTTTAATCCACTGTGGTTAAGTATCCACCAATCAGTTTAAAGGTCAACTACTAAAAATAGTTACTCTGGACCAATCAGAATTTGAGAAAAGTTACCTTTGGAGGTAGATGACGTTGAGGGATTTCACCATCCCATTCTTTCAACTGTGGTTTCTAGCACTGTATGTAAGATCCACTATGGTGGATCCACTAGTTGGATTACATAATTCTGCATAAGACTGAGGTTTCCAACATTCAGTGAGGATTTGTTGTACATACATCACTTGAATTGTGTAATATAAATGGTGTTTCTGGGAGGGGTCTCCCTAAAAATAGTATGGTATAAATACTTTACAGCCCTGTTGGGGTACAAAAGTATCCAAGTGACACTACTTGGCATCTTTGGGTCCTAACCTGAGACTGGCTTTATTGTGAGACAGGTACCCACTCTCAATAAAGGTATTTTCTATGGCTTGGAGACTTTGCTGTTTCTTTTCCTTCATCGGACTTAGAAATTTTCACAACACAGACTCTTGTTACCCACATTTAATCAACGCACATAACAAGAACATAAAGAGGCAGGTCATAGAGACCTTAAGTATAACAATGATACACAGACAGGATATAGAAATTCTAACTGATCAATGAAAATATTTTTGACACTAGGCATGGGAATGCAAAGGTGACATGTGCAGAAAAGGCCAAATGTGTTCCCAGATTCACCTTATGATGTGTAAACCCCAAAAACACACCTCCATGGAAAAAGTTACCCAACTTGGGGGCTGGCTGAAGCCCCCAGGAATTCCAAATTAGGATAAACTCTCCCCTGTACCTCCCTAAGGTAGAGATTATTATAATGAGACTAATAATCAATTTAGCCATACTATAAATATAACTGTCTTTTCTTTCCTTATTTGAGAGATACCTTTTCACTTTTCTGGCTCTTTCCCTGTGTTCACTCAGAGTATTGCAATAAAATTTGGAAAACTGAGTCTTGTAATTCTTTTGGGATGACTCACAATCAATTTGACCCTAATTCCATCCCACATCAATATCACTTCTTCTGACCACCCTGTGAGCCCTTGTCATTTGAGTTCTCTGTAAAATAGTCTTTTAGGCAAGTGCATTTGGCATTGCAACAATGTGGCCAGCCCACTGAGTTGTGCTCTCTGCAGTAGAGTTTCAATGCATGGCAGTGTAGCTCAAGAAAGGAACTCAGTGCGGACCTTTTATTTGTAATACTGTCACTTCTCTAGTTGCTTCTAGGATCAAAACTTTCACTGAAGCCACAGTAATGCCCTTGCAACCCTTGGATGGGTCCACAAAACCTTTTGATCCCTCTATCGTTGACAGGGCCATCTCTACACCCCATTTTTCAAAAGCCACAGATGGACCTTTGCCCCTTTCTCCTCAGAAATAAGAGAGGGGAGGAATGTTGTAGGAATGCAGTGGGACCCCAAGAGAAGATTCCACCCAACCCCCAAGACCAAGGGGAAAATAGTATACCTTACTGATGCCCCATTATTCAAAGATCCTCTCCCACTTATCTTGCTCTTCCCTCCCCTTTGTTTTGTAAACATACAAAAGACCAGGTCTTTTCTTATTCTAGTGAGACTGATTTTCCATAGTGAGTCTGTCTCCTGGCCATATATACTCTCTCCTAATAAAACCTTTTTTATTTTACAAGAAAAAAATAATAATAAAAAAAAAGAAATGAACTCAATGTCTGGCACCTTTTCCTACCAAATAACCTTCAGAATATTCCTAAGACAATTCAAATAGAAGTGATTCAGTTTTCTGGCATGGCACTGATATGCTGTCCAGGTTTCACTGACATACAAACAATGAAGTCAGCAAGATGGCTGTGTAGACCTTCCATTTGGTAGTCAGTCTAATACCTCTTCTTTCACACACTTTCCTTTGGAGCATCCCAAACACTGATCTAGCTCTGGCAACCTTATTAGCAATGTGGACCTTGCTGTAAAGTATACTGCCAAAGTAAGTGAACTTATCCACAGTATTCAAAAGTCCATTTGCTGTAACAATGGTTCCATGCTGGCTGGTGGAGCACCTGTGTTTTCTTGCTGTTAATTGTTAGGCCAAATTAAGCACAAGCAGCAGAGAATTGACCCATACTTTGTTGCCTCTCAGCTTCAGAGGCTGTAACTCTGGCTACCTTCCCTAGCACTAGATTTATCTTCACTCGTGATCCTGCTCCCCTGCCATAGCACACTATGCCAAGAGTAGTACATAACATGTTTCTTGTTTCTCAATGCCATGGCCCGTGTTTTCAAACTACCACTCTCACTCAGTAATCTTTCCTTTGAAGTTCACTTCATTCATATATGCATAACATTTTATTCAAATTCTGGTTGTTTTTTACTGCCTCCTTCCTTTCTCAAGAAGTTCACTACCTGGTTCATAATCTTTGCCTCTTCTTTGATTCTTACTCTTGTATTTAAAGATTTCAATTTACATGTGGGATATACCCACAAAACTTCTTGCTTCCCTATTTATAAATCTCAATTTTTCTTATTTATGCATTTAATCTACTCCAGTCATACACAGGGATCGCCATTCCACTGATCTAAAGTCTTCCAACTCCACATTTCTAACATTCTGACATGATCTTCCATCTTTCTATCTCTCTTTGTGCCATTATCTCTCTCAATTTCCCTCCTCATTGTGACTTCTAATTACTCGACCACTCCTTATTTTCCCAAGACATCACCCCAACTCTAGCCTCATTTTCTTCCCCTCAAAAGCTTTAATGTGCAGTAAATCAGTTCAACTTCTCTATGTTTTTCTCTCTTGAGTGCTTTGTCCTATTGTTAACAACTCATCCTCTTCCAAAATCCAACCCTGAATAATTCTTATCATCCATCTTTCCACCTCCTACCTGATAGATCCTGAATTCTGTCACAAGAAGTGACAACACACCTATCCCAACTTGGTCCACTACAAATGTAAGTTATATAATTTCAAGTTAAAACTAATGATAGGCAACCCTCTTACTTTTTCAAAAGTAATTCTATTGGGGCAGCTAGTTGTTACAGTGGATAAGCACCAGTCCTAGATTCAGGAGGACCTGAGTTCAAATCTGACCTCAGACACTTGACATTTACTAGCTGTGTGATCCTGGGCAAGTCACTTATCCCTCATTGTCCAGCCCCCTTCCCCACCCCCCCCAAAAAAAGGAAAGAAAAAAGAAAAAAATTACTATATAGTGATTAAGACCTCCATTTTCTTTTTGTAAATTTTTTAAAATTTCAATTTGGCCCAATATTCTAGCCTAATGAATCCAGTGTGTTATTATCCCTCCCAACTTTATGTCATCTGAAAAGATGGCAAGCATGTTATCTATTCTTTTAAAAATGGCAGAATAGGGCTAGCAGATATTAATAGGAAACTTTCCTTACTAGACCTTCCTTCTAAGCTAATATCATACCATTAATTACTACACTTTAGGTCTTCCATTCAGCCAGTTGCAAATCTACTTAATTATCCTATCATCTAACCAATACTGGTCCATCTTTTTCCACAATAGCATGAGATGGAATATCTAGTTCAAATTTTAGCTATGCCACTTCCCAGTAACTCTTTAAATGGAAATAGTGATTATCTGGCATTCTTGATGCAGTCAATGTTGTATAATTCTGTATAACTGTTTGCTGCTTCCTTTTCTAGATATTCATTAACCATCTCTTTATGACAAATATTTTACTATTTTTCAAGGAATGAAAGTCAAGGTCATCATTCTATAGATTGTATACTCTAGTCCTTCATCTTTTTTGAAGATTAGATAATTTGTACTTCTTTAATCCTGAGGTGCCTTGTCCATTTCCCATGAGCTTTCAAAGGTTACTGTTTTGGTCATCACATGTCATGTAATAAAATTAAACAAAACTTTGACAAATTAAAATTTGAGGCTCATATCAAGTTAAAGCGAACCTGTGAAAGTTCAAATATTTTAAATGATAACCTAGTTTGTAATCTCTAAGGAGGAGGTTTACACATGTTGTTCACTCTCACTTAGCCTTTCCTCTGATCTTTTGTCAGAAGAGTCCTTAGTTGCAAAACTTGGAAGTCCTACTATCCAGTCCCTACTGTCCTTCCTATCAACTTTTCTACTACCTGAGACTGAATTCCATAGAAATGACTCTACAGCCATGGAACACAGTCATGTATCCATAAAAAGCAAACCCTAGCTTTGGGCTAGGAAACAAAGTTAAAACTGTTTGGGAATTAATTCCATCATTATGCCTACTTTCCAGAATTCTCTTTAGCCTCAAAAGATGGGAAATGAAAAAAAGTTGATAGACTTCATACTTGAGGGATTTTGATAGGGTTGTAGATAGCCACTTAGAGCATGCAACTGGAAAGTTATCTGCTTCTCTTACAACAGAGCATTAGCAGCCATCACTTCAGCTGCTCCTGAGCCAAATAGGCTTAAACTTTATCTATTATACTAAGGGTATGATTATATGTCATACTCCATTTTTAAATAAGCCATTTTTTTTGGTAGGTGGGAAGGGCAACTTATATTTGGCTCAATAAAAGGGTCATTTCTCCTGTCTTAATGACAAAAGTGGATTAGCCTTGTAGAGATCTGAATCACTGACTGGCTATCAGTCATTATTTCCAAATTAACTGGGGGGAAAAAAAGACTGATTTGATCTTCTTTTATAGATACCTTTTCAAAATTTTAGGTTATCTTCTGTAATTTACTTAGCCATCAGACCATTTCTATGACCTAGGTCCTTTCTACATCAATCTGTTCCTACAACTGGGTAAGGTGAAGTCATTGCTTAATAAAACCTTATTTAACCCAAGTTATAAATTAAGAGAAAACTGACACATATTGTAGAAAGTTAAGAAAAGCAATTCAAACACTAGGAGCTTGAAGGTTTAAAATCAGAGTACCATTGACATTTAATACCTATTATCAATATGGAGGATTCTTAAACTGTGGTTCATGACCCCATATGGGGTTGCATAACTGAATGTCAGGGTCATGAAAAATTTGGCAACATTAAAAGATTATGTATACCTATTCTATATACCTATATACCTGGGGTCATGCAAAAATTTCTCAGGCAAAATGGAGTCACAAGTGAAAAAAGTTTAGGAAGCCTTGATCTATATTACCATTCTCACCAACAAGATATATGCCCAAACTCAATTCTGTTGCCTAAGTATTCTGTTCCATCTACAAAAGTCAAGGAAGCAATAAGACATTTTGTGGTAAGACACTTTTTGCCATTTCTATAAAATATTTACTGAAGATAATTATTTGTGAAACAGTATTTTTTTTAAGTAACTTGACTATAGAACATTTTCAGGCTTCTAACATCCTGACAGAACCCACAAATACTTGTTCAGGGGTGTCAGGATACATGAAATAACCTTTGCATAAAGGAGGTTATCATGGAAATTTCAGAGTACATAGTGGAAATTAAGTACTTTTATGCTGAAACTGATATATGTAAGTATTTTTGATACATACATAATTTCACATTTAATATTTCAGGTGACAAAATATCACTAGATTAATTATTGAGGTAAGATCTAGTCACACAGTATAGGACACCAGATTCCACAAAATGCTTTGAGATAAACACTAATTATGAATCTGATTATTTCATTTTTCATTTTCCATTATGCAATCAAACTTACCTATAAATACATTTATTATATTATTATTTTCACCTTCCCAATCACCAAAAATAACTTTTCATTAGTCAGCAAGACCCAAAGGATCACACTATCTCAAACTATTTGAAACACATTTCTCAGATCACAGTAGTGATTCTCCTTTTTCTTCCATAAATAATTTGTCTTTGCAGTCTAAAATATTTTTGGTCACAATTATCCCCTAAAAAACTAATGAAAACAAACATTTTTCACTCTCCCATCTCCTTGTAAATATCTAGATTATTGCAATACCTCCAAAATGAAAAAAATATATATATCAGATTTGGTGAAGCCCTCAAGTGTCACCTCAGCTAGATTTCCATTTGTAGCTAGCTCTGATTGCTAGGAAGAGTTTCTGTTCCTCAAGCCCAAATCATCCTCTCACCAACTTCTTCTGCCCATTGCTCCTAGCTCAGCCTGGAGCTTCTTCCACATATTAGCCTTTTGAATTAGAGGCAGCTAGGTGGTGTAATGCAGGTAGAACACTGGCCTTGAAGTTGGAAGGCCCTGAGTTCAAATCTCATCTCAGACACTTACTAGCTGGGTGACCCTGGGAGAGTCACTTAATCCCGATTGCCTCAAACATCCAGGGCCCATCTCCAGTCATCCTGATCTATATCTTGCCACTGGACTCAGATGGCTCTGGAGGAGAAAGTGAAGTTGATGACTATGCACAGCCCTCCCTCACTTAAATCCAATACACTGCAAGTCTTGACATGACCAGATATCTTGGGCCTCTTTGAGCCTTTTAAATACTTGATGACAAGTTCCACTCTCTGCCTCCCTCAGTCTTCTTTTCTTTTCAGCAGGATAAGCATCCCCACTTCCTTTAACCACTGTTCAAGTGGTGTAGTCTTGAATCCCCTCCCTTTTCTGATTAAATTTCACTGGATATACTCAGGCTTGTCAATGCCCTTCCTAATATTCCCAAAATAGAACCCAATACTTCAGTTGTGATCTGACAAAGGATCAGTCCATTGGTTTGTCAATTACCTCCCAATTTCTAGACACTATTTCTCCTTAATGAAGCCTAAAATGACAACAGCTTCTTTGGCTGTCATGTAATATTGCTGTCTCATATTGAGTTTGTAATACACTAAAAAGCTCGGGCATTTTCCACACAAATTGTTACCTATCTTGTATTAGTCTCCCATCTTGCATTAGCCAAGTTGATTTTTTTGAACCTCATTAAAAGATTGAAATTTATCTTGATTAAATCTTATTACATGTATTGGTTACTCTTATTAGATTTGGTCCAATGTCCTAGCCTTTCTTTTTAGATCCTGATTCTATCATCCAACATGTATAGCCACTAAATGAATAAGCCATATGATTCTTGTTATCATGTTTAAAAGAGAGGCACAAAATAGATTAGCATTATTCAGAAGAATCAATTTATATGAAGATTCTTAAGTAATATAGTATGTGAATATTGCATTTTTAAAAGAGGCTTTTAAAACCATCATTTATGTGATTTTTTAAAATCATGACATTATATAGCTCCCTTTAAAACTCAAGTTAAATCAATAGAATATTTCTGTTTTCTTTAAACATTTATATTCTTGCAGTTATTATTTAATTCAATACATATTGACATTTTATTGAAATAGTTGAACTGTTTTTATCCTTTCCAATAAACATAGCAAAATTGCTGAATGCGCATTACAAGTGATGAAATTCTGCAAGTGAACCAATCATCAATGCTTTCTAATACCTTTATGCTCTCACTGTCTTTTCTTAAAGTAAATTTTAAAAAAGAGAGAGAGAGAGAGAAAGAAAAAGCCACACAGTGTGGTTAAGGAAGAAGATACATCATTGTACTATGTCTGAGAATGCTGATAATAATAAAAAACTGGAGTGCTTAATGCATGAAAGATAATTAAAATTGTGTCATATCTCTTTTAATGTGTATGTTTTAATGCCTAAAAAATTCTATAACTGGATTAAAAAGTACATGACATATATCTTTTAAAGTATACATTATGACTTGGTCATTCTGTTTAACAGGCAGCATAAAATTCAATTTTGAAAAAGGAAAACTTATTGGGAAGATCAAATACAGACTTAAGAATAACTAAAATCAGAATAATTAAATTCAACCAACATTTATTAAATGCCTATTATGAGCAAGGCAAGAGGCAGCAAGGCTAAAGGATATGACAATTGTCAAAAAAAAAAACACATTTTAAGCGAGGCCTTTTCACTTTCTAGCTGTGCTACTCTGGATAAGTCACTTAACCTCTTAGAGTCTAAAGGCTACATAAAGACTATAAATTAGAGAAGAAAAGCTCATCAGTCTACTTGGAGGGAGTTTCTACCCTGAGAGGTATAATTCCAAAAAAGTATCACATACCCCATACTCCAAAATGAATATGGCACTGCATTAAGCACTGGGAGCACAAAGACATTATTAAAATGGCCCCAGCTATCTTAACTTAAATGGGCATCTTAAACATGTGTCCCCAAATAAGAAGCAAAAAGTCTATGAATATAGTAGCATAAACCCGCACACTTCCTTCCATAGCTAAAGATGTGCCACCTGAAATGAAATTACTTTATCATATCATCCTGATATTGGGGGAGTAATTGGGGGGCGGGGGCGGGGCAGGGGGAGGAACTGCTTCAAACAATGAGCAAAACTTGAGGCTTGGAATATACTGGGGGTATAGTAAAGTTTGGCAAATCATACAAGTTAAGGTGTTCAAATGAAAATGCAATCCTTGGAATCAACAGTAAAAGTTCCTCCTAGATCTTCAAAGCTGAAAAATCAATACATAGATAAGTTTATCAGGTTGTTTGGCCTCAGCTTATCAGGGACAACAACATAAAAGTGACAAAGTAACCAGAAAAAATGCAGAGTTAGTAGTTCCTGCCAAAGCATTCTATTTGGAAAGCCTTTAGCTGTGCTCAGCACAGTAATTCCATACCAATACACTGTTGGTTGAGCCTAAAACTCAGCAGAAGCCTAAGGACCTAGCCTTATATTTAAGTAACACAAGGAAGGCCCAACTCTTCTGCCATAGCATTATACCAATAATGCAGTCTAGGCTAAATGCTTTTACCCAAATTCTCAGGACTAAAGACAGAGCCAAAAAGCCTCAAGTTGCAGCCCACCAACTGACATTCTAGCATGCTAACATTGTTACCATCTGCACTTTGGCCTATCCTTCAGTTCACATTCAATTCCGTGGCAACATAAAGCATGTGGACAAAGCAAAAAGAAAGAGAGGTGAAATGAGGATAATCAGCAATGTGATGAGTCAGTCAAATGGCTCTAAATCTCACCTTGTGGCTTTTCAAGTTATTAAACATCTATGCTAATGAAGGAAATCTCTCCTTTCCTCCATAGAAAGTAACTAAAGAAAATAATTGAAACTTTCAAGGAGTAAATTTTTGAATCTAATACCAAATCCCATTAATCCTCAAAGATTTGCAGGCATTATAGCAATTTTTAAGATAACAAAATATTTTCCCAGGGGATTCAAGTTAAAACTATATTGTATGCTAAATATTCTATGTAAACATCATTTAATGTTTCAGGCAACTAAGGTAGGATGCATTAAGCTTATACTTCAGTGCACTGTTATATTAGAGATTAACAAGTACTTTGAGATCATCTACCAACTTCCTCATTTTTTATGTTGAAGGAACTGATATACTGGGTGCTTTAAGTGACACGTCCAATGTAACATACCTAGTTAGTAACAGAGCTAGGATTAGAAAGCATCCAAGGGTACAGAAGTCAAAAAGCTATCTTCTCAAAGATTCTCGCTCTCTCCCATAAGTTTAATTACTACCAGGATGTACTCACAATGAGAATCTAGCTTATAATATGCAACAGAAATAGAGCCAAGCTACTCAAAACTGCATTCAGGACAAGTATTTCTGGATTTTGTTTTGATTTACCTTTATTCTACCTACAAAAAACAAGTCATAAATATTGACAATCAGCATATGCCCCATTTAAAGGGATGATCAAATGCCCTACCTTTCCTACATAAAGAGGATCTGAACCCATATATTCCTCCAGCACAAAGAACTGATTCCACACCCAGCTGCGCTTGGTCCGTGGTCTTCCTGCCTGGAAATAGGGCTTTGATCTGGACCTTGAGAGTTCTGCTTGACTCATCCCAGAAAGACACAGGAAAAGAGCTATTATCTGCAAAAAATGGCAGAACTCCACTTTCCCCAACTTCATCTTTTTTTTTTCTTTCTTTTTCCTCTGTAAGAAAAAAACCTTGACAGGAGAACGGGCACAGTTCCAGTTGGCTTAGTAGCTCTAGCCTCCGGCAGGGTGTCAGCTGGGAGTCCAGAGATAATAATTTGTGGAGTGTTCGATTGGAAGAGGTCACCACTGCTGAATAGCCTTCACCAGAGAAATGGTGTAATAGGTACCTATCAGAACAAAAGTGAAAAACTGATGTCAGGATATAAAACAAATAATGTCTTTCATATTTTACTTAGCACCATAATATTCTATTTCTTTGAAGTGTCATTATTACCTTAAGCAATAAGAATAGTTTATTAACTCAGATGCTGGATTATAATAATTTTGCCAGTTGCGGGTTTTTTTTTTTTTCCTATCATATAAAAACTGATGAGGTAGCATCATTCACGTTCCAAAACAAAATCTATCAAATCATGTTCTCTCCCAGGGCACATCATCTGAGCATGTGATTTATGAAACACAAATGTAGGAACATCTATTTTTTTTTCCTAAAGAAATTATTTTAAATGCTAATCTTTATTTTTTTCTCCCATGTTGCAGCCAATTTTACTCATCTTAGGATGAGAAAGCAAAGCAGCTAAAAGCAGGGATTTATCCAAATGGAAAGGACATATGTTAGTTTAAATCTCTTCTATGAAACTGTAAAGAGAAATAAAGTAGTATGAGGTGACTCAAAACGGGTTGATTTATTCTGAGTCACAGAACACCAGCTGTTTTGATGTGTTCTGATTTGATTGTGCTCTGTTAAAAAGCTCAGTAGTTTCCTCCTTTTCATATTTCAAACACTGCCATGTATGCCATGTGGAATGTTCGTTTCTATGCATCTTTAGAGGGGTCAGTAAATGATACTAAATTCTGAGTTCAATTCTGTGTTGGCATGAGCCCAGGTGCTCCTTTAGTAATAGTAGGGAGGTGGGGGATAAACCTTTTATGCTAATTTCTATTTATTTTAGTTACAGAATTCTGATTATACAAGAGATATATAAAATCAGCCACAGACCAGACTTTCTCAGTATGCCCAAAACACAGAGGACTGAGAATTTATGAGCAAGTTCATTTCAATCAATAGTCCATATCTTTGTTCCTCCTGAATTCATCTTGCTGCCTATAAATAAATCAGCAATGTCATAATTAAGGGGGAATGGCTTATTATTCCCATAGTCTTCCACATTGCCTCTCAAAAAAAAGGCAAAATTGTTTTATGAAGATAAAACCAGAAGAAACCTGCCTGTAATTGTAAAACCTAGTCTACAGTATTGTTAGATATGATTTTTTTTCCTCCCTTCTTTAAACACTTTTCTTTCCTACAAAATAAGTTCATGCTAACTCATCAAAGCCAGGTATCAGGAATTCAAAACACATCAGGAAAAAACCAGCAAATGTGGGAGACAGAATCAAAGGAAAAAAAATAAAATAAATACAAAATCAATAGAAATGTAGTAAAATAATTCTGGAACTGGGTAAAATTAGATTTAATTAAGTCTGTGTTTTATTATACTGTACAGATTAGGAATAAAATTATTTTTATTCAATTTTGTCATTCACTGGGGGAGTCCAGAATGTCCCAATTTAAAGCTAACTACTGCATGTCACACAAACCAATAAAACAGGTCTCATGGTAGAGTAGGAAGAACACTGGTTCATCTTTTAGCTCATACTCACTCTGACACTTACTGTGTTATCTTGAGCAAATAATACAAGTTCCCTGGACCTCAGTTTTCTCATCCACAAAACAAGGAAAATGGGATAGATTAGGATCATAGTATAATGGATTTAGAGCTGAATAGAGAACTTTAGAGGACAATGACTAATTTCTTTCTTTTACAGATGGAAATCTAAGACATAGAAATGTTAAGTGACTTGTCCAGGAATTCCTTCTAACACTTTTTCTGGCTCTAACCCTATGATTTTATGACTATCTAATGAATACTGTATGTGAAGTATTTCTATTCCCAGACTCCAGACCCTTAATCCTAAAGGCATAAATTTGAACAAAATGAACTTGAACAAACCTGGATGTTCAGAAGTCTCCCCTAAAGTTATTCCTTGAGATAGTAGAGTCTAAAGGACAAGTAGATTAGGGCAATCAAATCTCTACTCAAATTGGAAATGAATCTTAATTTATATTGGCTCATGGCTTCTCTAAAACAGACAGCATTCCTAAAAAGTGATTTATAATTCTAGTTGGTATCACAATAATGACAAATTATCAGCCCAAACAATAAAATAGAATATACAGAATAATACATTATTTTAAGTTTGTTCTCATATAGATTTAGTGAAATTATTGTCCCTTAAAACATGACTACATATATGTCATGGGGAGAATGGGGTACAGGGTTTGGGGTAGGGGTTGGGGTCTTTAGGAATTCCTCTTTAAAGAATTACACCCTCTTGCACACAAAAGCAGTTAGAATAAGATGGTAGTTTATTTAGGGACAAGGGAAGAGAGGGGAAGGGAAACCATGAAAGAAATCCTTGGACTTCTCATGGGGAGAGAGGCATGGCAGAGAGGTGGCTCTGAGATACCAATCTCCTCAAGCAGGAGACTGGCAGGTACTTTTATAGAGGACTAAGGGGCAGGGTGGGGTGACCATCTGACTGTGGAAAGTTCCCTTAGTGAGGGAGGACCATCCCCCACTGGTGGTGGCTGGAGGAATTGGGTGAGGGGTGGCTGTAGATCAGTCAAGCCATCTCCTCAGAAAACAAAGGAAGCAGCCACACCTAAATTTATCTCCCCAGGGGTAAGGGAGACTAGAATAAAGGGTGGGTGTCAGGAGCTCAGTCTGAACTGGTTCCACTTATCTCTATAGGAGTATCTGTCCTCTGGTTTAGTTTCTCAAGGAGAAGATTCTTTGATGTGCCCCAGAGAACTTCTGGGGTACTCTGGGCCCATAACATATATAATCACTTATTAACTCATAAAACAAAAAAGCATTTTTAGCTGAGGTCCCATGAGGCCAACATTCTCTTTTCTCACTAGTGGCCACTCACACTGCAAGAAATAGAAAATGGGAAATGAAAAGAGTTAGTGGAGAATAAAAAGAATTGTTTGGTCGATGCTACCTTTTACTTTATGGGTTGCGGCAGCTGACTCCATGGCTATTACAGAACTCAATATGGTATGGGGAACATACTTTGTGTACTCCTCGTTGGAAAATGTATTACATAAAGGAAAATTTTTTATACTATGATAATGCTTCTAACCTTAACCACCAAATACTATAAGAACATCTGCCTAGGAATTGGTTTATCTTATTAAAAGGATTTTTAACTAGATTTGAAAGTGATAGGGGGAAAATGATTCAAATATAACCACTAAAACAGACAGATTTTTGAAGTGTTGGTATGAAAAAGAAACATGATTAAATGTAGAAAGTTTTCATAGTCCTCTAAAGACAATGACTGGGGAAGATAGAAAGATTTTTTCTACTCATAGGATCAAAAATCTATATCCATGAAGTAACTGTATGAAATGAACAATTTGAACAAAATCTCAAATATGGTCAAATACTGATATAACTTCAGACTTTATAGGGTATGACTCATGATTCTAATATAGCAATGGAAAGGGATAAGAGGAACAAATTATGGAGAAGGGGAAAGAAAGCAGTAGTGCACATCATGAAGATATTTATACCTGTGTGGATATATACAAACCTGAAGGAAGAGTCATGATGCATTGCATTTACAAAAGGATAATGGGGAAGGAAGTGGTAGACATATACTACAAAGCACCAGTACAGCTGGGAAGAACTAGATGACAAGTTCCTCATACAAATCATAAATCTCACAGTAAGACATTCTATAGTTGTGATTGAATATGTCAGCAGCTACTGATGGAAGTGTCTATGAAAAGCTAAAGAATGTATAAATTATAAGCATTGGTTCAAAAGCAATGGGAGGTGTTCCGGAATTAAATTCTGGTTCTGTAATTCATTAAAGAGGAGGAAAAGTATGTGGTGTTTAAAGAGACTAACCTGGTAAAATAGGAACATTGACGACTATGCCTACCGGACATCTCTAACTGGATGTTCCATACATATCTGGAACTCACTATGTTCAAAATGGAACTCAGTAACTTTCCTTTAAACCCTCCATTCTCTCCAACTTCCCTAGCACTATCAAGGGCACAACCATCCTTCTAGTCAGCAAAAACTAGGTATCCTCATGACTCTATACCCTCACTTAGCCCACATATCCATCCAATCTGTTGCCAAGTCTTGCCATTTCTACTCGCACAAGGTCCCTCTTATAAAGCCTCTTTACGTCAATCATATAGCTGCCACCCTAATGCTGGCCCTCATCACTTCAAGCCTGGACTATTTCAAGAGTCTTCTGGATGATCTTCCTTCCTCAAGTCTCTTCCTACTGCAATCTATTCTCCACTTAGCATCCAAAGTATATTTATTTATTAAGACAAAGGTTTGACCAGGTTTCTCTTTAAGATAGTTCAAAACCCACCTTCTACAGTAAACTTTTCCCCGCTCAGATTCCTACCCCCACTTCTACTACTACTGCTTTCCCTATGAGATTGCTAAATACATACATATAGAGAGAGAGACATATGTATGTACATACAAACACAATACATATTTGTACAAACATACATACACACATTTGTATGTAGATATAGATATTGATTTTATATATAGTACCATACCTACAGTTTTTTACTGTCTCTCCCATTATAATATGAATGCCTTGATAGCAAGGATTGTGTTTATGCTTTTCTTTAGATCCTCATCCAAACAAGTACAATGACACACAGTAAGTGCTTAAAAAATGCTTGGTTACTGACTTGGAACTAAACAGGAAATAGAAATTTAAGCAAGGGCAGATAACTGGAGGGTGAACACAAAAGTCATGCAGTCCATTAAGAATCTTGGCAAGATGGTCAAAAAGCAAGATGACCTAGTTTCAATGACAATTTAAATAAACACAAAAACTTTTTAAAGCTATGTTGCAGGCATAAGAAAGATCAAGGAAGGGGAAGACTCCTGCTTCATGTAGATGGTACCATGATTGCTTGGGGCAGAGAGGTGAAGTCAATAAAAGTTTTGTTAGCCACTACTGAATCAAAATGAAATCTGATATTTACTTAGTGATTTAATGTTTGCAAAGCACTCTATATACAATATGTCATATACTCCATTTAATAGCTCTATAAGGAAAATAGTACAGTGTCATCCCCATTTTATGGAATGAAGGCTCAGAATTTAGGAAATTATCATGGTCATGCATGCAGCTTTTAAGTGTAAGGCAGTATATGAACTTGAGTATTCTTGACTCTAGGTCCTTCATCCATCTAATATATCATTATACTATATTATTTTATTTGTACTATGAATTTAAAAAAAAGATTTTATATGCTATTTTGGAAATCTCCCTATCATTTACAACTCTTTACAAAAAATGTATTCTGAGTTTTAAATTAGCATCTTTCTTTTTTATTGTTGTTTATTTTATTTTTAATTTATGGAATAAAACAAGCATTTCCATAATATAGTACAATAAAAGAAAATTGTACATCAAACTGAAAAATCTACTATGCACAACTTGCTATTCCTTTCAAATATAAAACAAAATTATCATATAAATTTCACGTTTTATTTTTTTCTTCTCTCCCCCTTCACTCTTAAGATGGCTACCAATAGAAGCAAATAGGGGTTTGTGTGTGTGTGTAAATATACACACACACACATATATATATACATATACACATATATACATATATGTATTGGTGTGTATATATACACACACATGTGTATACACATATACATATATGTAAAATTGTTCTGTGCATCTCTTTATCAGTTCTGTGTCTGGATGTAGACAGTATCTGTCTTCATATGTCCTTTATAGTTAATTTATGTACCTATAATAATGTTAAGGGCTAAAATTCTAGCTAGTCTGTCTAAAATATCTAATGAGTGGTCGCCAATAAATTATAAGCTTTAGCAAGAATTGGACTTTTAAGCATTTATTAAGGAGAATAAGAATTTGGTAAAGAGAGAGAAAGGCCTAGATTCCTATCTATTAAAGGGAGAGCACATTTCTAGCTCCGCTCTCCACCAGAGTCCAAAGAAAAAAATGCCAGACTGAGCGCGCCAGTCTCTTCCTTCCTCCTCCCACTCGCCCGCGTCACTTCCTCATGCCAAAGAAAAGACTCCTGGTCTTGCCCTCAAAGACCTTCCCTTCATGGGCGGAACTCTTCTACAGTAAGTCTCCAGCAGGTGGCGTCATTCCAATCGTTACAATAAACAAAATAACTTATTCCCTAAAAGTCATTCTTAAAACACTATTACTGGGGCAGCTAAGTGGCACAGTGGATAGAGCACTGGCCCTGGAGTCAGGAGGACTTGAGTTCAAATCCAGCCTCAGACACTTGACACTTAACTAGCTGCATGACCCTGGGCAAGTCACTTAACCCCATTTGCCTCACAAAAAAAAAAACTGGAAAAAAAAACACTATTACTGTTAGTGTATACAGTATTCTCTTGGTTCTGCTCATTTTTCTCTTCATTATTTCTGGAAAATCCTTCCATGTTTTTCTAAAATGAGCTCATAATTTCTTTTTTTTTTTTTTTTTTTGGTGAGGCAATTGGGGTTAAGTGACTTGCCCCAGGTCACACAGCTAGTAAGTGTCAAGTGTCTGAGGTCGGATTTGAACTCAGGTCCTCCTGACTCCAGGGCCTGTTCTCTATCCACTGCGCCACCTAGATGCCCCCATAATTTCTTATAGGAAAGTAGTATTCCATCACAATCACATACCACAACTTGTTCAGTAGTATCTCTCAAATGAATATTTGCAATAAAACCAGTTGTGAAGTTCCAGGTTGCCTGTATGTGGAAAGAACTTGATTTAGTGCCATGGATATAGGTATTAGTCTTATCCCATGATACCTACTATTCTCCATTACTAGATCTTCATCTATGTCACACTTACTTCCTCAAGACTTGGTCCTAATCCTTCTTTTCTTTCTGTATTCTCTTACCTGTTGATCTGATCAGCTTCTCTGTGTTCAATTATCATCTCTATACAGATTATTCCCAGATTTACCATCCCAGCCTTAGTCTCTCTTCTGAGGTCTAGTCTTATTAACTGCTTATTGGACATTTCAATAACTTAAATGTTGCATGCCTAAAACAACACTCATTATCATTCTTCCAAAAGCACCCCTTCTGAATTTCCTATTTCTGTTAAGGGCACTACTACTCTTCCAGTCACCCAGGATTTCAAACTCATGTCATCCTCAACCCCTCTCTCACTTACCCTACATATCCAATCACAACATCCTTTGAATACATTCTCCTTTCTCCATTCACACTACTACTAAGTTCCTACTTAGAATACTTTCAAGATGTCCTGGTTACATCATGTGCATAGTTAAATGTTTTGTTTTGTTTTTAAATACTTTGCAAACAAGGAAATATAATTTAGAAAACTTATATAAAATGGCAATTGCTACCCAGACTATGACTTACTGAAGGCTTTGCCAGGAGAAGAACACGTGTCTAATATAGGGCTTTACTTGTGGACATTTAATTATCCACATTAGTATGCTTTGTCTAGAACAGGAAGGGTGATTTTACAACCACACAGCCTCGTCTTCTACCTTCATCACATTTCCTCCCACAACATCCTACACATATATAATAAAATGTTTTAGCCAAATTCTTTTCCTACTCATGAACGCTTCCAAACCAGAGAAACACTATTTCCTAAAGCTTTTGTTAAGGTCAGAGGCTTACCTGCTTCTTTCCCTATGGATTACCAATAGGAAGGGAAAAAAATTAATTTGTAATAACATTTTAAATATTTTCCCCTAGGTCAATTACTTGATGATAATTATAACCTTTAAGACCATATATATCTTAGGGGAATACATATGAATCCACCAACTGTTCATGGATTAGGAATAAATGCGAGGCATGATCCATACTAAACCTCATTTTTCTTTTTGATTTTTCTATTTCTGACAGTGGCACAACAATTCACCTAGTCACCCATGTTCAAAACCTTGGTGCTATCTTTGACTCTTTCCTCTTCCTCATTTCTAACATTTAGTCAGTTGCCAATATTTGTCAATTCCATTCTGCATTGTTTCATATCTGTTGCTTCCTATATTTTATATCCATCACCCACTGCCAGAGATTCCATTTAGGGCTAGCAGAATAGTCTCTATGGAAAGTTCTCTCTCCTCCTCCCCTAAACTTGCTGCCAATGGTCCTCTCCCCTTTCCCTCTCATGGCTATATAGTGACTCCATCTCCACCAATGAAGAAGGAAAATCAGAGTCCCTGCTCTATCTTTAAACTTCAGGCCCATTTTCAACAGTATTGAACTAAGCCCCTACATTCTTTGCCTCCCTTACCATTGTAAGGCAACTATGCTTACTCACACTACTTGGAAGAACATGGAGTCACTAACTACAATCCTTTCAGTAAGATGGAGGTTCACTAGGCCATTTAATTGCCTTTTCTCTCCCACTGGGCACACAATCTGCTTTGCCACTATATACTCCAGACCTCTAAGTATTGCAATCTGATATGCCAATGAACTATATACATGCCAGGCCTTGCCATCTACCTTGAAGCTGCTCCTTTAAGACTTCTAAGATTTGCCATCTGCCCTGAAGTAACACCTTTAGGACGACTGTTCTAAAGTACCTTCATGAAGTGTCTCCATGAATTAGAAAGTAAGCTTATTGAGAGCAGGGACTATTTCATTTATATATTTGTATCCCTGGCATTTAGCATATAAACATTTAATAAATGCTTTTTCATTCATTCTATTCCTAGTGCTACTGCCCTAGTAAAGATCCTTATTATCATGCATCTAGACATATCTATATAACATATAAAATCACTTTAAGGTTTACTATGCACTCTATAAATATTATTCCAATTTAACTTCATAACAAGCCAGGGAGGTAGATACTATTTTTATTCTGTATGGGGCTAAAATTCTAGCTAGACTGCCTAAAAATCTAATGAGTGGTCATCATAAATTATAAGCTTTAGCAGGAGTTTAGACTTTTAAGTATTTATTTATTTATTTTTTTATTGGTGAGGCAATTGGGGTTAAGTGACTTGCCCAAGATCACACAGCTAATAAGTGTCAAGTGTCTGAGGCTGGATTTGAACTCAGGTACTCCTGAATCCAGGGCCAGTGATCTATCCACTGCGCCATCTAGCTGCCCTTTTAAGTATTTATTAAGGAGCATAAGAATTTGGTGAGGAGAGAGAAAGAGGCCAAGATTCCTTCATCTATCTATCTCAGGGAGCAAGAATCTCAGCTCCATTCAGAACGAGGTCCTGGGCGAAAGAGAGACCACTTGCTCCTTCCTCCTCCCAGAAACCTCCTCTCCAACAGGAAACAGGGCTGTCCATACACATACAGCTTCAGGCTAATTGGTTGGTAGTTCTGATTGACAAGTCCCACAGGTGGTTCTATAGATGTAACTTCTGGATGCTAAAGTCACCTGGTCTCTAAATCATATGCTTTCTCCTCATGGCGGTGCTTCCTTACAGTATCTCTCTAGCAGGGGTGCCATTCCAATTCTCACAATTCCTATTTTACAAATGAGGAAACTGAGGCTGTCAGAAGTGACTTGCACAGGGTCACTCAGCTCCTCTCTGAACCCAAATTTGAATTCCAGTCTTCCTGATTTCAGGTCCAAGGCTCTATTATGCCACCTAGTTATCAAATATTTATTCATTCAAAAGCAAACATGTAGACATTTAGTAGTTCTATGCTGTGCTAGGTGCTGGAAATACCAAGATCAAACATGTCATTCTCAAGAAGCTTGTATAGTATATGCTGTAGGCAGGATATACTATATAATGTATAGTTTGGTAATATATAATAACTAGTTTTCAAAAAATATATACACAGTACACACTTTTAAATTTTATCTGAATTTTGTTTGATTAATATTTCTTCCATTACTTTTTAAACTCTAGAAATCGATAAAGTATAAATCCAGCCCTGATACTAGTGTTTGCAGATTCTAAGTGTTCATAATGAAAATTTAACAATCAATTCTTATGGTATGAATTAGCTCTAGCACAACATGCATTCTAGACATGCTGACTTTCCTCTTACCATTTTCTTTGTTTTGCTAAATCTGAGGTTTTATCTTACCTGCATTTTCCCACCTCTCTTTTCCACCCAACCACATATTGGTGATTTTTACCTGTCCACCCGCTGTCTAAAATGCAGATTGAACACCCTTTTGTCAGCCTTTCTCTTACCTTCCAGGCAGAATGTATAGGCTACTATCTTATCTCTCCCAAACCCCTACTTGGTCTCTTCTTCCTTGGGTTAAACTTTCCCAAATATTCTATGCTTCAGACCTCTCATTACCTTTTTTACCTACTCTGAACACCAATTTAGCCAATGTCCTTTCTAAAATGAGACATCTAAAACTGGGCAAACTATTCTAGATTTGTTCTGACCTGGACTAAGTATAACATAATATTACTTTCCTTCTTGCTTTTCTTCTTCCCTTGGACCACGTACTGTGGTGCTTCTCATATTCTTATCATATTTCATTTTGTATTATGATTACTTCTATGTCAAATTTCTTACATTTAATTATAATCTCCATAAGGAAAGGTTACATGCCTCTTAAAAAAAAAAAACTTTGTATGTTTTCTACTGTCTAGTAATACTCTTCTGGGAAAAGTAGAAAAGTTGGTGTATTTTTTTTGTTTTGTTTTTTTTAGCTAAATAGGTCTTTATAACACCTGAAATATCACCTACAACATACACAGTGCTTAATAAATGAATTGATTTAGAGATCATCTAGTCTAACACCTTCAATTTATAATTGAACCAACTGAAGTCAAAGTATTAAGTGACTTACCCACAGTTAAGCAGTCTGAGATAGGATCTGAACATAGGCCCTTTGACTCCAAATCTATCATTCTTTTCACTGTATCATGGAATATTAATAAATACCTAAACTGTTGAATTGACTTGGACTTAAGATTCAGATTTAATTACACTCCTGTCACTAACTAGCTGAATGACTATAATCAAATCACTTAACCCACTTGAGGCTTTTGTCTCATTATTTATAGAAGCAACAATTTTTAAGTAATCTCCAATGTTTCTTGTAGCTCTAAAATATTCTGTGATTCCCTGGTTCCATTAGCCTATTCAATATCTATATAGTATTTACTAAGATGATCTAATACGGTTTTCTAAGAGTTTAAAAAAAAAGAGAGAGAAACATGGAGGCCAATGGAGGAACTGGACAGAGGACAGAGGATCATGACATCTAAGGCTGAAATGTACCCTAGACAAAATCCAAAACTTTGCCCTCACCATTACCCTACAAGAAGAGGTAGAGTTAGCTCAGTTAGGGCCAGATTAGGTGTTCCCTAAAATCTCTCCTAAACTCTTCAGTGTTTCTGAAGTGATTTTAAATCTATTCCAACTGAAGACAGAAGCAGCAGAACAGGAAAATACAGTAAAATACATGAACTTTAAAAGAGTCAGAATTCCAATCCTGTCCTCTTAGCACCTCCAAAACACAGCCACCAAGAGTCTCTATCTCTTCCCTTTTCATATATAAAACATCTTAGATAATCTTTTTTTTTTGGTAATTTCAATAAAACAATGAATCAATGCACTTTGCAAATAGTTTCATTAAATTTAACAATAAACAAATAAATTATGTAGTAAATGTTTGTGAGTCAATTCTTTACTCCCTTATGTGAGCTATCGCAAAGAACAGCCCTGTTTTTTGTATTTTTTTTTCCTCATTCTCAACTTTTCTAAGTTAGATCTTACCCCTTTTAGGTCTCCTTTGTCCCCTCTCTTCACTCCCAACCCTGGAATGATGAGGCTAATGATGCAGCATAGTATAATGGAAGAATACTGAATTTGGAGTTAAGAGATTTTTGTTTCAAACCCACCCCCACCCCCCTCCTTTACTTAGCAGGGATATGATCATTAATAAATGATTACACAATATATATTTTTCTGCATTTCAGTTCCAGTATCTGTAAAATACAGATAATGATGTTTGAACTACTCACTTTTAAGAGTTGTGGTGAGGCAAGCATTTTATAAACCTTAAAGTATTATGTAAAATGTGTGTAATTATCTAGATAGATAGTTCTTGAGAATAAATAAGATGAGTACTGCTCATCCTTCCTAGTATGACAATTCTTTTTTCACTGAGAACACAAAATAGTTAGCTTTTGGCTGTCTGTAATGTTCCCTATTCCTAGTTCAGAAAATAGTTGATGTTTCAAAGGTGTATTGGTGTACATTTTAAGGTACCATCAATACATATATGTCAGCACAAGACAGTTACAAGCATGTAGTATTATGACTTCCAAAAATAAACAGGAGTAGCTTGAGTTTAGGGGATAGAAGATGCAGACAAGAAACATTTTTTTAATGGAAATTAGCTGCTTTGTGGCAAAGATAAGTATATAGCCATTGACAGCTTTTTTGAAAGACATTGTGAGAATAGCTATTGGTCTAATAATGACTTTGAAATACAATCTTCTTTGATCAGCACTGAAAAATGACTTACTAGGCACTGACATTTAAAAGCTAAGGTTTCTTTAATGTTTATTACAATATTTTTTCAGTGTAACTTTCCACACCTGAAAATGTATGAAATATTACAATACAGAGAACTGTGGTCATTTGACACTGCCTTATTACACACAGCACAAAACTCAAAACTTATATATGAAACATCAGCCATAACACAACCCAAATGTTAAAAAGAATAATCCAAAAGGAAGGGAAAAATTAGGGAAAGCAGTCAGGCAGTATACACAGAATCGCTATTATTTATCTAGTCTGAAATCACTTTATCATGCTATTTCATTGTTCCAATTATTTTTGTTCAGCTAAGTGGCAACACATTATTTCCAAGCAAATGGTTTATTATTCATTTATCCTTAATAGATAATATTATTATATCTGCACTAATTCATTATTTTAAAATTTTCTCAGCTTTTCTGCCCTACTTAGCATCCCTATGAAACCATTTTAAAAACCAGATTAAGTACCCATCACACTGGTAACTAAATGTTTTGTTCACACTTAAAAATAATGAACAAATACTCCCCAATAACTAAAATTGTTTTAATTTTTCAGCATACATAGCATCTGTTTAGCTGCTGGTGTAAAGCTAAAATCCTTTCAAATTCACAACAACATTCTAAATAAATGAAAATAATTTACTTGTGAAAAATTTACAAGTAACCCAAGGTAAGCACCTCAAAAGGTGATTAGATGCCTGATAATCCCAAATTGATTAATATGTAGTTCTTTTGCAGGGGAGAAAGCATTATTCTATATGCTCTATAGAGACAACATGATTCACTTATAATGCGTTACTCGAGGCAATCTAATACTCTTTTTAACTTTGAAAAAACTTAAAGGTGAGGTAAAATATACTTTACCTACCCAAATGTAAGTACCCAATTGGATATCTCAGGTAAAAAGGACGATTGCCTCTGTCACTTTAGACAATGAACAAAATATAACTGATTGTACAGTTTTAAATGTTTTGAGTCTTCATCATCTATAACTGTTCTAAAGATAATTAGCTAATACAGCTGACCAGCAAGTTGATTATTCTTTTTTCATACTGACTTTAAAGTACCAATTCATTCTTTTCAGAGACCAAGATTATTTTTTTTCCATTTCTTATTTTAGTGAAAGGGAACAATGCCAAGTAGAATAGTAATCACATCATCCCATAAATGAATTCTATAATCACTGGTTTTAACATTTCCATTTTCCAGGAAACAAAGTAGAGGAATAAAATGCCGATTCAGAAAAATGTTCTTTCTAGAATGATGCACGAGAATAAAAAATAAAATAAAATAAAATAAAATTCTTAAGGGTGGACAGAACATCTCCATAATCTTGCTTATACATTTCACTGGCTAATCTATAAAACATTATAGCTTAAGAAACCACAACTTTAAAAACAGGTTGGGGGGTGGATTTGGGTGGGGGAGTATTGCTATTGGTAAGGTACTGTCATTTAAAAAATTGTTTCAATGTTGAACTGTTTTGATCTATTCTAGAAAAAAATTATATACTAATTACAGTGAAATGCACATGTATGTATATTTGTGTGTATATAGATACAACATAGACATGTTGTCACAGAAAAATACATTCCTTTAGTTTTACTTATATAGTGGGCATTTTGACAATGTTACAAAATTTTTTTAAATGTATTATTCCTTTTTTACATGTATATTGTACTATCAAAACTTTTTCTTGTTTAGTCTGGTGGAAAACTCATTTCTTCTTCTGTAGTCATAGAATCTAAGAGTTGGAAAAATCCTCAAAAGCCATCAATACCAAACTAGGGCTGAAAAAGGAAACCTTTCAAGTGACCACCTCACCTTTTCATGAAGACTTGCGTAGAGAAAAAAAAAACAACTAACCTTCAGTCAGCTCATTACACTTTGGGGAAGATTAGGAGGCTTTACCTATCACTCCTAATTCAGCCCTTGGAGGCCAAGGATCACAGATTTAGATTTTTGAAGGAACCTCAGAGTTAATCTAGCCCAAATTCCTGAATTTACTGGTGAGAAAACTGAGTCCAAGAGAGGTTGCAAAGCTTTAACAACATAGAAAGGGCCAGACCACAGCTAAAAAGGGCTAGTCAGGATTTGAATCTAGGTTCTCTGACTGAATATCTAGCACTATTTCCAGTACATGATCCCTTTTCAACATGTTGGAACTTCAAATACTTGAAGGCTATTATCTCACATTGAGACTTCTTTTTCTCCAGGTCAGTTCTTTCAATCAATTTTTACAAGGCATAACATTGAGGCCTTTCACAATCCTAGCTGCACTTTCTCTGTATGTTTAACAATGTCCTTCCTTAAAGTCACCCTCTCTTAATCATCTAGTTGAAAATGATCTTATTTCTGGTAGTCCAGGAATAAAGAATAATGCTTTCTTAAAATACTTCATAGTTCTTCCTTCAAAACTAGTATTCATCACTGGATTTTCCTCATGATAGCTTCCACCTGTTACAGATTGATTTGAATGCAACATGGATTTAAACAGGTGTTTTAATAAGGATGATTTATATCAAGACAGGAAGTCAGAGAGATCACCTGTCTCCCATATATGCCATTTCTTTTCCTTTTTAAACCAAATCAATTATTAATTGTACATCAGAGCAAGAAGAGACCTAAGAAATTATAGTAGTTCCACCTCTGTATTCAACACATGAGAAAATCAAGGCCCTGGGAAAAATTACTTGCCCAAGGTCAAACAGTGAAGTAGTGGTAGATCTAGGCCTAGAACCCAGCTCTTCTCTTTTTTTATCCAAAGATCTTGTTATTATCACACACTGTCTCCAGATATATTTAATATGATCTGGAATACTGAAATAAATGGTGGGGGGAAGACATATGTATAAAGTACAATATCATCAGGGGCACAAAGGAAGCTGGGGACCAGAGGAAGAATGGGAGTTGATACCAAAGATATATTTCAGAAGGTAGAAGCCATATTTGTAATTGATTCCCTTTGACCACAGATTGACACTTTGGATGAGGCCAAGATTTATGAGACAGAAAGGAAAAGTAATAACGAATTATTCTTCTGCTACTGGATAGAGCACTGGCATAAGGATTCCTGAGGGCTTGTAATAAAGGGAATAAGCAAAAGTACGCAGAAGGCTACTTTTCAAGATAAGGATGAATCTGAAAGATTAACTGAATGCAACATGATTTTAAATAAGGCTAGTTATTTAAATGGGTTAATCTTTGTGACCAAGAACAATCTACAGTTTTTCCTCTGCGGTTTTGTGGAGGTCAATGAAGTATTCAAATTTTTCAAACCTAAATACCTTCCTTCACTTATACATAGAATTTGAGCATGCTTATTATAGTACTCTACTACATTGTCTGTAAGTCCCTGAAAGGAGGGAGCAATCACTTAGAGAGGTGTGTGTGTGTGTGTGTGTGTGTGTGTGTGTGTGTGTGTGTGCATGTGAGTGATTTTCAGGAGGAAGGTGAGAGTCAGCAGGCTTATATTCAAGTTTACTTTTTCTTCCTTTTACATTTCAACTTCTCTCTTCCCAAGCCCCAGCTTTGTACTTTAGTAACTAGTGGTTAACCATAACCTCTGAAACAACTGAAAGCATTCCTTAAAGTGTCTTTTTAACAATGCCAAGTAGCAAGTACTGCTTTCCCTGGATCAATAGTACAAAATGATCCATTATTTTCTTCCTATGCCTTCACTTAATAAAATAGGTTCCTTCTAGAAGGTGGTATTCTGTAATTGACAAATACTAAAATTTGATCTATGTCACCCTGAGTACCTTAGAATCAGATGGTTAAGCCTAGGGCAATGTCTCTCAAAGAGATTTGGTTAAAAATAAAGTAACAACTCTAATTGGAAATTTTTTTGCTATAACTTCCAACTTTGTGGACATTGCAATGTGTATGGCTACAATACTTTATGATTAATTCTCCTTAAAGAGTATTTCTTGCAAGGGACCATTAAATGTTCAAAGTATTTCCAAGAATTATATTATAATAAGGATATGTGTCCCTACCTTTCTTCTTCAAAGACAAAGTTGTTATTATTATTATTATTATTATTATTATTATTATTTCAAATAGTGAGGCTAAGGACCTTCTAATTGTGATTTCTCAAGTCAAGAAACTGTGATCAAATCCATTAGCTCCCTGGGCAAAATAACATTTCCAACTACAGACCACAATCTCCCACAGTTAACTGGCCTAAATATTCAGGCAGGGGCCCTGTAAATGAAGTACTTCGCCTGTAGTGTGCATCTGGTTATCAAACAAGGAATGAAAACTTCTCCAAATTGATTATAGTGCCCCTCTAAGTTAACTACAAATGTCCTCTATCTTCAATTAATGGGTTTAACAAGGAAATGGAAGAATAGGTAGCAATTAACTAAACAGATCCCATATGCCATAAAGAGAAACTAAAATAACAGTTCTGGGGTAGTCCAGAGTGCTTCAGAGTTAATTATGTAATATAACAATGCTGAAATGTAGTTCATTGTAAGGTTTTGTTTTGTTTTTTCTTAGACATTGTGAGTGCATGTATACATAGTTATACACTTTTCAAAATTCCCCATGGCTTTCATATTCTATCAGATGTGATTTATATGACTTTCAGTGCATCATTTTAACCTGATCTATTTATAGAATAACAATAAAGCTATGCTGCCAAAAGCAAGCACTGGTAACAACACTGGAACAAGAGAGTTTGACTTTCCCTACAAACTAATTTGCACTGGTTATTTTGGTAGTACAGTCTCATTGTATAGAAAGAGGGAGAAATTATCAGGGGTATCTTCCTGCAGAACCTCAAAAATCCCAGAGGAGGCACTCGTGTATTGCTACTCATCACTGAATGTGCTAGGCTTGTCAAAGACTGTCACGTAACAGTCCTTGGTTCACATGCCTTTCTCTCCTGCACTCAGTTCAGTCCTATTTAATATTACCCCCATCTAAAACCATCTGATTCTTAATGACAGGGGGAAAAGCAATTCTCAGTGTCTACACGGAAGCGTTCATGCCAAACCTTGGATAATCAAGTAATACAAGTGACTTGACTGAGAAACTACTGACAAAAATAATGTAATAGAAAGCTCTGAAGTCTGCCAATCAAGTGAAAAAAGAAACATATTTGTCCAGCTCATAGTGATCTTATATATAAGCAAGCAGCTACAACAGTCAATTTAAAACCTTGGAGAGCCCAGGAGAGTAGAGGCCACTCAACAAGAAATATCCACTATAAAGAGGAACAATTTGTGTTTAGCACCTTATAAAAGATGTTTAAAAGATTTGCTTAAGGCATTATTTGACTCAGCACAAGCACTACTCACTTTTCTTCATCATGGATTTTGTGAAGGCTTTTTTGACTTTGCTATCAAGGAAACCAAAATGCTATATAATGTAGATAGGCAGGGAAGTGAAAACACACACACACACACACACACACACACACACACACACACACACACACACACACACCTGGAAAAGGCAAACTGTAGATATTTATACATAGGAAGGATGAACAGAAGCCAACTCAGTGTGCAGCATACTCTTCTTCACTGGCCACTCAAGACTCCAGTCAATTCAAGGGTAAATTGCAGTAATACAGATGCTTTACAATTACCCTTTTATAAGAAAGGGTAAAAGCTCTGTGCTATTAAATCAATAAAAGTAGACTTGAAAGAGTTGTGAGGCTGTCAGCTGATTGTTAACACAGTTCTAATGACCTATAGCAGCCCTTAATTACAATAATATCTTACATTGTAAGGGCACAATGCCCTTTTATTAAAGCTGCAAACCTTAATAGCTTTTAGCAGGAAGATGGCCTGAACACTGATTATTGGTTTTGTGTGTGTGTGTGTGTGTGTGTGTGTGTTTCCCCTACCAGCACACTTTTAACATGTCATACTAGATAAAACTATTAACTTTGGATATTAACCTAATTGCTTCAGCTGTCTGCTTCCATGTTAAATACTAACACAGGAACAAGGCTTTCACTTCTCGTTTTTTTTTTTTCCTTTTTCTTACTGCTACAAAAGTTACCAGTTTGCCATTCTGCTTCATTTCTTCCTGGGTAAGTTTTCATTTTAACTCATCTTATCCCCAATACCCCTAAAAATAAAGAAGAAAGAAATAGCACAGCAGTTCTACACTGAGAGTAATATGGCAAAGTGCTGGAATAAAAACAAAGTCAAAACAAGGACCATTAAACAGGAAGTCATGTTGGTATCCAGGTGAGGTTACAAATATAATAGCATTGAAACACATGCTTTTAATTAGGCACCTCTAAATTATTTGTCTCAACCTGTCTTCTGAACAACCTTCACATTGACCAGGTATTGCAGGATGTCACCTAATGAAAATAACTGCTGTTTTAAGGTTGTTATTTAAAATTTTTATTAACCCTAAAAACCCTTGATCCATTCAACTCTAAAAACAAGGTTCAAGTTATGTGTGTGTTTTTCTTGTTCTTTTTTTTTAATGGTGTTCATCTGATTTACAGCAGCAATGCATACATGGCTATCACTACAATGCTTATAAAATCCTATTCAGAGAAAAACAACAACAAAAAGTATTCTCGGGAAGGAAGAAGAAACAGTCATAGCTGAGTCGTCAAAAAAGTAAATGTCCCTGTATTTTATGAGTAGGTTGAGGGATAAGATCACATTTGCTTTAGGGTCACCTTATTTTTCTAAATCATCATTTGTTTGCTTCCAAAATCTGATTATTCACTTCCATATGAAAGAGGAAGTAGAAAAATCTGTCTCGTTAAAGGGATTATTAAATGCATGGGTTTTTTTTTTTCTTTCAAGTCTTTCCTTTCACTAGATAAATTGTCACTCAATCAGGAGGTTTTTCTTGCAATGGGAAAGGATTAAAGTATATACACCGGGTTCAATTTGCAAAATCTGAAAAGCTTTGCTAATCTTGGCCCCTGGCCCTCCTTCCTAAGGTAGTTAATCCATTTCCCCACCAAGGGGAACTTGCTTCTAGCCCCTACGCACCTGAACTGTACTTAAGACAACAAAAGGATAAGAAAGGTCTTCAGAGAGTCAATTGGTTCTTTCTCGGTCATTCAAATTGTAGCACCTGAGTACTTAGGACTTCAGCCAGATGCAAACTAAGCGTCAGACAAACTGAAATCAAAGAAGCAAGATGCCTGGGTGTACACCCAACCTACAACATAGTGGAGGGGGAGGAGGTCACTAATCAAAGGCTAAAGCACTGCAGAGCCAACCTTATGAGTTGAATACTAATTACCGAAATAAAGCCTTATGTGACTTGTTTCGCATTTTCGAATTGTAAAACATTTTTGACATCTATAGTTTAAAAGTGGGATGGGGGGGGGGGAGGGAGAAAAAGTAGAGGATCTATCTTGCAACTCTAAAACCTTTTACCTTCAACCCAACAACTCCACACAAGATTGGGGTTGAATAGAAAGACTGAGATTTACAGGCACCAGTGAGGAGGCAAAGGAACTTAGGCACTCAGGCGCTCTCAATCCCCCCACCCCCTTCAAGTGTGAAGAATTGTCCAGACTTCCTAGTATCTAAGGCTTTAATTTAAATGCTTGTTGACTGACTGACTGACTGACCGAAGAGTCTTTGGAAATTTCCTCTTATTCCGAACTACTTCTGGCGTCATATCTTATGTCTATTACTAAAGGCTTCCAAGATAGTATCCTGTTCTCTCCATATGCATATCGTGTTTTCAATGAAAGCATTTCAATATCAAATGGTAATAACTTTTGAATTCTAAAGCTAATTGCAAATAAATTCTAGCCACCTTTTCTTCTCCAGTTCAGAGGATGGCAATACTTGGAAAAGGCTGAAAGGACATTGCAAATAAACAGAGGCTCCAACCCTAGAACCCAAAGAAGAACGAATGCCAGTCCTCTTACCTGGTATTCCGTGGTACCCCCTCCCGTTTTAGTCACAAGCCGCGTGGGTATTTTAATCCAAATGAATACAGACTCTCATCAGAAAAGAACTCGCGGGCAGCTCTCAAACATGTGCCTAAGCCTCTCTTAGCTCCAGGATGAACTTGCATCGCCCAGCATCGAGTCTGCTCTGGACCGCTTGGCACAGGGGGCTCCCTCCCTCCAATCACATCACACTGCGCGGCGGGCGCATCCAGTGGAGGCGGAGGGCTCCCCCGGAGCTCGCTCGCTGGGCGAGCAGACTGCGGAGAACTCCCTCCCTCCCGCCCCAGCCTGCGCGCTCGCTCGTTAGCTCTCTGCCTCCCTCCCTCTCTCCTCTCTTTTTCTTTCCCTCCCTCCTTGCCTCCCTCCCGCTATTCACAAGAAGCTGGAGCTAGTCGGGGTGCGATGCGGAGCGAGCGACTAGCGGAGGGAACCCGCTCCTCTCCCCAGGGTTGCAAGGACAGAAGCCGGCGATGCACAGAGGGAGTTCTCGCGGTCTTGCCCAACCGTTTCTCATAGGCAAGAGGTACGGAGAGAGGGTTCGTTCCACTAGGGAGAGGGAAAAGGAAAGAGAAGGGGGAGGGGGGGTAGAGGAAGAGCAGCCCAGAGAGGAGGTTCACCGCGCCTGGCGCCTGCTGTCAGTTCTATCTGAAGCCGGCCAGAGGAGGCACTGAGACTTTTTGTACCTCCCGAAGACCCAATGGTGGCTGTGGAAAAGGAATTCAGAAAGGAAACCACCCTGCCAATGCACGCTCGCGCGCGCACACACACACACACACACACACACACACACACATACACACAGATACGCACACACACAAGCATACACACAGATGTACACATGCACGCACCCTCCTCCTCCTGCCTTTTGACAGAATCTTTACAGATGGATTCCTTTGCATAAAAATCAGGACGAGGGTTTAAGGAGGGGGGGGGGACTGCAGCCAATCCATTTCTTGGCGATATATTTGCATTTGAAAAGCAGAAAGCTGGAGGAGTTTAAGAATTTCTTCACACACACACACACACACACACACACACACACACACACACACACACACACACCATCCTCCAAATTCCTCCCTTCCCTCCACCCGTTAGCTTGTCATAGAATCCATGATCAATTCAGTTCCGGAGGCATGAAGGCGAAGTCATAAAAGTAATCAGAACTTACCGTTTTCTTGCTTTATAGTTTTGCCCTTCCAATCTCCTCAGCCTGCCCTCATTCCACGTTCTTTACTTGCTGAAATTCCCCCTCCCTATTGGGTTCGCCAGTGTGAAAACTTGCAGGGTGTGGAATTTATTCCCGATGGGATACCGAAGACCTTTGCGAAGTGAGGGCATGTGTGGGCATTTTATTTAGAGCAAGCAGCATCAAATTGGGTTCGTTTTACTTTCACTCTTCCATTATTTGATTCAATCCCAAGGTCTAAATAGAGATCTGTCTTCTGTGATAAGGGCTAAATAAGACGTATACATATATATGCTAGTAGATACATTTTTTATTTTGCTGCCCCAAACAATGGAATATATTATATATTCTTTGTATTATATTCCTAAGAGTTCAGCATCTTGTAGTGGGGGCACGGGGGGGGGGCGGGGGGGGGAGAGGAAAGGTGAAGCTCTGTAATTAGAGGACTTAGGCTTGAATTCATGTTCTGCTCTTTAGTTCATTCATGACCTTTAGGGAAGTCATTAAACCCCAGTAGACTTCAGTTTCCTTATCTGTAAAACGAGAGGTTTGAACAAACTGATATCTAAGGTTTCTTCCAGTTTTAAATCCTAGAGGACCTCTCATCTCTAACAGTGAGGAATCTTTTCATTGTGCCCATTATTCTCCTACCAGTGGACCTTAGAAGAATCAATCAATCTCTCTCTCTCTCTCTCTCTCTCTCTCTCTCTCTCTCTCTCTCTCTCTCTCTCTCTCTCTCTCTTTCTCTCTCTCTCTCTCTCTCTCTCTCTCTCTCTCTCTCTCTCTCTCTCTCTCTCTCTCTCTCTCTCTCCCTCTGTCTGTCTCTGTCTCTCTGTCTCTTCCTCTCTTCCTCTCTCCCCCTTTCCATCTTCTCCCCCTCTCTCTCCTTCCCTCCTTCCAATACAAGAATAAAATCTAATTTCACCCACCCAGTAAGCAAACATAAATTCAGTTCATGACTAATGATTCCCAAATCCACAATTCCAAGTTATACCTTTCTTCACCTCTAGTCCTTTATCTCAAGGGGCCTACAGCATATTTTTACTGGGATTGTCATTATCACCTCATAATGTCTAAAACATAATGCATTATTTTCACCCTGAACTCCCCAAATATTCTCAATTTACTATTCCCCCCCACCAAAAAAAAATCAGTCACCAGTAATCTCTGGGTCTTTTAACACACTTTGGAGTCAGTGTGGTATATCAGGAGGAGGGAAAAACATTAGATTTGGTATAGAAAACCTGGGTTCAATATCTACTTACTACTTAATACATGCCCTTGGTGAGTCACTCTGGATCTCAACATCCTCATCTGTAAAAAAGGATTTGAACTAAGTCATCTTTAATAGCCTTTACAACGCCAAAATCATTGATCTTTGACTGAAGACTACTTCCATGAGACCTTTCTGATTTTTCCCTTTTCTGGGATGGTGAAGTAGATAAAGTGTTGTCCCTGAAGTCAGAAGGACCTGAGTTCAAATTTGAGATCAGATATTTACTAGCTGTATGACCCAGGGAAAGTCACTTAACCCTGTTTGCCTCAGTTTCCTCATCTTTAAAATGAGCTGGATCAGGAAGTAGCAAACTACTCCAGTATCTTTGCTAAGAAAACCCCAAATGGGGTCACAAAGAATCAAATATGACTAAACAACAACAAGAACATAAAATGTCCCATACATAATGGTCCTTATAGTTCTCTAGTTATTATATGTATTCACATTTTATCCCCAAAACTAGATACACTCCTCAGGGGCATGGATCATGTCTTTAATGTGTTCCATCTACTTAGAAATAAACTCATTTATTTTGTATATATTTTGTATACATGCACACACATCTTCCCTGATAGAATGTAAGCTCCCTGAGAGTAGGAACAGTTTTATTTTCATCTTCATATCTGCAGTGCCTACCAAAGGGCCTGACACATAGGAGGCACTTAAAAATGATTGACTGATTCTACTTCTGTATATGACATAATAGCTAGTATATTGCAGGAAGAAGTGTATTTAGTAAATGATTATAGACTGAATCTTCTATTCCTTTTGCTTGAAAGATGAAATGGTATCATGATTAGGAATCGGAATTTTTTATGTTACCAAGAATCAGCTCCATCTAAACTCTAGATAACATAAACAGTATCAGTTTATTGGTTCATGTTAATCACAGGAAATATCAAAAGAAACCTGATTATTTGGAAACCCTTGCAGTGACCGAGTAAGTGTGTGGCTATATTGTACAGGTTTGGTTGTTTGTTTTTGGTTTTTTTTTTTATGCCATCTTTATCCTTGTACTGCAAGACAGGGTCATTTCAAGTTCAGGTCTCTCTGAAGCCAGATACTACTACTACCTTCTTTCCTTTGGTTTCATTCTTCGGTCCACTAAAATTACTCTGAGTAATAGACTACACAAGAATTTTCCAGAGGGGAGGATGCAGTGCTGTGGTGAAAAGAACCTGTGACTAGGAGACAGGACACCTGAATTTCAATCTCAGGCTTAATCAAGTTATTTAACTTTGCCTGGCCCCAGTATTCTCATTTGCAAAAACAATACTATTGGACTAAGCCATTTCTAAGTCTTCTTTCAGGTCTAAGATTCCCAGAAATGGCAATAAAGTCCATTTGCATATTATTGTATATCTATGATACTTTCATACATTTTTTGGTCATTTGAAAATTTACTTTCTAGCATCAGTTTCCTGGCAAACAATAATGATTTTTTTCACTCACTTCAAAAGAAATATATGACCCTTTGTGTTATATAATATCACATGCAAATCAAATGCCTTTTCTCTTGTTTTTAGTTTTTTTTAATTGTTTTCTCTTCTTCATTCCTTCTCAACTACTTGCTAGAAACCAAAATCACATAAGACAGAAATTTATATCAGAGAGTTGTGAGAGCTGTGGAATCAATGGATTTATGGACTGGAAAAGACATTGGAGATCATAGGATCATAGATTTTGAGCTGGAAGGGAGGAAGCTACACCTGAGAAGTTAAATGACTTACCCAAAGTCGAATAGGGAATGAAAGAGGTAGAAATTGAACCTGAGTCTTTGACTTCAATTCCAATGCTCTTTCCATTATGCTATGCTACTTCTAATCCTTTTAAGGACCACCAGAATTGAAAATCTTTTGGTTACCTCTCCTCTCAGAATTTACATATAACATATTGAGACATATTGAGGTTAAAATCAGAGCCTGTTAAAGTTCTACTGTACTGGAGAGGAAGGAAGGAAGGAAGGAAGGAAGGAAGGAAGGAAGGAAGGAAGGAAGGAAGGAAGGAAGGAAGGAAGGAAGGAAGGAAGGAAGGAAGGAAGGAAGCATCTATTAAGTTCTTGTTATGTGCAAGGTGAAAGAAATTATTATTTCTCTCATATTAATAACAAATTATTAACTGAGATTAAGGTTTTCCCTTTCTATTTTTTCATTCAAAACTAAACCCCTGTAGGTCATTTAGCGGGTCTCTGAACATTGCTGATGGATGAGATTGCCCAAATCTTCAGATTGATGATTTTAGATCTTGTGTGGTACCCCAGCCAGCTAGAAAATCTTATAAATATAATTTTTGTCTAGATTGCTTAAGGTGGGGATGGTCTGGGTAGAAATTAGTAAGAATGAGATAATCATCCCAGCCCCATATTAGAATAGACCTATCTCTCTTTATAATTTTCATTCTCTCATAATTGCTAACCAGTTAAAGTTGATTTCGGCCTGTTGGGAACACCCACTTTTTCATGGGGATATAAGCATTGAGTGGCCTCCATGATTCATCTTTGGTTTACCAGAGAAAGCTAAATGGCCATCATTTATTAATTATCTTCTAGCCATACTTAATTAAATTATTATTAATTACCCAGAAACTATGGCTCTGGAACTTTCTGATCACACAAGCCCCATTCTAAGTGCGTTACAAATATCATATCTGTTGATTCTTGCAACAACCCTGAGAGTTAAGTGCCATTATCCCCATTTTACAGTTAATGAAACTCAGGCACAAAGAGGTTAAGTGGCTTGCCCAGGGTTACATAATTAGGGTCTGAGGCTAGCTTTAAACTCAGGTTTTCATGACTTCAGACCCAATGCTCTATCCATTGGGCCACCTAGCTTCCTCTGGTAATATAATATTACTATTTTATGTTTTCCGCTTAGTACCTTCAAGATAAACAGGGAATACTGTCCCTTATGTTTGCTTGCAATATCTGACCAGAAGGATCAGGAAAGTGCTAACCTTTTGATTCTGACTCTTGGTGATATATTTTCCTGGAAATACTTACAGTAGGAATACAAAGATAAGGAAGATAATGAAAAAGTAGAAATACTGGTTAAAGGCAGGGTACTCACCAGCTGTCAACTAACTATGTTCTGAACTTTCTTTTCCCAAAACAAATCTGCAGACACTAACAATAAAATTTTAAATTTGAATAGTACCTTATTTGTTTCAAAAAATTTTCACATTCATTATCACATTTCATCTAATGAAGACTGGTTACATTGAAAAGAGTTTTTGCAACACAAAAGTATCACACATGTATAGCTTTTTAAAGTTTCCAAAGTACAATGGATCTCTCAAGTAGGCAATCCAAGTATCATCCCCATTTAAAAAATCAGGAGACTAAGTTTTTTGGAAGTTTAAATGCTTTGTCAATGGTCATACAGATGATAAGTAAGGCTTGATTCAAAACCTGATCACCTACCTCTAAGTGGAACCCTCAATTCACTACAGTGTGCTTCCTCAATAATAACTAGCAATCATTAGTGCTTTAAGGTTTATAAAGCATATATAGAAATTACCAATAACCAAACAAGAAGTATTGATTAAGTATCCAAGATATGCTAGGCACTATGAATACAAAGACCAACCCCCCCCCAAAAAAAAAAACACAGCAATATCTTACCTCAAGGAGCAGGCTAGGTTGCACAGTGGATAGAGTCAGGAAGACTCATCTCCCTGAGTTCAAAGCTGGCCTCAGACACTTTTACTAGCAGTGCCATCCTGGGTAGGTCATTTAACCCAGTGTGCCTCAGTTTCCCCATCTGTAAAATGAGCTGGAGAAGGCAATGCCAAACCGTTCCAGTATCTTTCCTAAGAACACCTAAATGGGGTCATGAAGAGTCAAACATGACTGGAAAACCACTGAATAGGAATAAAAAATCTTACCTCAAGGAAATTACCTGTTACTGGATATATGAGGCAAGTACCTATCATCTCTTAACCCCTTCCCCCTCCCCCCATATACATTCTACATGATGCTAAATTCATTTGCATTCCACTGATATGGATTATAGCATGCTTTTTTTAATGGTGTAGAAATGGAAACCACTGCACCATAAATAAGGCTGCCTGTATACCCATATTGGCTTAGAAAACTACGTATTCATGTAATATGCTTTTTAATTATATTTTTATCTATTTATTAAAATATTCCCCACTTTCATCTTTTTTTGGGGTAGGTGACAGGGCAATGAGGGTTAAGTGACTTGCCCAAGGTCACACAGTAAGTGTCAAATGTCTGAGGTTATATTTGAACTCAGGTCATCCTGAATCCAGGGGCAGGCCTGTGCTTTATCCACTATACCACCTAGCTGTCCCCCAATTACATTTTAATCTGGTTCAGACCAGACTCAGGATCTTATCTTCATTTTTCCTTCCTAAGCAGAAGGTAAATTCCTTGGAGAAGACAATGTTTCATTTTTTGCCTTTTTTAAAAAAAATATCCAGTACTTGACACAATGCCTGACACATAGTAGGGAATGAATGAATGCTTAATGATTGATGATAGCAAGTCTACTTATGGAACTCATTATTTCAAGAGTCAATAAACGTTTATTAATCACTTACTATGTGCCAAACACTGTGCTAGGCTCTAACGATACAAAGAAAGGCAAAAAAACCCAAACAAACAACCCCCCCCCCAACACACACACACACACAAAAACCATCCCCTGGCCTTAAGGAACTAATAGTCTAATAGGGGAAGATGGCAAGCAAACAACTACATGCAAACAAGATATACGGGATAAATTGAAGATAATTTAAGAGGGAAGTTGCTAGATTTGGGGGGTTATTTGATTTTTTTTCTTTGGTGAGGCAGTTGGGGTTAAGTGACTTGCCCAAGGTCACACAGCTAATAAGTATCAAGTGTCTGAGTCCAGGTTTGAACTTAGGTCCTCCTGACTCCAGGTCTGGTGCTCTATCCACAGAAGTTGCTAGTTTTAAGGGGGATTGGGAAAAGTTTCTTCTAGAAGATGGAATTTTAATCGGTTTCTAAAGGGAAGCCAGTAAAAATGCATCGAGTTGGGGGCAGCTAGGTGGCGCAGTGGATAGAGCACCGGCCCTGGAGTCAGGAGGACCTGAGTTCAAATCCGGCCTCAGACACTTAACACTTACTAGCTGTGTGACCCTGGGCAAGTCACTTAACCCCCATTGCCTCACTAAAAATAAAAAATAAAATTAAGAAAAAAAAAATGCATCGAGTCAGGAGATAGATTGGCCTGTGTAAGGAGCAGCAGGGAGGTCAGTTTCACTGAAATGTAGGTACATATAAAGGAATAAGGTGTAAGACTGGAAAGGTAAGAAGGGGCCAATTTATGAAGGACTTAAAAGCTAATCAGATTTTATATCAAGAAATGCTATGTATTCATAAAGAACTATATCTAATTTATAAATAACAGATACAAATTGTTTCTCAGACAACTTGAGTAGGTATCTCTTACATTAAGGTACCTCCTCATTAGCACACCCATTGGGCCTCATTGACAAGAAGCTTATGGACTTATCCAGCATGGCACTCACTATATTTCAGTGATATTCTCAAGGGCTTCCTTTTCATCCCCAAACTGTTCAGAGCCTCCCTTTGTATGTGGTGGCACTTGCATAGAGGATATGCCATTCAAATAAAAGGACCCTGCAGATTTTTGTGCTTCAAGGGAAATGCTTAGGAAATGAAGGGATGCTTAATGGAGTCTAAAAGATGTTCTCCTTAAGGATACTTTCAGGTGAGTAGGGCAACAGTCCTTTAAGGATGCCTCTATTCTTGACAGTGTAATTGTACTGAATACTCAGCAATTTGGGATCAGAGAACTGAGATTCTGTGATGAAACGGTTCTCTGAAGCTTTCGCATTATGGACCTATGTTGTAAAAGGAACTGTCTCAGCCTTTAGATTGCTGGTACCCTTATTCCTGCCCCAACCATTAAGAAAAAACTACCCACAGAAGATAAATTGCTATAAAATAACATGCAGTGGAATTGGAAAGCATAGCTGAAGAATCTATGGTAGCATTCCTAAGAATATGGATGCATATCAAGTATCATATCAGCTACTATCATCAGATCACTTTTCAGATAGGCCTTTATACTCTCTTCCATATGTTTCTGAATGCCTGGCTTGATGGCAGTCAGTTAATGTTTTAAAATACAAGTATCATTTCCTATAAAAGAAAATTAAATCAAAAAACAAAAAAAAAAGAGGAAAAAAAAGAAATTTATACTTTATGATTTAATTGGCATAGGGAGTGAGAAACTTGCTCCACTAATTCAAAACCACATCCTCTGAATCATATAGTTTTATTTTTATTTTTTTTAAAACATTGACCACAATTTATTCCCTCTCCTGCTTCATTCTTAGCCTGGTTATTTTACACCATACCTCAGCCCTAAAAAATATGCTCCTTCTTGTTATAGATGTAAAATCTCAGATTAAGGTCAAAATATATTCTCTGCAACCAGCTGAACCCCAATCCCCAGTTTTGCAGTCTATCTTCCTCAGGACTCTGCTTAGCCTTTTTTTTTTTTTTGATTGAATAGAATTTTATTTTCCAAAATATATGTAAAAACAGTGAATCATATAGTTTTTAAAAGGTACTATGAGCCCTGGGAAGATAAGTGAGTTGCCCAGGGTCACTTTGCCAGCCTGTAGATCCCAGAAATGAAACTGGAACCCAGAGTCCTTAAGCTCAATCCAGTTCTCTCTCCACTATGGCAGACAGCCTCTAATCACTTCACTTTTCTCAACATTTTTTTTTCTGAATAGCAAAAGCAAGTAGAAGAGCTTTGTGATTTGGATGTGACATTACCCAAAGTTAAAGGAATGCTTAAATGGCATATGATACTATAAATGTGTAGACTATTAAAATCATATTTTCTTCAGGTACAGAATAGTTAGATCACAAATTACTTTTAAAATACTTGCTCATATCAGAAGAATTGTCAGAGATAATAAGCCTAGGTCATCCCTGTCTTTTATTTATAGCTTTTTTCCCTGCAAAAGCTTTCTAGGACTTTAATAGATCAAAGCAATAATGCTGATTTCTTGTTAAATGTTACTTACTAATAGATCTCAAACAATGAAGTATGGCATTGATGATAACATATGCTAAACAAAACCTTTGGATAAAATGACTACTATGTTTTTTCCATTAAGAATAGGACTTATATGTGGGTCTATGTATATGTATATGCACATATATACATATGTGTATATATTTGTATATTTGTTGTTCTTCTTCCATGCATAAAATGTTTATATATACAAGGGTAAAGGCATTTCTTTTGCTTTGTGGAGCCAAGAACACAGCACCCAAAGCACATGATTCATTCTTCCTTTGACTCAACCAAGAGAAAGTTTGATGAGAACTCTATCGCAAAAGAGTTCTGAAAAGGGAAAACTACCTGGGAAAGATGGATTGCTGAGAGAGGCCAGATTGGGGTAAATATTGAAGAAATCCTGTCCTGAAATTTTATATTACTTTAACAGTATGATTTGCATAATGCCCTTTGAGCAATCATGGGCTTTAAGATGAGAAATACAAATTAATACTCCTTTCTTTTCCCAAGTTCTGATTATCCAAGAAGCTTATATCTGGTACCTTTCTCCATTTGGCACTGTGAAAGATTAATTCATGTATAAAAAATGTATTAAAAGGGATCATTGGGGCAGCTAGGTGGCTCAGTAGATAGAGCACCGGCCCTGAAGTCAGGAGGACCTGAGTTCAAATCTGGCCTCAGACACTTAACTTTTACTAGCTGTGTGACCCTAGGCAAGTCACTTAACCTCAATTGCCTCACCCCCCAAAAAAGGGGGGGATCATCCATAACAAAGATAATAGTCAACAGAAATTAAATGAGGTATACCATTCAAAATGTATTTGGGAATGAGTATAAACATTTTCCTACAGATAAGGGAAACATAACAGTGAAATAGATAAGCTTCATATCAGAATTGGAAATGATCCATTTGTACCATATTATTATATAGTTAGGACTTTATTATAGTGTATATTCATAGGAAACCCCTTAAACAAACTTAAGAAAATTCTGATATCCCCATAATGTATATGTGAACTTTCTTGCATGCTATTCATATGTTTGTTTTTTGCTTTTTTTTTTTTTTAAGACGCAATTTCCCTATCAGCAAGGCTACTCAGGGACCTAATACCATTACTGATTAAGCCAGGAGCTTTGACCTGCTCTGTTTCCAACCTTGATCAATTCATCCGTCCTTAGGCAACCTAGTGTCCCCCTCCTAAGGATGTGAACCTCACATATTGAGGATCACAATATTAATACTGAACTTACTGTGGACACTTGATCAGCATAGTTCTCCACAGCTTAGAACTCTAGAGTTAGAGAGATCTACCAGTCACAGACTTCCTGGTAGCTGGAATTACAGATGTGAACTACCAGGCCTGGCTAATATACTACTAATAATACCTATTTCTTCAAGAATTACACATACATTTTCCCATTTTGTTCCATACAACTGTAGGAGCATATACTACCTAAGGTAACCTTATCCCCATTTTATGAACAAGGAAATTGAGGTCAAGGAGAGTTAAATGACTTAAGCTTTTTTTCTCACAGCTAACAAGGATCAGAGAAATGATTCTAGGTCTCTCCTGACTGCAGTTCTAGTATTATTTTCCTACCACCACATTGCTTCTTAGTGCTAAATAGTTAACTAGTATCTTGAAATAGTTAATAAACTTCATAAAGCATCCAACTTATGACCATGACTTATGTACCAATAAAATTAATCATAATATGTGGCATTTATCTAGAATTTTATATTAATTATATCAAGTATAGGAATAACTCAATGGCTCATTAGAAAAAGAAAACCACCTCTAAAGCATTTAAAACTTCCCTGATTTTAACTGTATGGCAACTTTGAGTCACCTGGCAAGAGATAGGTATAAGAACAAAATCCAGAATTTCTTATGCAAACACTCTGGTATTTCTCAAAAGAGCAAAGATATATAGAGGTAGTGATTTTACCTTTTGCGTTTTAAATATCACAAAGGGCTTTCATTCATATGATCTAATATACTTAAGAAATGGACTTTTGGCCCTAACTTTATTCACATTTTTATTTGATGTTTTGGCTAGCCTTGACCAAAGGGGCAAATATACAATGTCCAAAACAAAAAAAGAAAAAGACCCTGAAAGTATTTTGTTAAACCCTTCAGACTGGGCAAGGATAATTGAGAAGGCTTTCTAACATTGCTGTCATTGAAATTATAATAGAATGCTGCAAATTATTCAGGCTCTCAGTATAACAATTACTGATGCTGGGCCTTTACTATACAACTTAGTGGGCTTTGTGTGTAATGAGGCAAAATTCAGAATAGTTCACAAATTGTTGCAGGCTATGAATGTAGTTTAAACTTAGTAACTTAATGAATTGTTATTTCAGTTTCCTCATCACTTGATTTTTTTTTTTCTCCAAGTACTTGCGGGCCCTAAATTCAGATTTAGAAGAGTAAATAAGAGCTTTACAAACCTAATTGAAAATATAAATGGTATTTGCTAGAAACTCTCAATACAAAAAGGCTTTTAAAATTTAAACATGTTTCTACAGCTTGGGAAATACAATAAAATGTAATCCTGGGAAGTCAGAAAGTGTGACTAACAAAGCAGATTTGCCTGGGTACATTGTCATTATTCAATGAAATGAAGAAAATATGGGGGAGAGGGGTGTGAATTTTTTTTTTAACATTGTAGTTTGGTAAATCAAGTATTTTGCTGATTAAATTGGTCATACTTTGGTTTAGAAAATAGCCAGATTTTTTGAAAAATATAAAATATAAATCAATCTGTTACTTAATATCTAGTGTTATGTACTGGTTTTTATAGTGATATCAATTATTTAGAAGCTATAGGTTAAGGAATAGTTTTTATGTTAGACAGAATGAATTCTCATCAAGATCCATAGGGTGCCCTATAACATTATTTCTAAAGCAGACCCTGAATTCTTCATGCTTTAGCTAATAATTAAGAGCAGTAGACAGAGAGGATCTGTTTATGTTCAATGGTACCTCTTTGAAAAGCCAAACATTCCATCACTCTCTGTGCATGTGCATCCTGCCGTGAGGCTCCAACAGAAACCCGCCTCATATAGGAAACATCCAGTTTATTTATTTTGTTACAAGTTAAAGACATACAAAGCCATGGCGTGTAAACTTCAAGACACAGAGTGTTCCTTCTTTTCCTTCAAAATCAGTGAAGAAAAGTATCTACCACAGAGATGAATTTCTTGGAATAGAGAACTTATTCATAGTAAACTCTTAAGTGTAGGTATGATTTTACCACCAAGAGAAATGAGATGAAAAACCATCATAAATTTAGATTACTTAGTGTAAAATTAGTATATCATTTATGTTCTGATATTATTTAATCTTGTTACTTTAGCTTCTTTAAAATACAAGTGAAACTTTTATGGTTAAAAAAAATAGAAGTAATGTTTTACTCTGTGAACTGTTTTATTTCCAATTCCAAAGGTGGTGTTTCTGTTTCTTGCCTGAACCAAGTTTCAACCTTTATATTTCAAACATTTTCCCAGGGTTTTTTGTTTTGTTTTATTTTGATTTTTATCAGGTCATTTCATGTATAAACTCTTCACAAAATGCAACTATCTGACCTTTGATCTTTAAAGCATGCCAACTCTTTTTTAAAAAACAATACATTTAAAGGTAACTTATTTCTACATTAAATTTGTGGCTGTCATCATTATGCATGCTATAGTAGAAACATTACTGGACTCAGAATAAGAGTTCAGGCTATTGTTCAGGTTCCAATTTGGATACTTTCCAGTTATGTAACTGTAGACAAATCATTCATTCTTAGTTTTTTCATCTATATGTTAGTGATAATAATACTTTCATTACCTAATAAAAACGACACATATAGCACAAGAAGACTCTGAGGTAAGATTTAATAGCTTTTTACAAATGGGGAAACTGAGGTCCAGAAAGTTAAGTGGCTTGCCCATGATCACACAGCTACTCGGATTCAGGGGCAGCATTTGAACTCATGTCACCCTTCACTTGAAGCATAGCACTATTTCTACCTAATTGGACTTTTCACATTATAGGTAAAATGATTAGAATTGTTGTTTAGGGGGCGGCTAGGTGGCACAGTGGATAAAGCACCGGCCCTGGATTCAGGAGTACCTAAGTTCAAATCCGGCCTCAGACACTTAACACTTAACTAGCTGTGTGACCCTGGGCAAGTCACTTAACCCCAATTGCCTCACTAAAAAAAAAAAAAAGCCAACAGAATATTAAACTAAGATGACTGAGAAAATACCTGATACAGTCATGAAGGATATGTCAATTATGACTCTATAAACGATACATCAAACTGCAGATTTATGTTAAGATATAATTACTACTAGATGACTCAGCATTGGGCCTGCCACTTCTAACTCTATCATGTCACTAAAACTTTCAAACAACCTCAAATCAAGAGAACACCTGAGCCTATAGATTAAATTATAAAGCAAAATTAGAATGGCAACAAGGTCTTAAATTGTAACCAGCTCATTAACATTGAGATTCTGTTCACTGTAACTCAGCTCCACCAGATTTGAACATGCACAGCATGTAGGCTACCTAAATAGTTTCCAAGAAAGTTAACCACAAGAAAATCACCAAGACTCACTAAAGCACATATCATGCAATATGGCATTACCACTGCTTGCTGACAATTGCCACATAGAGATTATTGTAGAAATGCCATAACTCCTGTGGAGCTGTCTTTGCTTGCAGTTTTTGACTTGAACTGGCAGATGTGTTACAAACAGTAGTATACAGTCATTTACTGGGGTATAGACTACAGAAACCCTAAGTATGGAAATGGCATAAGGTCACAGATTCGCCTTTTAAGCTACTGTCATTCATGTGTGTAGTGATATTTTTGAATACTATGAAGACAACATGCTATTTTTATTCAGAGGGTATGGTAACATTAGCACCATTCATGCTGCACTAAAGTTGTGATTATAGTTATTTGAGAAATGATATCTCTTAATGGGACACATCTCAGAATATATAACTATGATTTGTATAGCATTTTAAAGTTTGTAAAGTACTTTACATAAATACTTTCATTTGGGCCTCATAGCAACCCTGAAATGTAGGTGTTAATATTATTCCTATTTTTAGGGATGAGGAAACAGAGACTCAGAGAGTTGAAGTGACTTGCCTATGGCCACACAGATAGTAAGTATCTACATCAGAATTTGAATCCAGATCTTCCTAGTAACAAGTCCAGCATTCTATCTATTGCACCACCTGGTTTACTCTAAACGCTTATGCCTGAGTAAATACATGGATTTCTACCTTTTCTTTATCTTTATGGATTCTACCAAGGCTATTCAAGTTCAGTATGTCTATTGATTTTAGTAGTTTAACACTTGGATCCATCCATGAGGAACAAAAAAAGCAAAATGGGAACAGTTTTACTACATGAAAAATATTCACAGAAAAAATACCAAATGATTCTAAGTCTTCTGTGTGATACCAGGACTTTTTAAGGGTTGATTAATTATAACATGCTCCCCATCTTTCTGTATGTGCTTTTCAAAGTATATGCTTATTCTCTTCTCATTTGAGTTCAGCTGTTTCACATAAAGGACAATAAGATAAATGGGAGATTCATATATATATATATGTGTGTATGTATGTATATGTATATGTGTGTGTAATTTGATTATAATAAGGATATCAGCCAAAATGAAGATCCATCTATTTCTGAATCATTTAAATAATTAACATTTTAATTTTGAAATTAAATAATCTAATTCATTTTCTTCTACCAAATCAATTTAAAGGACTTTTTAAGCCCTTTATGAATTAAAAAAATGGCTTTTAACCTATTTCTACAAGTAAATTCATACAAGTAACAAAGTTACTATAGTGTATTATTTTTATGATCTCAGAAGAATTTACATAATCCTTTATTTTTGAAAGATTTATGATGTTGCAACCATTAAAAAGTGGTATAAAGTTTTAATTCACTTTATAGTCATGCTACTATGCAAATGGATTGCTTTTTTGGAGAGGCCTTAGAATTATGGAAGGGGTGTAAGGAGTCTGCTGAATATTCTCAGAGTCATCTTCTTCAGGCCTAAGGTCAATGAAAGAAAATAAATGATGTTTGTTTTGTTTTGTTTTGTTTTGGCTTTTCAGAGAAACAGATGCCTGCAAGAAAATAATATACCCACCAGTTAAGTAAGCTGCTTCATCTGTCATTTTTATGAAAGGATGTCATGGTTGGACTGAGCAAAATTGCCTACAAAAACATTTTGGAAAAAAAATCAGGTAACTGTTTCCCTGTTAGAGCCAACTAAAATTAATGTTTATTGTAATGGGGCATTTGGCATTAAGGGTAAGAAGGAATATGAGAAAATCCAAATTTACCAAAAAAGCTTTGTGAATTATCAATTGTGTTTTTTTAAAGTACTTAAAACCTAACAAATGCTTCAGTGCAATCAGTATTTAGTATACTAGTTAAATTAATGAAAAAATTAGAAAGTAACAGATGTGAAACAATGCAAGGCATAAATTCCTTCACACTTCTGATTAATTATGCTTAAGTCTTGGTCTGTCAAACACTCTAGTTATTGAGAATAAAAGCAAAGGGGGTGGTGGGAAGGGGAGGACTGTAACTGTTCCTTTTCCATAAGAGTGCATTAAGCTCTAATTGGGGGAAGATTTGTTTTCTGACAATTTCACTAGAAAGGGGAGGGGAGAAAGGTTTCTTTAAAGACATTCTGACACAGGCATAAAAAAGGACCCAACTGTGTGTGTTGGGAAACATGTCCAAATGATCCTCTCTTTGAGCTTTCCCCCTCTTTCAACCAAATGTCAGCCCCCTTTTGAAAAGATATTGTCCTGAGCTAAAACCCTTGTGAAAGGCAACAGATGTTGCTAAGATTGTACCCAGTCTGTCCTCTGTCCTGTTTCATTTCTAAAAGGGTAAAGAAAAAGAGGGAGAGAGAAAGATGAAAACTTGCTTTAAATCACTGGACCATTTTGTACTTCAGCAAATCTGTTTGCACATGCTCGACTGGCCCAGCAGAAAGGGCTGAGCCCTTCACATTCAGTCTGAGGTCAGTCTTAATGCTCTGTTCAGTGGTCCTCACTCTTTTCACATGAAGCAGCTGCCTCTGATTGCCAGAACAAATTGAGGTGATTCAGGCCACCAGCCGGGCAGGAGTACAACTTCCATTCACCAGAAAAGGAGGGAAAGGCTCAAAACAGACCAACTGGGGCTGCCCACAATAAACCGTAGGATTAGATTTGATACACTCAATATTAAGACATGCTCCTGATAAAAAGTAGGCTGTAATGACATAACAAACTACAAGATAGTTATACCAATGAGAAGTTGGGAGGATGGAAGAATGACACTTAAGCATTTATTAAGTTACACCTAATTATCTAATGCCCTTATCAATCATGTAGCACCTGGGTAATTCCCACTTATACCCTGGTTCCCAAATTCCAGCTATATAACATGCTCCTTGGGTATACAATGAAGATAGAATGGATAGAAATATTTATAAAGAAAAAAAAAAGACTGATTATATTGGAAGTAAACTTGCTAAATGGTGGGTTAGGCAAAGCTTGCCATATTGTCTTCCATTTTAACCTTTAAAATATATTCAGGATTTTATAATGATATATGCTGTATATAATTCCTTATGTATATTCATACATATATAGTCTAATTATTGTTGAAAGTGATTTTTCTGCATAAAAGGAGGGATTAAAGAGGAAAGAGCATATACTGCTACAAATCACATTACTAGCCTGGATTAGTGCCTCTGAGCCTCCTTTAAAAATGATTGAGACAAAGCATTCTATAAGAGGAAACACTCCAGGTATTTGCTATTTACTTTTTAAAAGACTCATTTAATTTCTAATCTACTAATTAAGATAGAAACACAGACTAGGTGTTCATGAAAAATATGATGATGATGTTCCTTCTTTCAGGATTTAGTAAAGCTCCTGAAATCCCTACCATTACTCTCAAGTTTCTTAGCTAACAGTATCTACTTCAGGGGTAAAGTTCAGGCTAGCTATACTCTTGAGGTGAGGGTGAGAAAAATTTATCCACTAATACATTAAGCCACAGTATTAGTGCCTTACAGCTTTGTAAATAAAATCTCTTTGATCCTTTCCAAAAGAAAGCAAATTTTGTCCTAGTCATTTCACCATATTGCTCCACCAACCTCCTCCCTGCATAGTCCCGATGTTAGACAAAGAAAAAACCAAAGTCTCCAAGCCTAAGAAAATAGGTTTATTGAGAGAGGGATCCTGTCTCACAATAAAGCTGGTCTCAATTCTAGGACCCAGACCTCGAGCCTCTGGAAGGAGGGATATTTATACCCACATAGTCCTCAAGATTAAAGCAGTATAAATGCTATTCTTTCTGCAGCAAGCAAATATATAGTCGTGTCTTCTCATCTATTTGTCCTCCATATTATCTTTGCTAAGTTACATAGCTCATAACTTACAGACTTGCAATGTTATATCTCACATTGTTGAAGTAGAAAACCCATCAAAAAATTTTGGAGCAGTCATCTTGGGCCTGACTATTACACATTTTATGCCATTCTTAAGTCATTTGGTCAACTTTGAATGTCTTAATCAGTGTTTTGTTTTACTTCTTATTCTACCAATACTGATTGGTACATAGCAACTCCAGAGTAACTATTTTGGGAATTTGACCTTTACCCTGATTAGTCCAGCCTAACCACAAACTTTAAAGGTTTAAGGGAGAATGATTTAATGTATGAGAAGGCAAAGCATTTACAGTCTATCTTGTATTAGAGGAAAGACTGATGCAAGCGTTTACAATCTGTAAAGAAGTAAATTATATATGTCTATAAAGTAAATCACACACACACACACACACACACACACGTACATAATGGGAAAAATCTCACAATGGAAATGACAATTGCCAGTGCAACAGCTTGGATTTCAGAGTACAAATTGGCCGGCATAATGTCATTGATGAAATAATTAATAGAACCCAGAATAATGGAATGAAAATAAAATAAAGGAAAGGTTAAGGAAACACATTTATTTTCAAAGTGAGAGATTAGCAATTAGAAGTAAGATGGTTGCATAAATGGCTTTGGGGGAAATTATCTAAGTCATTTGATTGAGAGTACTGGATAGTCACAGTGACAATACAGATACCCAATGCAACAATGTTCAATGTATGTGTATCACTGTACAAATTTACATTTGGGATTAACAGTTTTATGAAGATTTTTAAAATTACAATAAAGTTCAAGAAATTTTGACTCAGTGAATGAACTGTAGAAAAATATTCATATGGAAGACACAAATATAGTTTTTCATGCTAATTAACTACTTCTGTTTGACTGCTAGGAAAAAGTAGAACAACCTGATTTTGAACCTGATGTGTTCTTGACTTGAATAAGTCAATGGTAAAATATATTTCTTACTTTGAAAGTTTATTAGCATTTTGGAGGGCTTTCCTGCCTTTTGTTAAATGGGGTTCTCATTAAATTTAATTAATGGTTGGACAGTGGGAGAACTGTAGATGATTCTTTTTCCTGTTACCAATTTAGAAGCATCTCTTTGGCATAACAAGTTTTTTCTTGCTTCAGTGGACAGTAGGTGTTACCAAGGATCCTAGGCACTCCAGTTGTTAATAGTTTCTAAGTGACATTTTAAAAAGATCTAGTTTTCTTCTGAGCCCTTCAGCCATTCCATCCTGTTGTATCTTTAATACTGACCTCTTAACTTTTTCTTCAGAGAACTCTCTTATCTGTGATTTTATATCTCAGCTCTAAAACACTTCTCACTTCATTACCTTCTGAGTTGTCTTTCCTTGTGTTTGACTCATGGTATACAACAAACTGCCATTAAAAAAAAAAATCCAGTGACCTTGGCGCAGAAAGGCATTTTGTACCTTAGTTTTTAAAAGCTGATGTACTGCTGACAGGTCACAAAATTTATGACTTCAAAATAAAATTAGTATCAATACATTTGTTTTCAAAGATACTATTAAAGATATTACACATAGCAGTTTTCTACTGCTTACAAGTCAATTCAGTCACATCATAATTTAAGAGATGGGGTAGTGCTTCTAGAGATTGTTACTTATTAGCTTTAGGGTATTCGTATTTTCCTAACTTTGTTCTCATAGTGTTCTGTTCTGTACCAGATTGCCACCACTCTAATTCAAGGCCTCATTAGGCTCTCACCTAGACTATTGCAATAGCCTCTTAATTGGTTTCACTGAATCTAGTCTGTCCCCACTCCATTTCTTTTTCTTCAAAGCAGTCAAGTGATTTTTCCTAAACTACAGTTCTCACCTTGTAACCTCCCTCCCCTCTTTCATTCCCCATCTCCATTGGCTACTTCTAGGATCAGATAGAAACTCCTGAGTTTGAACTCTCCCCAGTGCTTGTAATATACTCAGTCTTTAGCTGTACTTCTCGGTATCTCTGTCTTCTTTCACACCTCAGCTCCTGTTATTTACAACATGAGGCATTTATTGTTTGCTTTTGTGAGTGACTCCTTTCTCCAACAATATTATTCTGAAAAATTAGATCTTTCAAGAGAATTCTTAAGGTAATCCTTTGCCAAATAATTTTTTCCATTACATCAACAAAACATTCAATAAACTTTTATTAGGTACCCACTCTGAGATCATATGATTTATTATATCTAAAGGACTTTGAAAACTTTGATGGGTTAAATATATGTTTCCCATTATTATTTGTGTTATTTTATTTCATATAGATCAGGTGAGAAAACCCTACACCTTTATAAATGGAGATCAGTACGTGTTCTACAACTTGTAATTTTAGAAAATTGTCTAAAAGCTGAGAAGTTAAATGACCAGCCCAAGGTCATGCAGTAGTAAGTGTCAGAAGTGAGACTTAAACCCACGTCATTCTGACTTCAAGGCTTGTACTCTATCCACTCATTACTCCATGCTGCCTTTAATCATCTTTATCACCGCACTCTTGTCCTCCTCATATATAATAATTATCATCATAAGGTGCTGAAAGATATATTAAAAAAATAAGAAATAAAATTCCCAGGGACCTCACAATCTCTCAGGGAAAATTGCACACACAAATAACTAATACACAATAAATATGTTTGTATAAGATGAAATAATTGTATGAGAGGATAATGTACTATGCACATTCCCTGGCTACAAATATAATTTCCAATTGGAAAATAAGGAAGCTTCATGGAAGATGTGGACTATGATTTGACTCAAGTCAGAGAGGGTTTCCACAATTTCAGGGGATGTTGAAAGAAGTCAAATTATAGTCATAGAATCTCAGAGTTGGAAGGGCCCACACAACCTCTTCCTGAGTAGGAATATACTCCATAAGAACAATTGATCATTAGTTTTTTGGGCTCTACATGAAGACTTTCAATAATGTAAGTGTCTAGTAATTCAGAGCTGAAAGGGACCTAAGTAACCACTAAAACCAATCTATACCTAAAAAATAATCCTCACTATGATAGACTCAACAAGTGATTAACTTCTGCACAAATGACACTAATGAGGAAGAATCCACCACTTCCTGTGGCTCCCTAATCTATTGTTGAATAGTTGTAATATTTTAGAAGTTTTCCTGGCCTTAAGCCCAATTTTTCTTTCCAACTTCTACCTGTTTTTCCCTACTTCTATCCTTAAGGGCCAAGCTGAACAAACCTGGAGCCATTATATAGTCTTTCAAATACTTCAAAACAGCCATTTTATTCCACCTGAGACTTCACTTCTCTAGGCCAAAATTCCAAAGGTTCTTCAATAAATTATTATAGACACAAGCTCAAGAGCCCTCAGTATTCCAGTTTCCATCCTCTAGATGTTCTTCAGTTTATCAATATCCTTCCTAAATTATGGCATCTAAAACTGAATAGAGCAGGCTATGTCTGCCAGACCAAGGCAGAGTACAGTGGGACTATCACTTCCTTATTCCTCCTATAAGCCATTACTCCCTTACACATACCAAAATCATATTTGCTTTTTTTGATTTATATATCATGTGGTTGACATATTGTGAGTTTGCAGTCCACTAAAATGCCTGGTTCTTTCTTAGACAAACTACTGTCTAGCCATGTTTTCCCCATCTTGTATTTGTAAAGAAAGGTTTTTTTAATCCAATTATAGAATCCATGTCTGTGGAGCAATGAGAAATCCAGTTTGACAAGAACAGAGAAAACATGAAGGAAAGTAGTGATAAAGCCTACAAAAGGAAATTGGGACCAGATTATAGAGTATTTTGAGCATAAAGTATAAGGAGTTGAAATTTTACCTGGTACCCTTAGGGAAGTATTAAGTAATGGAATGATATGATCAGAATTCCTCATGAGAAAGGTGAATGTAATCTCCCTTTTAAATATACACCAGAAAGGAGAAGCAGAAAGACTGTTCAGGAGATATTGCAAAAGTTCCTGTGAAAGATAAGGAATTCTTCAGTGGGATTGTAAAGAAAAGAGGGGATTTACATGAAAAAGTATTATGGAGGATACGCTAAACCAAGAATCTCAGTACATTGGAACTAGCCTACTTCTCTTTGCTATATTGAAAGCTCAAATCTCTTCAAGATGCAAATATTATTAGTAATCATCATGATGATTAGATGACTCAGATTGTGAATTTAATTACCCTGTTCCTGATAGCCCTAATGGCCTTATATGAAATATGATTTTGGAAAATTGATTTCTTACAGTAGTGTGGATTTTTGGTAACTAATGAAGTTGAATCTAAAGTAGATGCTAAAGAGAGTCATTCATGTGTATGAAAAGTTGCCATCACAAGAGAATGAACAGCCAAAGCCATTTGGCATGGATGAAATACAGAGTCACCAGCTGGCCTTGAGGGAAGGAAAGTTTACAGATATAGTTGAAGCATCATTTTAAGATGTGCAAAACACAGTTGTATAAGCAGGGCCATTTCTCAAGAAACAGATGACCTCTCGTCAATAAAACCAGACACTAATGTATTAATCATTCATATCCATCTTCAGAGCGGCATTAAAGCATTAACCATATTTTCAACCTGTGGAACTCTAGGCCACAGAATGTGATTGAGAGAAAATGATCCTAAAGATAATTAGACATTCATATGAGTAAGAGTAGCATCTGCAGTTACAGTACACTAGCTAAGATAAAATTACAACAGCTATCAATCTTCATGCTTCAGGGCATAAGCTGCTCACCAGATGGGGTCAGGAAGAAATTCTCCCCCATGGTATAGTATTGTGAAATTAGGTGTATTATGGGAGGTTTATTCCTCTCAGTGAAACATCTGGCATTGGCCACCAGACTAGATATACCCTCTGTCTGTTCCAGAATGGCAATTTCTATTTTTCTGACAAAAATATGACAGTCCAATTAGAATAATAAAACTTAAAAAAAAATAAACCTTGTTAGAATTCTGATATTATCACAGTAAGCCAAAGGAAAAGTACTTTTAAACTTTCCTAAGACATAGACTTCCCAATTTAGGGGTGGGGGCTATTAAAGGTGAATGTGATTTATGGTAACAAAAACAAATAGAAATGCAAATATCCTAGAATGTTGGAATTTCAGGATTAGCTAAGAGACTAGTGAGAGAGTACTAGAGAGAATGAGAGAGAAAGAGACTAGACAGAGATTAGCTAAGAGACTAGACCAACTTCTGTCTGAAAGAAAATTCACTTTACAAAATACCTAGCAAGTGATTATCCAGCCTTTGCATGAAGAACTCCAATTAAAGGAAATGTACCATTCAAATTTCAAAATGCAACACTTTTTGAGAACTCTAATTGTTAGGAAGTTTTTGTTGGTGTTTTTTTTTTTCCTTACAGGAAACTCTACTACTTTGCAATGTCCACGCATTTTTCCTGATTCTGATTTTGCAGCCAAACTGAGAAAGGATATTCCCTTTTCCCCATGGCAGACCTTCAGATCTTGAAGGCAATTATAATGTTCCTTTTACGTTTTCTTTTTTCTATGTTAAATGTGAAAGTAGAAATAAAATGCAATTTAAATATGACCAAAGAAAAGCAGAAGTTGAAAGTACCATAATCCCCTAAGTCAATGCAAAGAACCCTGGGTAAGTTGGTTTGGAGACAAAACCAAAAATATTTCCATATTCAGAAATTTTTTATAGATTAAATTGAGTCAATCAAAAATAATATTTTGTTGAAGAGATAATGCTCAAGATTGAAGTCACTATTTCATTCCCCACTGTCCTATAACTACCATCAATCACATCTCCTTATATAACATCCAGACTGAGCAGTATAAAGAATCATAGCTTCTGGAGGTTTTTCTACCTCTGTTCCTACCTTCATGCTACTTCATTATGTGTACATGCATATGGTTATAGGATCTTCAGTGGCTCCCTATTGCCCACCTATTCAAAGTGCAGACCTCCTTGGCTGGCATCAAAAGCCTTCCGTGCTGTGGCACCACATTTCCTTTCAAGTTTTATTTTCTAAGATCTATAGCTTTCTCTGTAATGTAACAAACCCTCTGCTTTCCAGACACAAATAGGAAAATATTTTTTTGTTCTTTGAACACATACAACACTGCCCTGTACTCATGCTCTTCCCTCTACTTGCAATGTTCCTCCTTTTATTTTACTCTTGAAGTCCTCCCTATGCACTAAAACCCAACTCAAATGCTTAAGTTTCTGATCCATTCCCATTATTCTTAACAACTTGCTGTTACTCAGATTGTCTGTAATACTTTATTTTTCATTCCTTTAATGTTTGAGTATTGAATATTGCTTTGTGTTATAGCTACACATGTATTTTTCAGACAATAGGCTTATATAAATATTTGTTGAAATTAATTAAATTACAAAATTTAAGTGCCAGTAGGAATGTTTGGTTCACTTGCCCAAACCTGAGATTCTTATTTTTTAAAGTATTTAATTGAGTAGAATTGATTAGAATATGGCTTTGCAAAGTGTGAAGTTGTCTAGCCAGGCTTATGAATTAGAAGCCAGATGGCTACTGACTAACTCTAAGTTCAGCCATGCCCCTTCTAATCCTTTAAAAACAAAATGTATGTTCTAAGGAGTTAAAGCAGAAGAAAATTTGGAGGAAGGTAATCTTAGTTGAAAAGAGAGCCAGCTATGTGAGAACTCATTTATTTCATTAAAGGAATCATCTTTAGTTATGAAGGAGAAAGGATTTCTTTCCCTCCCTTCTCCCCATCATTAGCCATGATATCTTATATAGGAGCTAGGGGCAGCTAGGTGGCACAGTAGATACAGTGTTGGGCCTGAAATCAGAAAGACTCATCTTTGTGAGTTCAAATCTAGCTTCAGATAATTTACAAGCTATGTGATCCTGGTCAAGTCACTATAGCCCTGTTTGCCTTAGTGTCCTTATTTGTAAAATGAGCTAGAGAAGGAAGTAGCAAGCCACTCCAGTTTCTTTAGAAGAAAACCCCCAGTGGGGTCACAGAGTCAGACATGACAGAAACAATTGAGCAAAAACAAAAATGCAGCAGGAGACACCCAACCCCTCAGAGTACTATGCATGCAGTGAGGGGATACATAACAGAGGAGTTTAGTGGATTAAGAGGAAGATACCTCTAGTGTTAGGGAATTAAGCTCAAGAAGCCCACCTGAGTAACCTTCCTAGCCCAGAGAGAGCTCCCTGAAGACTCCATAAGAAGAGAAAACAGATCAGGGTTCTGAATTATCAGAGGTGTGAATTCCTTAGAATACATGTTATGTTCTATATGTGTGCCTACTCTTGATACTGAGAGTATACCCTTGTTTGGGTGGGGAGGAAGAATTATGTATTTAGTTCTTAAATACCTTCTCAGTGGAATCATGGGATGACAAATTTAGAGCTAGAAAGGGGCCTTAGGAGCCAATTAACTGCCTCAGTGGATGAAGTATTACACATTGGAATTTAAATCTTGCTATTACCACTTACTAGCCATGTGAACTTGGTCAAGTCAACTTTCCCTGGCTTCAGTTTCTTCAGCTATAAAATGTGGAGGTTGATCTCAATGGCCTCTAAAGCATTTACCAACTAAAAAACCTATGATCTTCTCATTATACTTATTGGGAAATTAAGGTCCAAAGAGGATAAGTAATTTACCAGAGCTAGTAAGTCCCCATGACCTTGCTTTTAGCTAAGTGTGCCCTTTTGTCAGAACATGTGAGCTATAGATTTAAGGAGTATGGACCCACAGAGTACCTTTATCACGGGGATAGTCCCTTCTGGGTTTCCAGCTCATAGGTGCAAGTTGGAGTGAGACCAGAGAGAGAACTACATATCTTATTAGCTAGTCCACACAAACTACCAGACTAGTATCCCCTGGTCTGCTACTTCTGTTGTAGAATGGACTTGTTGGTGGACTTGGTTAAGTTTGTGTATCATAATTAAAGCTTTATAGAATTAATGATATACTTAATTTAATGAAACCTCCTTACCTAAGAATTTCTGGTTGTGTAGCCCATCAATGAAAAACTTAGAAGTCAATAATGTGCCTTCTTCCCTTATACAGTAGTAGTCTAGAGACCTGGCTGAGGCCACAAAGCAGGAAGCTGTCCTGATTGCCAGGCCATTGTGCTTTGTACTAACCCATAGTACACCAGACTGAAAGCATGAATGTCATTATGCTTTCTAGCCTTCTGGCCATTAATCATTGTGCTCATTGTTATTGCTTATACCTTTTGTGATGTCTGTGCTATTATTATAAAAGAAAGAATTTCAGGTTCATAGAATCATAGAGTTACAAAGCAGATTTTAGAAATCATCCCGCTGAACACCTTCATTTTACTTGTGAGAAAACAGAAACTCAGAAAGTTTTTGTACATTGCTTATTAGTGGCAACAGTAGAGAGACTGACCCAAATTCAGCCCAAAAGTCAGTGTAATCTTGTTGTCCTCAGGACAACCACCAAGAAACATTTTAATCTATGTATGCCTATAGTTATAAAAATGCATTACAATTTTAAAAGTCTTTACAGAACTGTAGCCACTTGACACTGTCTTTCTCTGCATGTCTCTTTTTCTATGTGTCTGTGTTTCTTTTTTCTATGTGCATGTTTCTCCTTGGCTTTCTGTCTCTGCTCTTCACAGTCTGTTTCTTTTTGTTCCTGTTTCTCCCTCTATGCTCTTCTTCTCCCTTTCTATCCCATCCCTTTTTAGTTCATTGTTTTTTCCTTAACTCGCCACAGAGTTTATATTGATACTTGAATTTTTTTTTAAGTTGTGCTTTATATTTTCAATTTCAGGTAAACAAACGAATTGATATTTTGCTTTCCTTTAAAATAATAATAAAATTATTTTTTCTTTTGTATTAACATAATCTTCAACTAAATGGTTATGTGTGTTTCTCTTCTGAAGAAAACACTTCCTCACATTTTTAAATTTATAATCATATTATGTATCTAATATATTTACACATGTATTCATTTGAACAAACTGTAAAACCACAAAGAAAAAACGATGTATGGACCTGGTGCTTAACTCAACTATAACATTGCTCTATTTTTTTTTTGGTCTCATCTAAAAAGTAATAAGTTAAAGGAGGGGAAACCTCTTTTTACTTTTATGATATTTTCCATTTTGTCTAGTGATACATTGAATTTGAAAGTTTGCTAAGTTCTGGTGAAATTGTTATAGGTAAAATGTTTTTGAGGGCCTGAAAGATATTTTGAAATAGCAGAAAGACTTGTGTGGTGTGTATACAGGAACATCATAATTTATCTAGAATACTTGGGAAATGAAATATTCCACAAAAGCATATAAGCAAATTTTCTAGGTAAGTGAGGTCTGATCCTTAAGTGCTAAATTTTTTTAAATTTTTTTTTTTGGCAAGGAAATCTTTATGTGAACAAATGTAAAAGCATATTCTAAATGTTTATTATGTATGAAGCACTATACTACTAACTGGGATTACATGTAGAAAAAACAAATCAGTTTCCACTCACAAAGAGCTCACATTCTAACATCAAAGATAACAGATGCAGGACGATTCTACTGTATATCAGATATAAAGGTCTAGTGGTTTTTAGGATATAGGGGCAAACCAGATGGTAAAGTATCTAATTCAAAGTCATTTCCATGGGAAAAAATCAAACAAGCAAACATATCTGTTTCTGATATATCACACATTGTCCTGCTTTTATAGGATTATAAATTTGATTTAGATGGAACCTTAGGGGTCATCTGGTCCTATTCCCTTCATTTAAAGAAGAGGAAATTGAGTCCTGGAGAAATTGTCACTTTTACTTATCCAAGATCATACAGATTAAATAGCAGAGTAGGGCTTGAACCGAGGTCTGGCTCTAAACTAAACCTTCTTTCCTCTCTCCAATATTGCCTTCTCCCTTAACCAAAGAATACTGAATATAATGTGTTTTTTAAATTATTGGGGCTAGGCAGTGTTTTAAAAAATAATTTACTAATATTTTATTAGTAAACATATTCATGGCTATTTATATAATAATGGCTATTGCACCTGTTTTGGCAGTAAGCATTTATTATTAATTAGTATCAAATATTAGTAAAGAAATGACATTAACACAAACAGGAAGAAAGCACCCTGGCCATGTTTTCTCTCAGAGAGTACATGGCCTCAAGAAGAGTTTAGAATCCCTACATTACCTACTCTTCCCTAAGAGGAGAGCAAGCACCTAGAGACAGCAATCTTGTCCAAGAGCTTGAGTCAAGATGGGAACAACCTCTTGTTCAAGGCTTTTATCCTCTTTTGATAGAGGCCAGTCACTAGAGCTGATGCTAGTTGGCTAGCATCATTCGATTGATTGGCATGACCTGAGGGTGTTCCAAATTAAAATGATCTCTACAAATGACATCTGGGGGAAGTGTGCAAAAAGACTTTCCCCAAAGGTGCTCAAGGCAAAGTCTATTATCTAGGTGGGGTTTAATCCCAATAGTCCTTCAGTGAATTGGACAAAAGAATCTATCTTCACTCCAACTGTACACCTGGTGCTGGCCCTGACCAAGATTAAAACTTCCTGGGGGCAGCTAGGTAGTGCAGTGAATAAAGCACCAGCTCTGAATTCAGGAGGACCTGAGTTCAAATCCAACTTCAGACACTTGACACTTACTAGCTGTGTGACCCTGGGTAAGTCACTTAACCTTCATTGCCTTGCAAAAAAAAAGTAGAAAATAAAACTTCCTCCTAAGAATTCTGCGGTGAGGGTAAGAAAGCAATTAAGCTAATCTCTGGGACTCCCCAAGAAATCCATGATTAATTTTTTTTTGTCTCACAATAATACAACCTTTTTTCCATTACTCAAGAAACTTAACTTTTCCAACCCTCAGTTTACTTAGTCCCTTACAAGGAATGCGCTAATACTGCAACTCACAGGGTTGGTTTTTTTAGAAAGCACTGTGTAAAATTTAAAAAGGATGTAAAGGAATGTGAGTTATTATTGTTAATGTTATTATTAGTCTTATTTATGTCCATTTGCTGATTTTATTTTTCTGTGGGCCTCTAAAGGAGATTACTAAACTGGTAAAAATTCTGAGAAAAATAGGAGGCCATAATCTATAATAATCTATATATAAGCAATCAGTAGTTTTGTGGCAGCCATTCCCATGATGTTTAGGCCTTCTCTGTTTACTTTTTTTTTTTTAAACTGAGGCAATTGGGGTTAAGTGACTTGCCCAAGGTCACACAGCTAGTAAGTGTTAAGTGTCTGAGGCCGGATTTGAACTCAGGTACTCCTGAATCCAGGGCCGGTGCTCTATCCACTGCACCACCTAGCTGCCCCTCTGTTAACTTTTTGATCTAGGCTATGTTTGGCTGTGGTTTAGATCAGGCATTGGCTGTGCAGGCCAAGCTGCTTGTTTTTGTAGTTTCTGTGAGCTAAAATTTTTAATATATTTTAAATACAGTAAAACTTTATTTAATTCAAAATACAAATGCCATTCTTAGCTTATGAGCCCTACAAAACCAGTCAGTAGACTGGATTTGGTCCTTGCGCTATTGTTTCTCTGGTTTAGATGGCTAAGGTACTTGGTGTCTGAAATCTGAATAAATCAAGTTGTTTTATATTCGAAGCTTCATCTGAATGGACTATTTGATACAAATTATGAAGTACCTCAAAATAACAGCTTAAATAGTTGTGAAGAACACAAATTTGATAGTTAATTGAGTGGGGTTTTTTTACTTCTATGTATATTTTAATTTTAATTAATTCTATCTTATGAAGTTGCAAATGCATTATTTAATTCTGCATGATTTATAGCAGCCATCTACTTCTTTCCAGGGCAAAGAGAGAAATCTCATTCAGCCACCATAGGCTTCATGGAGACATCTCACTTTGCATATCACAGAGACATCAGAATGAGCAGTCTTAAAACTCCAGTGATAGGAAATGTAGGATAAAGGAAGATAGAAAGCACACCCTTAATGGGGAAAAAAAAAAGTTTCCTAAAGTTAAGGGTAGATATAGTTATAATTCAGACATACCTTTATATCTGGCCTACAGATTTTTATCTGTCAAAATTCACATATTGCATCTGAAGATCTAGGTAATTCAGTGAATAGGGGAAAGAACAAAAGAAAAAGAAAAATTAATTTAATTCATTGAAAAAAAATCCAACTATTTGTCATGTCAACAAATATGCCCATCATGGAGTTTGTTCTATAACATCCCTATGGTATGTATATATTGTCACTAAGAAACTGGGTCTGAAAATATTCCTCTTTCAAAGAATTAATTCACACACACAACCCAATCAAACTTTAAGTAAAAATGTTTATTATTTAGCACACAGAGGTATGGCCAGAAAAAGAAGTCTAAACTTCAACTGCTGGGGAGGAACAGATTTATGGAATGTTCCTCCCTGTACAAAGGAGAAGGTGATAGTTTTATAGAGAAGAGAAGGGGGTAGGGGGAGAGACTTAGGACTGAAAAGTTACAGCTGTTTGAGGAATGATGTTGCTAGCTATTTGGGGAGTGGGATACATGAATAATAAAAATTCCACATTTCTAAGTAGAGATTACTGTCACTACCTGGTCCCCTAATCACATAACAAACATGACTAGCTCCCAACTAAGTTCATGCTATAAATTTCAAGGTGCCCAACTTTCTGGGTGTCCACGACATGTCCCCTTTGTTATCTGCTTGACTAACCACTATCTGGTTAATTAACTACTTAACTTTTCCAAAGAAATTAATCTCTAATTAACCCCAGCAAGTTGATCAACCATATTTCTCCATGCTTGAAGTGTCCTCCTCAGGGCCAGAGTATCTCTAACTGGGCCCAGGTCTACTAGGCTGCTACTACAATACTTCTTTGTTTAATATGGTCATCAGGTGTTCTTTTAAAATATCTAAGTGCTCTCTCAGTCTTTACTTGAAGACCTAGAGTTAAAGGGAACTCATTCATTCTAAGGCAGCTGATTTCCCCCTTTTGGACAGTTCTAATTTTTAGGAATTTTTTTCTTTTATCAAACTTAAATTTGCCTCTTTGAACTTGCACTCCTTTCTCCTAGGTCTGCTCCTTGAAGTCAAGAACTATAATATTTTTCAATTTTTTAACCCCTGAGTTTAGAATGATGTCAGACACATAATAGGTGCTTAATGAAGGTTTCTTACTGAATATATTAGCAACATTATTGTGGAACATTGCTGGTTAGGGGCATGTTACACTGGACATGCTCATACCAGTCTGAGGAGTGTGTATGTTTGTTTCTATGAGTGTGTGTTAGTGAGGAGAATAAAAAAGGTGTATATTGTTCTGCAGCATATATATATATATATATATTCAACTAATATTGGGTGTTGAACATAGGTATTTTGTTAGTTGATTTGCTGTTAAAACTCTAAGTCACTTCAGTAAGAACAGGAATTGTGTTTGAAATGTGGGGTAGAGGCAGAGGGTTGATCTCTGAGAATCCCTGGTACTTTGCCATTGTATTCTTGTCCTTCATAGTAGATGGAAGTAAGCTGCACCTCCCATCCCTGTACACCCTTCTCAGTACTATGTGAGATTCTTCAAGGCAGGAGTTACTCTGTTTTTGTCTCTGTGTCTCTGGGGCCTAGCCTAAGGCTGTCACATTTCAGAGGGTACTTTTAAGAGAGATTTTAATAGATGCTTGGATTGAATTCCAGTGATCTTTGAATGACACCATGGCCAAAGGAGACACCCTTACTAAAAAAAAGAAAGAGTAAAATTGACCTCTGTTTCAGAAAGGATAACATTGGCTCCCAAGGAGAGTGTATTTTTCCTGTGTGAAAGCATAATAAAGTTAGGTTAGTAGCACACCTAAAGGTAATTGAGTAGCAACCTTATAGAGACAGCCTTAAAGGGAGAAAGGAGGTACTAGCTCTGACACCTTTAGATAAGAGCCAAAGGTGATAAATAATGGTTGCATCAAGAGGGGAATTCTCAGGTATTCTGTGTCCCTCACAATGCCTTTCAGACAGGATATTGATTCTATAGTACAGATTTACTTCCCTCAATCAGGAATTCCACTCAAGTCCCCAGATACACAGTCAACAGGCTTGTGTAGACCAAGCACATGAGAAAACCACACAGGAAAAAGACCTATGACTGAAGATACAGTATCCCTGAATATGAGTTCTGTTAGCAGAGGCAGTATATAGACCCTTCATTAGAGCAGTTCCTTCTGTTCTGTGGGATCTAGACCAGCAGAAGATAGGTAGGATGATGTGAGTCAGCTTCATGGCTATAGTCCTGCCAGAGCTACTTCTTTGGTAGCCCTTTTAACTAAGTTATGTGAGCATTCTGTATGAAAATTTAGGATCACAGTGGGTTCTGTTTTGTTTTTACACCAGAAAAACTATTTAGGGATGGGGTGGAGGGAGTGTCCCTGGACCATTCTCCCCTCTTCCACACTATTTTCCATACACAAACTAGTTTCATTATCTATGAGTTGTGGAGTAGCCTAAATGAGAAGCCTGAGTCAATTTCTATCACTTTGGGAAAGCCCTATAATAATAAGTGACCCTAGGCAGGATTTAGGAGCACATTCTTAATAGCCTTGCTTGAGGCATTTCCTTCCTTTCTAATCAGGGTACAGTGGCAGCCAGTATGATGAGAACCAGCATGATTCCCCCTTAATACTAGTGCTTCTCCTCTGAGATCACTCCCAATTTATCCTGTTTATATCACATTTGTCTGCAGCTTTCCCCCATTATACTGTTAACTCCTTGATATCAGGGAGTGTTTTTGTTTTCCTTTGTACCCCAGAGTACAGTGCTGAATTTGGAGTCAAGGGACCAGGATTTGAATCTCAGTTCTTCTGTTTGTTACAATGTGCCACATCTCTTCTCTGGACCTCATAAATCTGCCCTGAAAAATAGAGGAATTGGAATAGATTATCCCTAAGGCCTTTCTAGCTTGAAATTTGATCACAACAAAGTGTCACTTTAATGCTCTCCTCAAAACTCTGAAAAGTCAGCAGTGCAAATATGATTATTTCTGTTTTTAAAGATAAGGAAACTGAAACTCAAGGAGATTATGACTTGTCCACCCATACAAGTAACAGAATCCAGATTGGAACTCAAGTCTTCTGACTCTAAGACTAATGACCTTTCCATTACACCACACTGAAGGGAGGGTTGTAGCAGTAGTTTATGATCACTATCAGGATGGCAGAAGGAAAGTGATGCTGGGAGTTTGGTGGTGGGTGTGGGCATCCAGGGCACTAAACAGAACTTCAGGGCTCCCCTTTCATTTTTTCTTAGTGCTAAGAGCAGACACACTAGCATTAATAGCTACCTCTTACTGCTATTGCTGTTCCCTGGACCATTTTTCACTAGGTATATCTAAAGTTTTGACTAGGACCAATTAAAGTCAGGCATTACAGAATTTTAAAGAAAGAGATGTTCAAGATAGAGAGCTCAACCGTGGCCTTAATTCTTGTACCATTGTGGAATCCAATATTTATTTCTTCTTTCCTTCTCCATGCCATTTTCCCCCTCTTCTTTAAGCAGTCTCCAATAAGCACAGTAAATAGAAATCTCTACTGAACATGTCCAAAATTGAACTCTTAATTATTTTGCTTTCCCAATAGTAATCATTTCTATCTCATTTGTACATTTGTATCTCATTTGAATCCCAGCTATCCCATTTAATAGGTATGGGACTTAACTTTAACTTCTCTGCATCTAAGTTTCCTCGTATGTAAAATGAGGATGATATAATACAAGTATTGTAAGCCTCAACAGATTATTATATTATTCAAAATAATCTGTATCAGTTATTATATATGTATAGAAAATAACCTATATCAGCTATTATTATAATATCATCTCTTTATATAATTGGGTAGATTTCCTCCCTTCCTTCTACCTCCTCCTGCCTTATTTTACAGATCTAAAAAGCTAAAGAAACTAGATCTACTAAATTGTTAGATTACCTAATATGAAGGATTACAAAATTCATCTTGAGTATGGCAAAAAAAATTCATGTTGTCATAGTTGTTAAAGGAACATTTTGTTAATTTAGTGTTATTTGCTCGGGAATAGAGATTGACCATATGACTTTTAAATATTCTATGTACTTTTACCTATTCCCCAATTCCTTTTTTCTCATATATTTCAAAAATACATGATTGTTTTTTTAAAAAAGCTGAATATCTTGTCTACCCAATACTTACACTGTTATATAATAAATCTATAAAAAGAGTTTCAAAAAAACAGTAGATGAATAACATGCTGAGATATTTCATCTAAAATGTAGACTACCCTGATAAAAAATTCTTAAGAGCTAAAAAGGGGTCATTGAAACAGATTTTTTTCCCTCCAAATTGAATACTCTCTTCTATACTTTCTCCAGGCTTGAACAAGATAAATATTTTTGCTTAATCTAAAAGAAAAATTTGGTAATATTCTCAATTTAATTTAAAAAAAAACCCATTCACTCTATTATTTTTGCTGGTCACGTTTCCACAATTCATTATCTACTTAAGTAGAAAATGATATTTTCATATTTGTATAAAGCATTTTATAATCTTATTTCATTATTAGTATCATCAATGAAATACCAAGGCTCAGAAAGTAGACCCTTTCACTAATATGTGAGAAATTAATTTCCAGATTTTTACCTTGGATATATTGCCTGAATGTATTATGTAAATGAACACATGCTCATATCTGGGGCCTACAAGAAAATAAACCAGGGTCTAAATCCATAATGAGATCTTGTGTTGGTAGAAAAAGAATATTTATCTTTAAACATACATTTAAAACACTCATTTTCACTCTTTTAACCCTTCTATCTGGTACCAATTCCAAATTTCATTTATTATTTTTTAAAAGTTATAGATTCTAATTGGCCATGGTTACAGCACTGACTTGTATGGAATGCCTGATGTCCACACTCCAGTTACAAAAAAAGGCCAAAATTCTAAACAGAAGTGATATGTGATGGTGGTTAGTTGGGTGAGGGGGAATTACTTCTCAATATAAATAGCAGTGCCACTTTAATGCTTTTACAAAGTAATGATTGTGATTGGTTCTTGGGTCTGTTCTTATACCAAGTATTTCTTCCAGGAAGTGCCATTGAGTATGTCATCAGGACAAACATGACAGAGGAAGTACATCTGATAATGGGTATTTGCAACCCTTTACTTAGTATCTGAATTTGAAACATCAAATTTGTCAAAATCACATGAACAGTGAAAAAAAAAAAACACTTTCAAGATTTATCATCTTTGATAGGGCAGTGTCCTCTTCTAAAGTGCGCACTTTTGCCCCACCCAGTGGCCACCTCCAAAACTAGCCAATTTCCTTGTTTTTAGGAGAAATGCTCCAATATGTTGGAGAGGATTGCTGCTAAAAACAGAACAAAGGCAGAAGCTGTCCCCCGTGGCTAATGTTAGTCTATTAGTCTATCATTACCATCCGTGACACTGCCATCTGTCGTGTGCTGTAGGGCAAATTTGTGTAATGCCAGCAACTTCAACACCACCAGCAGATGCTTCATCATGAAACAGGGTCTATGAAGTAAAAAGCACATCTAAAACACAAGAAAGAGGAGACACATATTCAAGTTAATAAGAAAAGATTTGTGGTGTAAAGGGAAAGAGCAAAGTAGAGTGTTGGGAAAAGCAGTAGACTAATAATAATAAAAACTAACACATATGCTATTTCACTGGATTCTCACGGCAAACCTGTGAAGCAGGTGCCATTATAATTGCCATTTTACAGATGAAGAAATTGAGTGTGAGAGCAATGAGATAACTTGTCTAGGGTCACATAGAATAAGCGTATGAGGTATTCCTATCTTTTAGTTCTACACATTATCTATTGTGCCACCAGGAATTATGAAAATATAGTTGTCTATTCAGTCATATCTCCAGTCTACCCATGTGAACCTTAAGCACTCTAAATATCAGTTTATGCATCTGTGAAAAGGGGAGAGTACTGGACCTGAATATATGTTGTGAATATCATATGGCACAATATACATGAAATTCTTTGAAAAGGTTAAAAGCCTACATAATTGCAAATCAATGCCACATTCTTCACTTCTCTTCATCTCAAGCACAAAAATCAGTGGAAAGCAATACATGAATATTAAAATTACCCTGCCTTGGGAGAGGAATTTATAGAACTCATTTTATAATATTTAATTTTAGGAAACTATTTTAATGGATGTTTAAGTTAACAGTCCTTTGGATGTGGGGATGAAAGTGAAGAGTCAAGGATAACACCTAGGCAGTAAGCCTAGGTGACTGGGAAGATGGTTGTGTCCTTGACAATTCTTATATAAATGATTGCTTAATTTTTAAAAATCAGTCTTACAGGGCAGCTAGATGTCGCAGTGGATAGAGTACTGGCCCTGGATTCAGGAGGACCTGAGTTCAAATCCAGCCTCAGACACTTAATACTTACTAGCTGTGTGACCCTTGGCAAGTCACTTAACCCCAATTGCCTCACTAAAAAAAAAAAAAGTCAGTCTTACAATTTAGTTTTCTCAAAGGAAAACAGCCCCCAAGTTAACTTCCAAGTCCTTTTTTTTTTTAACCTTTGTAACATTTCTCACATATACCCTGGTTTTTTTTCCCCCTCTGAAACTGCCACCACCATGTGGCAACTCTTCATAATCTCATGCCTGGACTATTCTAATAGCCTTCTAGGCTGTTCTCTCCTGACTGCAATCCATCCACCACTCAGCTGTCAAATGTGCCTTCCTAAAGCACAAGTCTGACTACATTACCTCCCTATTCAATAAATTCCAGTGGTTCCCTTTTAACTCCAGCATCAGATATAAAATCCTCTGTTCTACTTTGAAGTCCTTCAAAACCTGATCCCATCCTACATTTCCAGTCTTCATATGCCTTACTCTCCACCATATACTCTACAATGAACCTATAGAATGCATTGCTTAATTTAAATTTTTATAAAGCTGTGGGCTACTGATAGATCTTCCAAACCCACAAAAATAGGAAGATTATAGCAAGACTGGTACAAACTATTACTATATTCACTTGCACAATATAAAATTTTTAAAGAGCCATGAGTCAAAACACATAGAATATTTCTGTTGTTCATATGGGGAAAATAGGTTCTTGACTATAAGATGATAGGTGAATTTGGATGAAGAAGAAAACAAAAATGAGGCCAAGTTTTCTAGCCTAAATTGTTGGGAAGTGGTACACAAATAGTGCAGTTAGAAAGGGAAGCTGGGGAGAAAATGCATCTTAATACTTATTAAAGCATGTAAATACTACTTGAATTTTTATATGTTTATCTACAAATTTATAGACACTCATATACATATGTATGTATGTATGGTACTTATGTATCATGATATAAATATCACGTATCCACTAGTTCATGTATGATAATGTGTAAGATATAGTTCCGAATCTAGATTTGCATACATATATAATAAGATGCATATATGTCTGTATACATAAAACACTTCATTTTTCATTGTGATCAAACTGAGACCCAGAGATCTTAAGTGTAATCAAGATCACATAAGTAGCAATTCATCAAAAGTAGAATATATATTTTGGCTTTAAAAGATATGCAGTATGTATATGTATATGTGAATGTGTGTGTGAATATGTATTATTAAGAAAGAAGAAGAGGTGCCTGCTGTATGTATGGCTATGCTATTGTACCACTCAGAGCAAGGCAGAATCACTTTTCCAATGCGTATGCATAGCAACACCTTATCAAGCCAAATCAGAATAAAATAGTGAAGAGAAAGATAAGGTCAGAGAAGAATGAGGGGGAAACACTGAAGCCCTGAAAAAAAAAAATGAAAAGAAATTTGGTGTCCTCTGACAGGGCCAAAGACCAGGAATAGAAATAGATCATGGTGCTTCCACCCAAAACAATTAATGGCCAAGCCTATAAAATGCTTGGGACATGTTCTTTGTGTTCTGCATCCTCTTTAGTTTCTATGTTTTTCTAGTTTTTGTTTGACTTTTCCTTCAGTTACCTAAAATATCTCTTTTTGGAAAGCTTCAACCTAATGTTAACTGCCCAGAGAAAAGAAGTGTTTTGTTGTAGAGTTATAAAAATGAGAATTGTTGTTATTTGTCCTTTGTTTTAGGAAAGTACCAATGACATCACAAAGTGATATCTTGACTTATGCATGAATTGCATTTAAGTGAGGGAGACCTGTACAAAGTCTTAGTTAAAATTACTGAGAAATGAGAATACATACTGAATTATAGCAATATTTTAAATAAAAACATTTACAAAGTGATTTCCTCACAATGACCATGTGAATATAGGCATTAGTATTATCCCCTTTTTTACTGACTAGGATATTGACAGATGACAAAATTGAAGCTCTGAGAGATTAAGTGATTTGTCCAGGTTCACATGGAGAACATCTTAAGTGTGTGGGGACCAATTTTTAATTGGGGAGTGCTAGCTAAGCGGATGGCCGCAATATTGGGGCAAGGAAGGAAACCGGCAGCCTCCCTCAAAACAGAGAAAGATTTATTTTAACAAGAACGAACTTAAGAAAAAAACACAAACAGGATCAGTAGGATCAAGGGAAAGGTAATAAAAATGGGGAAAGGGAAATTACAATACCTGAAAAATACCACCGCCCAGGAATCAGCTGAAAATATGCAGCAGAACACCTGTCCCTCTCCAGTTTCCACCTAGAATGCCCAATTCTCCTCCCCCAACCTAGAAACACCCCACACAGTCCCAGCCAATGGGATGGCCGCTCTGACAGTCACATTACTGCCCTCACTAGGCTTCCAATCATAATTTTGCCAGGCCAATGTAGGCGTTGGCATCAGCGAGTGGTGATGACATGAGGTGCCAGAGCCCTGGCAAAGGCGACAACCAGTGGGTGGAGCACCATGTGGTTTGCAGAGCCCCAGGCCAGTGCTCTCCGAGGCATAAAAACCTCAAATAACAATTAATTCTTTATAAGTGGGATTTCGGATCTCCTGATTCTAAGTGTATTATTCTGTCCATTAAACCATTCAAGCATTCGGTTTAACAGCAAATATTTGTTAGATATAGCAAGTTTAACCTCACTTCCCTAAAAATAGAAGTGCTTTGCAGACCCTGTCAAGTAAAATCTTAAATTAGAGGCAGCTAATACCAGCTACCAGTGCTAGGGTATACCCTCATTTGTGTTCATCATGGATGTTTATATTTACACATGCAAAAAACAAATAGAGTTTTGTAGCACTTCTTCCAAACAATATTTTCTCTTTTCCTTTTTTTTTTCTTTTTTCCATAAATTGTGAATAGATGACCTGACCGTTTTACATGAGCAACAAACCGTGAAGGTTTAATATACAGAGTTTAGTGTTGTAATCAAATAAAACAAAGTTAATTTGACACATTCCATGATATGCATAATCATCATTGTGTTGCATGATAATTAGACATAAATGATAAACAGTTTGAGTAAATTGCTGCAATTACTATTTTAAAAAGCTAAACCAAGCATTTTCAGGGTCATGGAGGGTGAGGAGGGAGATGGAAGGAAGAAGTAGAGGAGGAAGCTTTTCTAATATCCTGGTAATGACTCAGGATTTGTAATCCAGGGAGACCAATACATCTTTGCTTCTTTGGCAGGATACATCCAAGTTGTTCTGGGAGCTAGGAATTAGAAAATCTCCTTTCTTCTCTTTCCCTTGTCCTAATCTAAACCTCTTTTTTTTTAAGCATTAAATGGATTTATTTCACCTCCACAAATGTAATAAAAATTGATAACCAAGCTATTAACTTTTCCAAATGTGTTGACCCTTGAAATGAATGAATTTCTAATTGGTCAAGAATATTAGATACTTAAATGAGGGAAAGAGTGAAAGATTTTCTTGGACAAATGATAACCAGGTCGACCTCCGAGAATAGAGAAGTAAACAATGGAAGTTTGTTTTTTGTGCTGCTTTTCTATCCTCTGGTGTCCCTTATCCTTCAGGAGAGTAGTGCCCTAATATAAGAAACTCTCCCTGACCCTTATGCCAAAATGATTTTATATTCCATTCCATTTAACTTTCATATTCCCTTACTAACAGACAAATGATATGCTTTTGTATGAGCCTGTTTGAAAAATGTCACGTGTAAGAGAAATTAAGAAAGTTTTATTAGATATGGAGGGTAAAACTAGAAAACTGCATAGAGGCAGAATTACTCTTAGCAACATAATACTGATCTAAAATAAAAGAGCTGTCCTAGAATGGAATAGACCACTTTGGGAAGCAATGGGGTCCTTCTCTTTATGCTCAACATTCTATACAGGATAAGTTGAGGAAGACCATTAGAAATCTTTTAAAAAAATGACCATTTGTTGACTATGTTGTAGAAGAGATTTGTATTCAGTAAGGTAAGAGATGGATTAGAAAATGTCTGAAGTCCATTTCAAAACTGAGTATTTGATTCTAATTTTATTTTATTTTATTTTGTTTTATTTTTTGGTGAGGCAATTGCCCAGGGTCACACAGCTAGGAAGTGTCAAATTTCTGAGGTCATATTTGAACTCAGGTCCTCCTGACTCCAGGGCTGGTGCTTTATCCACTGTGCCACTTAGCTGCCCCTGAGTCTTTGATTCTAAAGGGAAATCCCATAAATATTGTATTGTGCTTACTATTTTTGTACAGGCCTTCACAGTGTTATATTTTTTCTTCTACAGACCAGGGTGTTATAAATCCTACTTGCATCAGCAACTCCCACAAGTCAGGAAGTTCAACAAAACTCTCACTTTCTATCCTCATTATTCTTTGGGGCTTACTTGTCCCTCTGTTTTCAGCTGAGTAAGGTTATCCAAATTATCTGAGGTTTTCCCCCAAAGCTTTCAGAAAAGAAAATTTCTTTTTTTTTCCTGTGAATTTCCAGGCATCTCTAATGCTACATAATGACTTTCAGTGGCATCTACATTGGAAAATATACAGGATATTTTCTCCCTCCCTTCAACCTTTTAAATTTAAAGTTCATTGGTTTACATTTGAATCATATTTTGTCAGCTCATGATAGGTGCATTCTATCCCTAGCCAGGTGCCTGAGGCTGGATTTGAACTCAGGTCCTCCTGAATCTAGGACTGGTACTTTATCCACTTTACCACCTAGCTGCCCCCTATCATTCTTATATTTTAAACCATGATCTAGAAATCCATTCTCAGACTACATTTTCTTAGCCAACCTCATAATTCATCTCTCTACCTTACCACTCTAGTCCATCCTACATACTGTTGCCAAAGTAATTGTGCTAAAACATTAACCTGACTATGTGAACCCTTGATTTACAAGCCATTGCCAAGTCTAAAATTGTGTGATGCTATGTTTCTACTGATTTGCTAGTCATTGATGGGCATTAAGTGGATATATGTGCATAGATTATAATTGTGCTTAAATAGACATTAACCTATCAAGAACATAGCTGGAAAGGAAATCAAAGATCCTCCACTCCTCATAGTTAGATTGTGTCTGCATTGGCACATCTTTCTCTTCTTCATGTAACAAAATCTGTCAGCAAAGTTGCACAGTGGATAGAGGTCTAGACCTGGAATCAGGAAGATCTTAGTTCAAATCCTGTATCAGATACTTACTATTTATGTGATCCTGGGTAAATAATTAAACTTCTGTTTTCCTTAGTTTCCTCAACAACAAAATGAAAATAATGATGTCTTCTCATGGTTATTGTGAGGATTAAGTGAGATAATATTCATAAAAGCACTTAGCATAGTGCCTGGTCCATAGTAGGTGCTTAATAAATGTTTCCTTCCTTCCTGTTAACAGTGTATCTAATGGGGGCAGCTAGGTGGCGCAGTGGATTAAGCACCGGCCCTGGATTCAGGAGGACCTGAGTTCAAATTCAGCCTCAGACACTTGACACTTACTAGCTGTGTGACCCTGGGCAAGTCACTTAACCCCCATTGCCCTGCAAAAAAAACCAAACCAAAAACCAACCAAACAAACAAAAACCAGTGTATCTAAGACAGCAAACCATCTTTAGAGTAAAAGAATGAATATAAGTAGTAGTAATAATATATTAGAATGAAGCACCATTTTCTACTTGAAGCCTTTCTAGTTTCCCCAATACCATACGGTCCTCTCTCACTGTTACTGTGCATTTAACTACTTTGTATAAATTTGCATTTATTAACTTTAAATTTGTGCTATATGCATGTTTTATATGTACCTATCTCCATTAGAATGTCGGCTTCTTGTAAGGAAGGTTTGTTTCTTATATTGTACTCAGTATCTAGCAGAGTATTTTCCATATAGTTATGTGCTTAATGACTACTTGAAAATTGACTGATTAATGAAACTTCTCTTATCCTTTTTTCTTTCTTGGAAGTCTTTGTCTTCAGTTGTAGTAAGGATTAAGCATATTCTCATGTGTGCACATGTGCACAATCACACACACACACACACACACACGGGCATCTGATGTCCTCAGTTTCTTGCCTGATAGTTCATAATCTTTAGCAATATTTCAAATTTTTAACATATGATAAGAATAGAGGCATCCTTAACAACACCACCACCACTTTGTCAAGTATCACAAACCATTCTAAATCTTTTCTAAAAGAGAAAAAGAGCTGATAAAAAAACTGAACAAGGGTTATACAAATTGTTAATGGACCATTGCTGAATTAGCAGGCAAACTTGAAGCTAATATGGCCAGTATCTGTGACCTTGGCAGAAATAGTTAAGCTCTGCCTGTATTTAGTTGGCATTATCCCAACCCATTCCTCTGAGAAAGCAGCTTGCTTGATCCTTGATGTGGCACATGGTGCACTGCATGACTTACCTATTTAGGAAATACAGCACATATATCTTTAAATTAATTTTTATTCTAAGCAATAAATTATGACTAACCACAGTTTTTGGTGCTATGTCTGTGTTTAAGTCTAAAGATATGAGAATTACAACCATGACATTCCCGGGGAAAATTGTTGACTCAATGTAGTATTTGTTATTAATGTTGAAAATGGTTACAGTAATAAATACCAGGATAATCCAAGGAAATTATAATCTACCAGTAGGTATTCAGACAGTGATAATAGTATACTTAATATCACATAGTTTTTATATTCAACATCCTTGGTTTAAATTAGCTCATCTCACTGGCATCTCATTTAGTTTCCTGTCTTATCTACAACATATTTAAGTTAAACAAAGCAACATTTAATATAATAATCTCCTTCTTTTACAGCCTAATAATCCTTCTTACCTTTGTAATTGAAGCTACTCACTCTTCACCTATGTAAATTAAGTCCCAGCTCCAAATCTGGGATCAGTCTTGCCCTTAGGCAAGAGAAATATAAGAAGTCTGTAAATTACTCAGATCAGCATAAAACCAGCCTTGTTTCTGGGCCAGTTCTGACCTTGAATTCCAGGTCCTATAATTGATTTCTTGCTTTGTTTCCCACTGAAAAGTCACCACCTTTTAACCTATCACAATCAGGGCCAGAGATTAATCAGATACCAAAGTCCTAGAAAAATAAAATTAGAGATGGTTTCAAAGTCATAGGTGGAAACTTATTCTCTTAAGACCAAACTGTATTGTCTCTGTTCTATAAGGAGTATAGGGCTAATACCCATAATGATGAAATAAATACAAGTCAAATAATTACAGCTGTATTTAAAATAATATGTTAAATATCATCCTGGTCTTAGTTTATTAAGTAAATAAAACATTTTATCTTGGGCTAATTTTCTAGTGTTGGACTTTAATAAAATACCTTTATCAGTAAGAAGGACCAGTTTGCTGTTGAACAGAACTAAGAATAAGACTAAAGATTTTGAGGTAATATTATGGGAGTGTGGTATAGTGGATGGAAAGGTTCTATGACCCTGGACGACCCCAGGCAACTCTCTAATATGATAAGTTGTATAGGTGCTAACATACATTGGTAGAGAAAGTTTCATTATCTAGAATTTGCTTGTATCAATGAAACCACAGGTGTCTCTATGAAACCACAGGTGTCTCTATCCCTATGATGGGAGTGGTGTTGGCAAACCCCTGCTAAGGAGTCCTGTGCCTCTTTCCCTTGGCAAGCAAGAATCCAACAGACCCCTAAATTTATATATAGTCCAGGGCAAATGATCCTATGGATGGTCAAAGTTTAAATTTTGTCCAGTCCTGGCTAAAATTCTTTACTCTGAATACTTTCCTATATTCCCTCAGATCTTTGCTTCTAACTTAATTTACCCGGTACATCCCACACCTGTCTTTCCCATTCCAGACTTAAAACACTTTGAGATTTTAATCAAAGATATTTATTTGAATATAAGAAAAGTCTAGCATAGTGGATACGGGTTTGGATTCGAAGTCAAATAGACTTGAGTTCAAGTGCCCTACATTTACCACATACTGGCTGTGTGACCCTGGGCAAGCCACGAAATCTTTTAATGCCTCAGATAACTTTTCTATAATTATATGTTGCAGAACAACATCAAATCTGCATTGGTAGAGAGCGTTTTCTCACTAGCAGAGCTTTACAATAATGTAGTCATGAGCTTAGATAGACAGACACACACACATATGTATATATCTGGCCAGTTGATTATTCACTATCTCTATCTGCTGTCTGTTATCTCTCTATATCTGTCTCTCTGTCTTTGTCTCTTGTCTGTCTCTCTGTGTCTCTGTCTCTCTCTCTAATAATTAACTAGGTGGCTAAAAATCTCCCTAGGTTTAAACTACTTTTCCTAGGACTGTATAATTCCACTATCCTGATCTCATGATGGTGTTTTCCAGAGCCTATTAAATATATGCCCCTCCCCCATGGTACCAATGCTGGCCATCTTTCTTGTCCCTATGGTGCTTCAGATGGAACTTGCTTTCACTGCTTTATAATTGGTCAGACAGTCTATTGGCATATTTACAATAACCAGTGAATTGGGAAGCTACCTCACCATATAACTCACTGGTCTTGGCACTTTGCCCACATAACTTTAGTTAACAAGAGACTACTCTTCAAATTCTGGATAAATATCATACCAGAATAGGTCCATGGTAATAATATCTATCATTAATTTCAATAAGACAATCCTTTTACAGGTCTACCTAAACTCTGAACTTCTTAATGAAACATTTATTAAAGACCTACTAATTATACTTTTATGAAAGATTTTCATGCCCTTTCACTCTCTGAGTCTGCTCAGGTCTAAGGGAGCTGGGGGCTTTTTTCCCTGAGCTGTCTGACCTGGTGTCTTGTACAGCCCATGGCGCTTTTTGGCTCATCTGAAGCAGAGGGGGAGGGGCACCAGCACCTCCCACACAGAAGAGACCCTGAGGGCCTAAGGCCCTCAGTCTAAAGGTAGGGTCCCCAAATCAAAATAAATTTCCACACTATAAATATTTTTTGTACAATTTTCCCTTTTCTCTTTTTCATGATTACTATTGTTAACTGTTTCCCTTCCATCCTATTCCCTTCCCCATGATATTTATGCTATTATCCATCTTCTTTCATCCTATCTCTCTTCAAACGGGATTTGCTTCTGTCTGTCCCCAGCCCCAATCTGCCCTTCCTTCTTTTACCCCTCTCTCTTTATCTCCTTCCCCTCCTATTTTCCTGCAGGGTGAGAGAGATTACTCCACCCAATTGAATGTGTATGTTATTCCCTCCTTGAGCTAATTCAGATTTGACTGAGGTCTTTGAGCCAATTCTGATGAGTGTTAGGCTCATTTACTTACCAGGTTAAATAGATTACTCCACCCAAGTGTGTGTGTGTGTGTGTGTGTGTGTGTGTGTGTGTGTGTATTAATCCCTCATTGAGGCAACTATGATGAGTTTAAGGAATTTGAGCCTTTTCTGATGAGCGTATAATTCATTTACTGCCCTGATCCTCCCCCATCTCTTCCCTTACTCCATAAACCTTTTCCTTGGTTCTTTCATGTAGGATTTCACCTCATGCTACCTTTGCCCTTCCCTCTCCCCCAGTGCATTCCCCTTACCCCTCAATTTAACCCTAAAGATGTCATCATGGGGCAGCTAGGTGACACAGTGGACAGAGCATCCACCCTAGACCCAGGGGGATCCCAGCCAAAATGCAGCCTCAGATGCAAGACAGTCACCCACTGCATGACCCCAGGTATGTCCCCCAACTCCGACTTTTTTTTGGTTCCCTAGGGTCTTGTATTGGAAGGTCAAATTTGCCATTCAGTTCAGGTCTTTTCATCATGAATACCTGAACATTCTCTTTTTCCTTAAAGTCCCATTTTTTCTTCTGAAAGATTATGCACAGTTTTTCTGAATACATGATTCTTGGTTGTAAGCCCAATTTCTTTGCCCTCTGGAATATCATATTCCATGCCCTCCGGTTCTTTAATGTAAAAGCTGCTAGATCTTGTGCTATCCTGACTGGGGCTCCACAGTACTTGAATTCTTTCTTTTTGGCAGCTTGCAATATTTTCCCTTTTACATGAGAGCCCTGGAATTTGGCTATAATATTCCTAGGAGTTTTCCTTTTGGGAGCTATTTCTGGAGGTGATTGGTGGATTCTTTCAATTCCTATTTTACCTTCTGCTTCTAGAATATCAGGGCAATTTTCCCTGACAATTTCTTGGAAGATGATGTTTAAGATCTTTCCTTGGTCATGATTTTCAGGTAGACCAATAATTTTCAAATTATGTCTCCTGGACCTATTTTCCAGGTCAGCAGTTTTTCCAAGAACATATTTCACATTGCCCTCTATTTTTTTATTCATTTAGATTTGCTTTATTGTGTCTTGGTTTCTCATAATGTCACTAGCTTCTACTTCTTCAATACTAATTCTTAGGCAATAATTTTCATCAGAGAGCTTTTGTACCTCCTTTTCCATTTGGCCAATTTGGCTTTTCATGCTGTTGACTTTTTTTCTCATGTCTTTCCTGCATCACCCTCATTTCTCTTTCCATTTTTTCCTCTACCTCTCTAACTTTATCTTCACAGTCCTTTTTGAGTGCTTCTATGGCCTGAGACCAATTAATATTTTCTTGGAAGTTTTAGATATAGGGGTCCTGATGTTGACATCTTCCTCTGAGGGTGCACCTTGATCTTCCTTGTCACTGAAGAAACTTTCTGTGGTCCTCACCCTTCTCTATCTGCTCATCTTGCCTTTCTTTTTTTTTTTTTAATTTTTTAGTGAGGCAATGGGGGTTAAGTGACTTGCCCAGGGTCACACAGCTAGCGTCAAGTGTCTGAGGCTGGATTTGAACTCAGGTACTCCTGTATCCAGGGCCAGTGCTTTATCCACTGTACCACCTAGCTGCCCCATTTTGCCTTTCTTTTACTTGACTTTAAGCTCCTTAAAGTGGGGCACTGTTTCCAGGCTGCAGTATCCCAAGCTTCAGAAGTCCCAGGTGGTATGATTTAAGGAAGATCAGGTTCTTCACTGGCCTGGCCTTTTCCCTGGTCTGTAGATGAGTCCAGACCAACTTGCTAATCAACCAGCTTCGTGTGTTGCAGTTGTCAGCTCCCATGTGCCTGTGTCCCTCCCCCACCTGGGCCATTGCTACTCAAGCCTACCTCCTGGTTCCCAGCAGGGGTGAAAAACCCAAGTTCTGCCTCAGCACCAGCATAGACCCCTATAGTCTCCCCCCTACGAAGGGCTTAGCCCTCTCACCAGACTGAGCTTAGTTCCAGACAACACTGGCACTTCAGCTGATTCAGAGGCACTGGGGTCTCCTCTGGTGAGGCCTTCTTGGGACTGGATTTGTGTCAGGGTGACTGTGGGTTTCAGCTCCACTCCTGTCTCAGCATAGCAACTCCCTCTTTCTGATATTCCAAGCCTTCCTTGGTTAGAAGATGATTTCAGAACATTCTTCTGTGGGTTTTGCTGCTCTGGGCATTTCCCTATGGCATTATTTGGATGATTTTTGGAGTGATAGGGTCATGAGTTTGAGAATTCACTGCCTTTCCTCTGCCATTTTGGCCCTACCCTGGAAGTCTCTGGAACTTCTTACTACTAACAACTTACCTGACTGAACTTGGACTTTTATCTGAGCAACAGTTTAGTGCTCAGATAACAAGGATAGCTGATGCCAGTTGCTTACAGCCAAACCTTTCTGAAACCAACTGCCCTCTTGTCTAAATGTTTCAACCGTGTATTCTTTGCTGCTTGAATCTTCACTGATCACCTCCCTCAGTCTTGTAAGTCTGTTTTGTCCTTATCATCTCTGTTCTGTTCTTTCTCTACCACTTGAGTCCTGTTTGTGTTATTTAGTTATTGATGATTAAATAAATCCTTGATATTGGCATCAGTGCTGAAATGTTGCTAAGCATGAAATACTTTGTGATTAAGCATTTATTACTTAATAGATACATTAGCTTTTCCTCCATTTTTGATTGATTATCAGCAATCTGACGCAGCTTTTCACTTTTAAAAAATAAGAAACACATGTCCAAAAATACTCTTTCCAAATAGTTAAGCTCATTTAAGTCATTCTAAACTACCACATTTGTTCAGGGCCAATTTGAGGGTCTCTGTCAATTTAAATTAGAAATGGCACACTGACTGTGTACAATGTGGCAAATTATCAAGGCAACTTGCTAAATTATTGAAGGTTGGCTGAGCTTCAGAATGATGCTAGTGTCCAAATTAGCAAATTGGTTGGTGTCTCTTCATAAAAATAATTGCTTTCCTCTCTCTGCCTTTAGTAGATTGAATGTTTCTAGGAGAATTCCACCACACCTCTAAATCTTAAGTTAATTTCTGAGATTTAAATTTGACTTTGCCACAGCATATCTGAAAGAAATGTCACAACCTTTTATATGCTGCTTTATCTATTTTTGAAGTTGATTTCTTTTATGTTCTATTCATAAGCCTCCCTTTCTTAGCACTACTGCTGCTGCAGTTTTACCTTTACCAGATCACATTTCATGAATCTTGAGGTCTGATATTTGAAACCAAAGAACAAAAGAGATTGCTTGTATAGCAAATAAGGGATGATGGTCCATTCATGGTCATACAACTTAAAAGGAAGTCCTATGAAAAGTATTTATCTTCTTTTATACATTCTACATGAAATTCCATCCCATCCTACAAGCCTAATCCAAAAATTCTTAAATCTTCTTAAAGAAAAATTCATCCTCTACTTTCTCTACACACAGAAAGCTTAACAGATTTCAAGAAAATAACCATAGTATGTCCATATATTTGTCCATATATTCATGCCCTTAAGACTCAGGCTCCAGAATTTCTGTTTTAAGCTATTTACATGCAAATATTTTGGTTGGTTGGTTGTTTAAGCAAGACAGTCTGGCTCAGTAGATTCAAAATCATGAAACCTCTGAGTCAGAAAGACCTTGGTTCCAGGGCACATACTATCATTGAGACTGCACATGTTAGTTAACTTCTCCATGCCTCAGGCAGCTTCTGAGACTGGAAGTTCCTGAGCAGGTGCCAACTTGAATTGGTACTGGCAATTTCTTCATTGGGAGTTCCCTACACCAATGAAACCTAGTTTCATATGCTCCACATTCTTCCACTTAACAAACACATATATCCATATATTTGAATGGCCACAATGATCATCATTTCTCAAAAACTTCTTTCCATATACTGAGCACAAGTTACTGGAAGTATAAATAGTAGAGGTTTCCGTCTATTAAAGTTCAAACTGTCAATATTCAGGTTCACATGTAGGATATTCACATGTTAATGTGCCAGTTTGTGTCAACAGAGATGAACAAGTTTGGACACCATTTCTGGAATGGTCATTCAGTTTAGTTAAGCTAGTAGGAAACAGAATGTTAATCAGGTAAATTTCATTTCAGACAAAAATGGACAACTTGTTATGAATTTAGGCACAGTTTCATTTCACTTATTTAATGATATGATGATTAACTATAACCCAAATGGCAGTTGATATTTACAGAGTAGAATTTCTACCCTTCTCCACTAGCCCACCTTCCACCCCATTCCCTTACTTTTTTTCAAAAAGTTATTTAGGAACCACTTGACTTTTTGAGATTAAATGACTTTAAGGTTGCTGTCAGTTGTTATATTCAGAAAGTTTACTTTAGAAATAGAGTACTGATTTGTGTAAAGTTTCAACCACAGTTTTTTTTTTTTAAATAAGCTAGTGAAGTGTTGATGAGAAAGCATTAACACATGGAACACATCTGCTTTTATAAACATCAGTTTATAATGAGATTTCTTCAGAATAGCATACACCAGAAGAAAACAGATGCCTGCAGGGCAGTACAGATGTATATTAAATGGCACAATTATACCATGTTCTAATATTTGAAGTTGACCAATAAATAAATTACAAAAGAAATTTCAGGAAAAATTACTAAATGGTCACTGAATAAGCCCCTGTCAGCTCAGGGATTCTATTACTTTGAGACTCTAAAACAATTTTCCTTAGTATAAATTGCACAGAACTAAATGTAGTTTGTGCTTCTTAGTCTCAAAGGGTATGTTAAATGCCACTAAATCATCTAACAAAATATGCTAGCCTTGAGCATGTCATTGTTCCCTGGATCTTGGTTTTCTCATATGACCTTGGGCAAGTCATTGCAAGTCACTGCACCATGGACCTTGGTTCTTAATCTCTACAAAAGAAGAGATTGAACTAGATGGCTTCTAAGGTCTCTTTCTGTTCTAGCTTATGATCCTACGATCTTCATCAAAAGTGAAAAATCTGTTTCATCATACTTATCCTTGTTCTACATGATGGCAAGCAGCTGGATATTTGAGTGAATTAACCAACCACTTCTGATGTGACTGTTTTCTATTATATAGATAATCTGAATCTGGGGGAGCCTTTCTCAGTAACTCTTTTTGTTTTTCTTGAAAGGATATGAACTTTATTTCTGAATTATAAATTTTATTGATAGATGAAATGTACCACAGTACAGATCAATTCCATATAGATCCACTTTTCTACTCTCTTTGTTGGGAAAAAATAGCTCTGTTTTGGTGAAGGTCAGTAGGCAGGCTGTGCAAAACATTTTCTTGAATCTCCATTAAGACAAAGAGGAGCTTGTTTATTATATTATTTACTGAAAGAATTTTGAGGTCATGACACAAGGAAGATTTGCGTCAAATTAGGATAACCTTCTTTTAGTGTGTTTATATAATGGACAATGTACCATTTTCCCCCCACATTGAACTATGCTGTACTGAAAATAATTCATTTTTGCTGATGCTTTGCTTAGGAGTAAAGAAGTCATTATTGCACATCCATAAATGCCATCTATGAATATTTAAATTTTATTTCATGAATGGAACCTACAGTAAGGAATACAGGCATTCTTTGAGAAATTTCTTCAGTGCTTACAAACATTTAACTAATGGGTAAAAAGTCATACACCCCCAAGCAGATGGTGCTCCTACTCCTTAACTTCATTCCCAAGGCTTTTCTGTGGGATCTGTTTTATTCTTTCTCCTCACAAGGACTCAGTGGACCAACATTCCACATTAAAGAACAATGTCAGCTGCAATTTGACTTGTACAGAAATTCTGATGTTTTCCAAACTGCAAATATGCTGAGCTTCTCAAGGGTATTATGAATTACTATTCACTTGCTTTACAGAAAAGACTATTGTATTGTTACAAAAAGGAGCCATGTGACTGGCTAACAAAAAGAGCATTGTGTAACTATAAATACTCAGGTTAGGTTAGAACTGTAACTTCATTTCACTAGCATTAGATAATAAGGTTAATAATAATAACATCACAGTTTGAGAGTTGGAAGAGAATTCGTTGGCTATAGTCTAACATACACAAAAGGAAACTTCTTTCCTCTATCTTCTTGTAAGCCTTTGTGCAGTCTGTGTGGATTGAGAATAGGTACAGGTATTGATTCTAACTTGTCTCTTGTGGTGTCTTGCTAGAATTTTGAAAAGACTAGAGTCTTTTTTCCAATCAGTACTGATATCCCAGTGAGTACTGGAGAGTTTGTCCATACCAGAGCCAATGTATCCACTTTTCTATTGACTCTAACCTCCTTGGGAAATTTCAAGCTTACCTAGATGTATCCTAGCTTTGGATAGTCTTATTTTATTATTTATATTGATATTATTATATTATATCAATATTAATATTTTACCCAAATATTTGTCATCAAAAGATTAGAAATTGATGGTGATTTAATATCTCCTTTTCAGGTCATCATTGCAGTGCACATTCTCAATTTTTACTATCATTGCTGCACAAGGTCCTATGAGGCCAGGTAGAATAGGTCCATATGGAATTGATGATGAGTTCAGTGTGACTGTTCTTAGGGCCTCTCCCTTCTCTGGCTCTGTCCTAGTTTCTTGGAACTGAATCAGAAGATTTTAACTTCTTCATGGCCAAGGCTGCATTCTCTTTGCTAGTTCAGCCAACCTAAGTGTGGCCATCTAATCCACAGTTGCAACAAAAAGTGTTTCTATTACTCTGATGATTAAACAGTGGAGGTGTTCTTATACCAAACCTTCATGCCTTCCATTCCTCTGGTCCTGTAACTTTTCATTGAAAATAGTGTGAGAATCAGAGAGCCACCCTGAGGAAGAAAGCATGTGATTAGCATCCAAACTGTTACATCTCTTTATAGAAACTCCCATAAGTCATGTCAATCACTGCTACCAGCCAATTAGCTTGAAGCTGTGTGTGTAGGGACCATGCCTGAGTGGGCATGCAGAGGGCTTCTGCTGAAGAGAAGGAGGGAGAAGGTCTTTTCCATTGGAAATCATGGGAGGAGCAGCGTCAGGTGCAGGGAGCTAGGGTTTTTTTCTTTCTTTCCCCACGTGTTCTCTTTACTAACCTCTAATATACTTTGATAAATACTTAATGTCCAAAGATTGGTGCTATACATTTCTAATTTAAGGGCACCACTCATTAGATGTTTAGACATCACAGTTAAAAATTTTAGGCTTTACAATAGCATTGTGTGCTGCTCTCTTACCTGATTGTCTCAGTTCTGTGACTGCATTTCAGCACCGGTGGTACTGTTTCCCATTTTTTGCCCCAATGGCCCCTACTCAAGAAGACATGGAGCCTGCTGAGGCTGAGCCCAAGAATATTGATTCTTGAAGCTCAGGAATACCTGTCTCAACTTGGACATTTTTGGAATTGGTTTCTGTGTCTGCACAGATCTGATGAGATCAGATGCACCAGGGTCATGTACCAAGCCTTGGAATAGTCCTCTGCAGTGTAATTTGCCTTATAGTCTCAGAAACCATAGTGCCCATCTATATCATATATCAGTCTCTGACACATTGCTTCATCCTAAGGAAGAGCTCAATAGGTTTTTCTCCTTTGTGTTGTGCAGTATTAGAAACAGAGTTAGCATAGGGGTCTTCTTATCTGTAACCCTCAAATATCTCAACTAAAGTTTGTATGCATGTATGCCTGATAACGTTTGCCTTTGTCTCTATGAAGTATCCACTGACCTTACAGGCTTTCTGGCAATCTCATCACTTTTTCTCGTTCGAGAGCCTTCTAGTGTCCCCAGTGCACTATATCTTGTCCAAACCAAGTTTCCAAAGATTGTTCTTCTGAGAGACATAGTTTATGTCCTGAAAAAAAGCCAATTTGGAGTCTATAATATCTGTATGCCATAGGGGGTACGATGACCTTAGCCTTACTCTTAGATGTCCTGGGCCATCACCAATCATCTTGACTTCTGTCATATCTCTGGACTTCAAAGACTCAGAAAGAGAGAGTGAGGTTAACAACTCTGAGCAAGTCTGCTGCACTTAAATCCAATTCATGCAAGTCAAGACAGCATCCATGATGTCACTGGTCCTCTTTGAAAATGAAGGTTCAACAACAACAGCAACAAGATGGAGTTGTTCCTCCCTTCCTTCCTTCCTTCCTTCCTTCCTTCCTTCCTTCCTTCCTTCCTTCCTTCCTTCCTTCCTTCCTTCCTTCCTTCCTTCCTTCCTTCCTTCTTCCCTTCTTTCAGATTTTGCTGTGTTAAACTGGCCAAATAATTTTGATGATTTTCTTCCACCCATTGAATTTTGGTCTTGATTGTTAGGTTGACAGTTGGTTAAAACTGATAGGTTTAGTAATAGACACTTTGGAAAAATGTGCTGGTCACAAAGTAATATGGTCCTTCTATCATAGAAGCAAACAGCTTATGGGGGCAAAAAGTACCTAAACAAAATCAGTCTCATGTGTGAGAGAGAACAAAAGGGTAATGAATAACGATTGTCAGTGAATCCTAATAAATACAAAATAAAACAAGCATTCACAATATGTGGATGAAAAAAGTAGAAGGTCTTCAAAATCTTAGAACACTGGAATAACATAGGAGTAAGGATTGTATTCTTCCCTTCCTACTCACTCTTTTAACATTTTTATTACTATCACACACATGTACTAATGCTTATATAGACCAAAGTATCCCATTTATCTTTCTATTTGATGTTTGCAGTTATCTGCCTATGCTTCTATATGTCTTTCCATGTTAATGATGCCTGTTACATACTGAAAAGTTCTTAAGAGAAAGAACTTCCGCTATATCACTGTGTGCAGTTTTCTCCTCCACCCCTGACCAAACCATTGTTTAAGCAGAGTTGAGGATGTTAATTCAGGATTTAAAATATTAGAAGCAAAAGAAAAAAGAAAAGAAAGAAGAAATACAATTTACAAGTGCACATGCTAAGATATTAGTCTCTTTAGAGACTAAAGAGAGCTCCCTCCATAAAAGGACTTATTATTAAGATGTTATATTTAGCTGAATAAATTTCTATGAAATTACTAAAAAAAGGCCATCTTATTTCCCATAGGTACAAAAACAATCATACTTTTAGAAACCAAAGCTAAAGAATGATAGGGATATAAAGCCATTCTGGAAATTTGAAATTCTGATAACATCATTTGCAGCTTTTCTTTAAGGTAGCAAGACTAGACAAAGTGAACTGGCAGATGCCAATTCACAGCAAATATCAGTTAAATATAATGGACATCTTGGAAGGCTATTTGGCATGTTTAAGGGTAGAAATATAGTATAAAAAACAACTTTCCTTCCCATCAGTTAATTGCTTGTCAAATGTTTATCAGTTTTGAGCTAAATTAAATTTTGTCTGCATATGAACTACAGAAACATGGCTACTGTATTAGCTACTGACTGTAACTTGGTTGTAATAGCTGCAGACACTAGAGTACTCAGTGAGGGAATGAAAAGTAGCTTTGATATTGAATTCCAATATCCTTGAATTTGAAGCGCCACCCTCAATAAGTAAATATTTCTTAGGGAGTTTCATGTTAAACATCCATCAAATAATATGTATGAAGCATACATGTAGGTAAGGTGATGAATCATGTTGTTCTTCACTGACATAGGAATGAATTTTGAGAAAAGCTCCTTTGTGAGTGGTTAGTTATGTTTAAGAATTATGTCCAAAATTTTGGATAACTAGTTCCAAATAAATTATAGTGCCAGTTAATGTAGTATAGGACTAGGTATAGTTAAGCCAATCAGTATTGATTGTTTCTATTAACAATTTTATTAAAGTAACAGTATGCTTATCTAAAGTACTAATTAACTTTGTATCGCAAATTAAAAAGAAAATTCACTTTGGAGCCAGCTATAATGTTTAGCTATGAAATAAGTACCACCTTGCTCTCCTTCCATTGCTATCATTTACAACATAATTTAACCTTTATTTCACATTGTATTCTCAAGATAACTTTTGCTTTATTCCATTTACAGAGTTCCCAGGAAATGAAAGCAGCTGAGGGACTACGTGAATAATAGCAAAATATGAAAGGCACTGGCAGCTTTTGAATTGGCACCCCATTTCAGGCCTCCCGGCCCTGGGAAACAAATTGGATGATGATTACACCCAGAGATTCAGATATTCCCCTACCTGGTAGTTCTCCAGTAGATCTCATTGACCTAACTTTATGAAGAACCATCAGCCAAATCAGACTCAAATATCATCTGAGTGGAAGAATAACCTATGGTAGAACCTTAGGAGAACCAAAGTTTTCCGGGTGGCCCCACAAGCTTTAACACCATGATCTACTAGTCCTGTTGGGTTGGCACACATCATATCTATAACTGGAAGGAGCTAGAAAGCCTATCTAGTTCAACTCCTTCATTTTACTGATGAGGAAACTGAAACCCCATGAAGTTATGTGATTTGCCCAAGGTGATACAGGTTTCAAACATCAAAGGTGGGATTTGAACCCAGATCTTCTAACTCCCAGAAACTGAACTTCTTTCCATTGTCACACATCATTTGCTGATCAGGGTATTTACCTCAATATCTATTCACACACTTGGTCATTATGGAGAAAATATCTTAATAAAATCATGCTGAAGTGTGAGAGTAAACAAAAGGGTAATGAATAAGAATTGTCAGTGAATTACTGACAGTGAGTACTGATCTTGAAGTACTCTCACTCCAAGTTTCTTCTTCTGGGGTTTTGTTCCACTTTTTAAAAAAGTTTATTTTAAAAATTTTGAGGTTCAAATTCTCCCCCTTCCTCTAGTCATTCTCCCACCCACTGAAGCAAGAAATATGACCATTATACATGTGAAGTCATGCAAAAATTTTTTTCCTTATCACACATGCTGTCCCCCAAAGTGAGAAGAATAAAATGAAAAAATATGCCTTTATCTGTATTCAGAGTTCTTAAGTTCTCTCTCTGGAATTTTTTATCATGAAAGTTCAGTTTTAAGCTTTACTAGTTTGCATATAATATATTAAATAACAAATATGTGTGCAATCATGCATATGCATCTTGGTGGGTACTACAGATTGGCAGAAAGTTGGATCTTGATTTAAATACTAAGAGGGTATTGTGTTGGATTGCTTTCAGGAAGTTGCATGACACCTTCAATGGCTCACAATTACTCATTGCTTCCAAAGCCAATTTTATAAACTACAGTTTCCCGGTGATACTATAACTCTGCAATTCCACATTCTTAAAAGAATAGAAAGTCCAGATGGTCCAAAGGGCAGCAAAAATATAGGGAGTAGGTTTTTCCACATTATACATGATGGCTTGTATATGGGAAGTGACATGCAACCATGTATCATCTGAAGATACAATTTTCTCATTTAACAAGTTCAAGGGATAACAGATGGACAATGTAGGTGCTATACTGGAGTGCATCACATATTAAAAGAGTAAGGGAAAGGCCTCCCATGGAATAGGTGGCTCTTACATGGATGACTTACAAATAGAAATGAGCAAGAATCTTGTTAAAGAAGAAGACATAAAGGAGCTGTGAACTCTTCTAGTGAAGAAATATTCATATTAATCAAATCCATTGAGTTTCCAAGTATGCATGAATTTTATAAAGACATATACCTGTCATTGCAGAAAACAGAGGGTTGTTTTTTCCTCACCAATCCGTACAAGGCATTGTCTTCAACACAGTTTGCTAACTAAAATTAATTGAATCAAAAATATTTCCCAACAAACGACTTCATATTTTATCCAAAAACTGTTCTGCTTGGCTCAATTCAACTTGAGAACATTTTTTGGGGAAAATGATCCCATTGTGAAAACTCAAGGAAACCAACATCAATGAAAGCAACTTTTATTTGCTAAGCAAATTGATAAATAGTATTGTTTGGTATTTTATTCAAAATTACTTTGCCACAAATTTAGTGATTCAGTTAGAAATATTTGATATAGAATCAGGATAGATACAACTTTGAACCCTGGTAGGACCATGTGACCATGATCAAATGACTTATGGACCTCAGTTTCCGCATCTGTAAAAGCATAATTATAATTTATCTGCTTTATAAGGATGTCATGAGGAAAACACTAGGTAATGTTGAAAACATTATGTAGAAATGTGATTTACTTAGGAAACAGTTTTGGTTTTCGAGGGGTAATGCAACAGTTTGATGAAGGATCAGTGCGTGACAGGGAAGCTCTGTTTATTTGTTTCTTTCCAGCCTTTCCAATAAAAAGGAAATCAGAAGGGGGAGGGTATTTTGGGAATTAGAGAAGAGAAAAGTCACTTTGAAAGAAATTAGACTCCCATCAAAGAAGATGCAGGGCATTGAGTACATGCAAGATACCCTGATAGAGGCTGAGAGAACAGCCAAATACATTCAGGAAGTCCATAGTTTGCTTATGAGAGAAGCTATGTAGAGCACAATTGCTAGACATAGTACAGTTTCTTCCTCTCTCACTCCAAAAATCTTCTGGTGTCATGTTAGCCCTAATGCACGCACCTGGTTTAACTTAATTTGGCTTCTTCACTCAATCTGGTGGCATGGTCAGAATCGATCCACCTGAGGCCTAGCACAATTATTAGATGTCTATGCACCATGAGATATGGTATGGTAAACTTTCCATAACATTTTCTGGTGTCATCATGGACACATAACTAAATTTGGCCTTGATCCAGACATATAGTGGTAAAAAGTGCTAGTAATGTCATAACTATCTCAATTTTGTATTGCATATGGATATGAGTATCCTCCAAAGGGGGGACTCCAATATGTTGTATATATATCAAGTTTAAACTTGTTTTGTATATTTTGAAGAACTTTCATTGTTTAATTTGAACATTTTTGGACAATGCTATGCTAAAGATTAATGAAAATCCAACAGTTCCAGAGATAACCAGAAACCAGAGACAGCCAGAATCCCGACCAGAGTACAGTTCCCCTGATGACATCTCAACCCTCCTACGAAGATAAGATTTTAAGTACTTTAAATGGACTTTTTTGTTTTTCCTTCTGTTACTATATATATCATCTGTAGTATGTATTTTCCTTTTCCTATATTGTTATTAGTATATTATTTGTTAGCATTGGTTATGATGTTCTGTTAGTTTTAAAAACCTATTTATTGTTTATTGTTCCATCAAGGAAACACCCCATGTTTCTTGATGAAACAAAGAGGGGAATGTAAATAATTAATTGTTATTTGAGGTTTTTATGCCTGGGCGAGCACTGGCCTGGGGCTCCGCAAACCGCACACTGGTTGTAGCCGTTGCCAGGGCTTTGGCACCTCATGTCATCACCACTCGCCGATGCCTACATGGGCCTGGCAAAATTATAATGATTGGAAGCCTAGTGAGGGCAGTCATGTGACTGTCAGAACGGCCATCCCATTGGCTGGGACTGTGTGGGGTGAATCCACTGTGCTACCTAGCCGCCCCCTCACTCCACTTTTTAATCTTGATTTCAACGTTTTATGTGGTTGGTTGCTAATAATCAATTGACATAATTTTTTTTAAATAATAAATTGACATTTATGTTTTCATTTTTTAAACAATTTTGTATTTTGTAAACAGAAAGGCAGCCTTGCTTTTGAAATGAAGATAGGCTATTTCTGGGAAGATGAGATCTTGGTTCAAGAAAGATGATAGACTAAAAGCCTGATCAGAAGGGGGTTTCTTTTACAATTCTCATCAAACACAGCAGTAGACATGCCTCAAAGAAGCAAAACTCCAAAAAAATAAAAAATTTAATTTAGTTAAATATAAAAATGAATTTAACAAAGAAATAATAATGATGGTGATCAATTAAAAGAAGAAATTAACAGATTGATGGTCTAAAAAATCTAGAATTTCCTCAATATGAAAAAAATAATAATTAGAAATGATAAAAAGATAGAAATTAAATTTGGGAAAATATATGAAAAAATGAAGCCATCTATCTGACTTGACTAAGAAATCAGAGCAAGATGAAGATGAAACAACTTATATGTATCTATGGAAAACAAAACAATATGAAAAATATAATTATTTTTTCAAGTTTTTAACTTTTTTGTCCAATGCTATAATTTAATTGGTCTAAGGAACTCCTAATGAGGAAACGATACACACACACACACACACACACACACATATTTATATATACACATATATAGATAAAAGTAACTTTAGAAAATTATAGTCTTAAAGAGTTAGTAAGGCAGAGGTGTCAAAAACACAACCTACAGGCATGTAGTCTATAACTCAAAGCAGATTAAAATGTCATTGGGAAATATTTAACAAAATAAATGAAAATATAATAAAGCATAAATAATATTACATTTAAAAATTAAGTCAAAATAAGGACACCAGAGATCCTTATATAAGGATTAGTGGTCCCTTTGATACCATTGCCTTAGAGTTTAAATTATTTGCTCAATTACAAAGCCACTAAGTGTTAGATACAGGGGTTGAACTTAGGCTTTCCTGACACCAAGGCTCATATTCTATTAACTATACCTTCTCACCTCTAAATGATAGAAGCAGTGGAAGAAGACAAAAGTATCCAGAAATCGACTAAGCTAGACAAAAGAATTCAAATCAAGAGGTAATGAAAGTAAATTACAAAACTATTAGGTTTCCTAAAAACCATGGGGAAAAAAAAATCTTATTACTATATTTGAGTAAACTACAAAACACTTTGTAGATGTGGTGAAAATGATGGTCAAATTGCAAGGTGAAAAAATTCACAGGGCCCAACAGATATGAACTTCCAATTATAAACATATAAAATGTGTATTGTCAAGCACTAAGTCCACAATAGAAAGAATGGAGTATGCAAAGCCAAGAAGACAACACTTTTCAATAAATAAAAATTTCATGAGATTTTTTTTCACAAAAATGAGTAGTAACAAAAGCAGCTGGAATATGATACACCAAAAGTTAAGAAATATAGGCATTCGTTTCCAAATCAACTTTTGACAAAGGTACTCCCCGCTTTTTTAAGACATAAAATGAACACAGAACTAAAAATAACTCAGTGGTTCATGGAATGAAGGACCAATCTTAGAGCAGTTTTTAAATGTATGTATGTATGTATGTATGTATGTATTTTTTAGCAAGTGAAATAAAGGGAAAAGGACCCACATTTACAAAAAATATTTATAGCTGCTCTTTTTGTGGTGGCAAAGAATTGGAAATTGAGCAGATGCCCATCAATTGGGGAATGGCTAAACAAGTTGTGGTATATGATGAATGTAATGGAATATTATTGTGCGGTAAGAAAAAATAAGCAGACAGATTTCAGAAAAACCTGGAAAGACTTGCATGAATTTATGCTGAGTAAAATGAATAGAACCAAAAAAACAATGTATACACTATTAACAACATTGTGTGATGATCAACTGTGATAGATTTAACTCTTCTCAATAATACAATAATCCAAAATAATTCCAAAGGACTTATGATGGAAGGTGCTTTCCACATCCAGAAAAAAGAACTATGGAATTTAGATGCAGATTGAACCATACTGTTTCTACTTTGTTTTGTTTTGTTTTTATTTTTTGAGGTTTTTACATTTTGTTCTGATTCTTCTTTCACAACATGACTAATGCAGAAATATGTTTAATGTGATTGTACATATATAACCTATTGCTTTCTGTCTTGGGAAGGGGGGAGGGAAGGGAGAGAGAAAAATTTGGTACAAGAAATCTTATAAAAACAAATGTTGAAAATTATCTTTACATGTAACTGTAAAATGATAAAATACTTTTATGATTTAAAAAACCCATGAAATTAGCATTTCCATAACATAGGAGAATTTTATAAGATAATTGCCCATGAAACTCTGAATTTATTATGTACAACTTACTATTCCTTTTAAATATATATTGAAGTTATATAACTTTCCCCCTTTTTTCTTTTCTCCCTTCTCTCCCCCATGACTACCATTATACACAAATATCATTATATAAATACATACACACACACACATATATGTGTGTGTGTGTGTATAGATATGTGTATATATACATAAACACATATATATATGTATATATGTGTATATATGTATATATTCATCAGTTCTTTCCTCTGGATACACATAGCTTCTTCCTTCATAGGTCCTTTGTAGTTAATTTATAATAGTCAAAATTACTTAGTTGCTCAAACTTGTTCTTAAAACAATATTGCTGTTACTATATACAACATTCTCTTGGTTCCATTCATTTTGCTCTTCGTCATTTTATTCAAGTCTATCAGCCATTCCCCAATTTTTTTGAAGGACAAAATTAACTTGCATAGAGATTGCAAAGCCAACTAGAGTCATCAAGTTAAATGATTTAATCAATAGGACATTTACAATTGTGATTAACCACCCCCAAGTCAATGTGGTTACTGTAGGGAAATTAAAAACAAGAGTGATATTGTTTTAGTTAACTACTTAAGGACTCAGGAAACTTTAGTAAGAATGAATTGTTTATTAGTACAAATACGGGAGGGAAGAAAAAAGAAATGGGAAAGAAAAGTGAAGAGGAAAGGAATCTTCTGTATTACAGTATTTTAAAGAAACTGGAGGGCAGGTTCAATATTTAATATAGTACAAATATATTTTGTACAAAGTAAATTTAGAATAGTACAAATAAACTTCAGACTAGATTAAAATTTGCATAGGACAGCTATTTTTTAAAAGATCTAAATAATAACACCTCTCCCTTATATAGGACTTTCAGGTTTTCAAAGTACATTAGTCACAGCAATCTAATAGGTACTATACAGTAGAATATGGAACGTAGGTAGTACACACATTAGAATTCCCTTTTGACAGATGAAAAGGTCAAATGACTTATTCAGTGTTAAATAGTAACTGTATATTTGCCTTGGAAAGCTAGTGGCCTTCAAATACAGTTTCTATTTTCAAGTCTAGTGCTCCTTCCACCAAAACAAAACTACCACTCAGCTGACAAAGCTGAAATAATTAAGAGCTATATAAGGAAATTAATCACTAAAAGCACCATTGTTAATAAGAGAATATTGATATTATATGTCTACATACTTAATGACATAGCCATAAATTTTAAAAGGAAAATTTCATTGAAACAAATTTAGGGATCATCAGGGGATCTTAAACTCTGGTCTGTGATTTTAAGCCACACACATATATAGTATATTTGAATAAAATAGGTTTTCTTTGTGTTTTCTTTTATTCTGGTAAAATATTACTTTGAAAATGGGTCCATAGTCTTCCCCAGACTTTCCAAAAGGTAGAAACTAAGAACCCCTGATATAGCCCACTTTTAAAGATGAAGACATTTAATGGAAGTTAAGTAGAAATAAGGAGAGTAGAAGCTAAATGAAGACTGAGAATATTTTCTATTTTTTATCTTAATATCTCCAATGATGTCCACATAGTGAATAAGGAGTTGTTTTGCCTACTCTCAATCTGCACTATAAAGCAGTAATAATTAAATTATGTGGTACAGGATTATTTTTAAAATAGAGAAATAGGTTGATGGAACAGAATAAGAATACAATTAGGAACAAAAATCATACAATTCAATAGTTTTTGACAAATTCAAGATCACAAAGAAAATGAAATAGTCAACAAAAATATTGGGAAAAACTGATGACAATATGGTAACAAAGGAGGTTAGATCCATAACTTACATTATCTGCTTTCCTGTAATCTTGTTAGATCAATGAGCTAAATGTTAAAAACATTATTCATAAAACTAAGGAAAATGACATTATCAGTTTGAGAAAGTTGTTTAAAACCAGAAGCAATTTTAGATGTTAAAATACATGGAATTAAAAGAATAAAATAGATGTTTCACACACACATATCTATATATATATATAAAGTATAGGATCAGGATGGAACAGTCTTTGTCATAAAGATTTCTGCTAAAATGTGATAACCGAAATCTATAAAAGATTTCTTAAGTTCAAGATACATACTCTAAAACATATCCAACAATATGAACAGCACATACTTTAAAAGTAATTTGAATAAAGACAAGTTATACAAGTTAATCTACATCTGAAAAATTGTTCATTGGGGTATATGGAAAGAACACTAAATTTCGAATCAAAGGAACCTTGTTTTTTTTTTGTTTTTTTTTGTTTTTTTTTTTTTTTAAGTGAGGCAATTGGGGTTAAGTGACTTGCCCAGGGTCACACAGCTAGTAAGTGTTAAGTGTCTGAGGCCGGATTTGAACTCAGGTACTCCTGACTCCAGGACCCGTGCTCTATCCACTGCGCCACCTAGCTGCCCCTCAAAGGAACCTTGTTTAATTCCTGGCTTTATTGCTATTTGTATGACCTTGGGCATATCTTTGAGTTTCAACTTGCTTCTTGGTAAAGTAATGAGGTTGAACTGATGTGAGGGTGTATTTAATTGAACAAACTGATTGTGAAGTATCCCAAAGAATTACAAGACTCAGTGACTCAGTTTCCCAAGTTTTATTGGAATACTGTACTGACCACAGAGAGAGCACCTAAAGGTATCTCAAATAGGGAGAGGAAAAATGGTTATATTTATAGTGAGAAAAAAATAGGCTATCTCCTTATTATGTTGATCTCCTTAAGGAGGTACATGGGAGATCTTATCCTAATTTGGATTTCCTGGGGTCCTAAGACAACCCCGAGGTGGGTACCTTTTTCCTTGGAGGTGTACTTTTGGGGTTTGCGCATCATAAGGTGAACCTAAGAACACATTTGGTCCTTTCTGTGCATGTTCCTAAAGCCATGCTTAAACTTGTCAGACCCAGAGGTTCTCCATGTTTTTGTTATCTCTTTATTTAAGACCTGGTTTCTAGGTGTCCTGTCATCTAGAAATATTAATGGCTATTAATGGTTAATGGTCCCTGGTTACAGTCTCTGTTGATGTTGAGGTTTGATGGTGACAAACCTTCTTGGTTACTATAAGAACATAAGCCTTAGTTTCTATATTAACCTTTTTAGGTACTATTGATAAGAACTCAAGTCTCAGTTTATCTGTTAACCCGTCTTTGCCTGCTCCATCAGAACCAGATTACCTCTAAAGTCTCTTCTAACTAAAGATCTGATGGTTTTTTTTTTAATCTTAACCAAAAGATATATATATGTGGGGGGGGGGCAATTGGGGTTAAGTGACTTGCCCAGGGTCACACAGCTAGTAAGTGTTAAGTGTCTGAGGCCGGATTTGAACTCAGGTACTCCTGACTCCAGGGCCGGTGCTCTATCCACTGCGCCACCTAGCTGCCCCAAGATTATATATATATATATTTAGTATTTCTGTTTTGTTCATGGAATTTACATTTCAAGTACCATGCTCTTTTCTGGTTTTCAGTGAGGGAATAATTGAAAATCTCGAGCCAACTTTTTCATCATGGGGTATAAATTGATTTCTTTTGCTTTTCACTGTGTCATATCCCAGCACTTTCTTTCATTTCTCAATGTGGATAAGTGGTGCTACACAACTAGAAATGCTATTCCTAAATATGTAAATTGCCTCTTATTGGCTGATTGCAAATTCATTTTTAAAAATTGAGGCTTTAAAAATTGACAACTGTGTTTCCGGGTGAGTAACATATATAATTTCTCTTTGTTGGCATCCTGTGGATTTTCTTGATCTGCACTTTTTTCTTCTAATCCCTTCTGACAATTTTACTATATAATTTCATGAAATATGATATTAAGGTTCTTTGTTTCCTTGTGTTTTTCTGGGGGATAAGTAATTATCAGAGTCTCATTCTGCCTTCTGTCTCTAAGATCCATTACTTTTATATTTAGAGACTTCTAGGATCTCCTACTTCTCTAGAGTTTCACTTAGCAGAGTAGTAATTTAAATTTTTTTAGTAATATCTTTGCACTTTTATGTTCTTTCTATTCTATTATCTTTTTCTGAGGGTCTTCTTTTTTTATTAATATTCCCTATTATCTATTATGAGTCATCAATTCCTGTGTTTGTCTTCTCAAATACTTCTTTAAGGGTTTAAATTCCCATCATTACCTTTATCTTATTTATTTATCTATGTATTTAATTGTTTGTAAAATCAAGCTCTGAGACTTTCTGGAAGTCATTTCAGTCATTCTGTTATCTTTTTATGATATCTAGTTTTTGTTATTGTAATGTTAGTTTTTTCTTTGGAGATTTTTCCCAACACTTTTTTATTCTATGATACTAATTGGATGAGGGGAGTCAATTTTGTTGATTCTATACTTCAGTGTTGTTGGCTTTTTTCATATGAGCTTTTACTTATGAGGATGTCCTTACCCCATTTTGTTAGTAATTTAAATTTATTTAGACCATTTATTATTTATTTAATGTGATTAAAGGGAGATGGGCTTAGAAAAAGCCACACACTAAACCTTCTTGCAAAAGAATTCTAAAAGAAAAAAAAAATTCATGGAAATGAGGAAAACAAAGAAAGAACTCTAACCTAATGGCAACATTAATAAAGTATCAATTAAGATAAATATGCAATAACTATCAAAAGACAAATATATTTTAAAACAAAAACATTCTGAGACAATTAGAAATAAGGTACTGCTAAATTCAACTTTTTGTTTAGAAGGGCAGATCTAAAATTTAATTGGTATAATGTGCTTTTATGGAGTAATTTCCCTCCCTCAGTGAGGATTGCAATTCCATATGGAACTTATCATCTTAGAAAGTTAATTAGGTTACTGAGAGGTTAAAAGACGTGCCTAGGTATCACAAATGCCAATAAGATTGGTAAACTAAATATAATGGATGTGTTTTTGCAAAAATATAAATGACCCAGATTAACAGAAAGGGAAATATAGAGAAATAAATATATTTTATTGATACAACACATTTATATAATATATGTAATATATTTGTTGTTCTATATTATTGTACATATTATATTAGGTTTTAGATAAAATATATCTTCTACAGAATTATATATTAATATATTATAAAATGTAAATAATATATTTCACTAATATATTTAATGCAAATAACTAAGACTACAATGTATGTAAATAACCATATATTAAATAAAAGAAATTTAACAAGCCATAAAGGAGTTCTCAGAGAAAATCCCCAGGAGAAGATATATATTTTTTCATTGAATTCTCCCTAACATAAAGAACAATTAATTCCTATACTATATAAACTATTTGGAACAAAGATAAAGAAGGAGTCCTACCAAATTCTGACATAAATATGATTTTGATACCTAATTCAGGGAGAGCAAAAATATATAGAGAAAACTATAAACAGTTTCCCTAATGAATATTGATGCAAAAATATTAGCAAGATGATTACAGCTATATATCACAAAGACCATAAAACTATGAACAGGTGGAATTAAAACCTGGAATGCAGGGCTGTTTCAATATTAGGAAAGTTATAAGCATGATTGAATATATCTTTAACAAAACCAACAAAAATCATATGATTACATTAATAGGTGGAGAAAACCTTTTGGCAAAATATCATACCCATTCTTATTTGTTAAAAAAAGATTAGAAAGCATGGGAATAAATAGCATTTTTCTTAAGATAGTAAGTTGTTGTTATTCCTTTGTTTTTGAAGAGGACCAATGACAACCAGATGATATCTTGACTCAGTCAGGAATTGGATTTAAGTGAGGCAGAATTGCATGAAGTCATCAGCTGCACTTTTCCAGTCATTAAAGTCCAGTGGTAAGACAAAAGTCAGAACAACTGTTGAGGGTCTAGGTTGTAGTCAATGATGTTGGTGCCTTTAATATCTGACCAAGGTCTAAGTACTTCAGAGTACTTGATTTAGCCACCTTAAAGGCCTTTGAAACAAATTGTTCTTATCTGTTCTTTCTGCTCAGGGAAGTCTTCACATGCTTGGGGTAGACATCCCCTTAACATCAATAGGTTTGAGACCTGTTGGTGACCCTCAGCCTAATTTAGACTATCTACCAGGACAGTTTTCCTGGAGTGTGGCCACTGCATGTGCTATAGCTCCTTGGAGCCACAGATGAGAGTCTGGTGACAGGTAGAATAGACTAAGTATAAAACACACAGAAATAACTAATCATAGTTAAGTAGTGAATAATAAGCCTTGCGATCAAAGCTTTGGGGACAAGTACTCACTATTTAACTAGAACTTTTGGGAAAACTGGAAAATAATCTGACAGCAACTAGACAGAGACTAACATCTTATACTGTATGCCAAGATAAGGTCAAAATGGATACAAGATTTAAATATAAAGGGTGATATAAGTAAATTAAAGGAATATGGAAATTTTATTCTTTCATATATCTATGAATAGAAGAATTTATGACCGAACAAGAGATAGAGAGGTGTGATAAAATAATGGAATTTGGCAGATGCCTAGGGGCCCCACCTGATTGATTTAGTATTGTTTGAATTGGGTGAGAATGAGAAACTGACTAAGTACCTACTTGGGGATGATTAGATGGAGGCCACACCTGGCCAGCCCTGAGTGATGTGTTGGTGTATTACTGAGATCAGCAGGGGACCAATCCCAGCCAACCAGCTTGAAAGACCTCCCCTTTGGGGGAGGGAGAGAGAAAGTAGGAAGGGGAACACTCCCTCTGAGTAGCTCTCTCTTTTCCTTTTGGTGAGCTTTGGGAGCATACCAGAAAGGGACTGCACAGCTGACTCACATTGAAAAAACTACAGACCATAGGTGGTAAGTGGAAGCTAGCTCTTCAAGCTACCTGAGATGGAAGCAAGTTTGGGGTTTGAGTCAGTCTTTGCTAGAGCCAAGGAGCTTATTCGTTTTTTCTTCCCCTATTCCCTTGTCTCTGGCTTTATTACCTTCACCTTTGTTGCAAATTTTGTTCCCATTGATAAAACCTGGTTTGTTTGTGGAAAACAAGCTGTTAATCTCCTTTCTTATTAGCCTGGGAGAAATAACTAAAAATGGCAGTTTGGAAGGGAGGAAACTTTGGAACTAGAGGTCTTTCATTATTTACTGAACCCCAATATTATGACAAGCCACCCAATTAACTCTCCCCATAATAAATTTGACCCTTACAGAGGAATATATGAAGTAAAATATATAATTTTAATTACATAAAATTTAAAAGTTTTTGCACAAACAAAACTAATGCAACTAAAATCTGAATGAAAACAAGACACCTCGAAGATGACACCTAGTCTGCAAGCCTGGAAGATTGGGAGGATTGTGGTGCTTTCATTAGGAAGTTTGGAAGGAAGTAGGTTTGAAGAGTTCAGTTTTGAACATATTTAAGATGTCTGCAGGACTTCCAATTCAAAATTTCTCATGACAATTAGAAATGTGAGACAGAGCTTAATTAGAATAGAAATGCTCATTTCTTCTCTGAAAGTTGATGAGATAACAAAGTGAAATAGTATAGCATGAAAAGAGAAAATGGTTCAAGATAGAGCCTTGTGAGACACCCATGGTTTGCAGATCTGAACCAGATGAAGACCTATCAAAGGGCTGAGAAGTGGTTAGGTAGATAGGAAGAAAACCAAGAAAGATCACAAAAACCTAAAGAGAATAGAGTTTAAAGGGGAAGAGAGGGATTGATAGTATCAAAGACTTCAGAGAGGTTAACAAGGATGAAGATTTAGAAAAAGCCATTAGGTCCGCCCATTAAGAGATAATTTATAACTTTAGAGAAAACAGTTTTGATTGTATGATAAGACCAGATATTAGACCACAGAAAGTTAAGAAAGTCAAAAGAGAAGTGAAGGCACCTATTGTAGATGGCCTTCTCAAGGAATTTAGCCACAAGAGGTAGGTGAGAAATGGAGATATAGTTAGCAGGAATGGATGGATCAAGTGAGGATTTATTGAGAATGGGGAAGACATGCATGTACTCAAAGGCAGTACAGAAATATTCAATTGAGAGGGAGAAATTAAAGATAAGGGTGTCAGACTTTGTTTGGACTCAGCCCTACTGCAGCTCAAAACTCCAAAACTTTAGCAATTCACCAGCCTTAACCTCCTCCCTCCACCTGTTAAGGCTAAAATTCTAGCTAAACTGTCTAAAATATCTAATGAGTGGTCGCCAATAAATTATAAGCTTTAGCAAGAGTTAGACTTAAGCATTTATTAAGGAGAATAAGAATTTGGTAAAGAGAGAAGAAAAGGCCTAGATTCCTATCTATTAAAGGGAGAGTGCATTTCTAGCTCCCTTCTCCACCAGCGTTCTCAGGAAAAAGCCCCAGTCAGAGCGCCAGGCTTCCCCCTTCCTTCCTCCCACACACAAACATCACTTCCTGACGCCAAAGAAAAGATCCATGGTCTTGCCCTCAGAGATGTTCGCCTCATGGCACAGCTTTTCTACAGTATGTCTCCAGCGGGTGGCGTCATTCCAATCATTACACACCCCGGCCTATTTTAGGGATTGCAGGTATGCACCACCTATCCAGGCAACATATATTATTCTTGAGTATTCTTAATTGTTACATTAATAAAGAACATACCTATCTATCTCAAAGTACCACATTCACTTTGTGTAAGAATGTATGAATATTAGATATATTGCCTAGAAGAAAATGTATTTACTCAGTAGACTGACCTTGAAAAAACAAACCTGAAACAGGGATTCTTAATCTGGAGTCCTGAAATCTGTGAGCTTGGATATGGGGTAAAAATGTGTCTTTAATTTTTTACTAACCTCTAAATGAAATTTAAAATTTCCTTCATGTGTGGGACAGTTATGGATTTGAGTGAGATTAAACTCTGAGGATGGAGTCTGAAAGATACCTAGCCCCCTCCCAGAATAGCTAGCCTCTCACTTTGCTTAAAAGTTAATTGCTTGTCAAATTCTCACTGTCTCCTTTAAGTTTTATTGTTGAGATAATGGACTTGGGACAGTTCTGTAAACTTTGGGGATGGGGTCTGGAAGATATCCAGTCCCTCAGTAAGTTTTATTACTTGTTACAGTTCTACCAATTAGCACTATTTACTTTACTTCTTCTTAGTTCCCACATGCCAGCTACACCTTGGTTTATGGTCTGTAATAAAAATCGTGTCTCCGAATAGTCGGCTTACTCCTCTCACATGTCAAAACTCCAGTCCCTGTCATGATTAATTGCAGTCAGATAAGGGAGTGATTTCTGCCTCCCTCTTTCTTTGACATTCCTCAGACTTGTACCCCTTCCCCTTCTCCACTTTGTTCTTGGACATGTCTCCATACATGGATCACAAGCTGGGCACGCACCTTGGGCGAGACAGGATTGGATGTTAGATTGTGAGCTCATCCACCCTAGGTATACATGGGGACAATCCTTTTCAAGATTACTATAAAAACCTAGAGGACTGGGCATATCTTTGCAAGACTTCAATGTGTAATTGGGTTTTGCCCAAACTCATGAGGATGTAATAAATCTGTCTCTGCTTGACTTGGTGGTCTCCTCGAGTTATTTGGGTAAACTGAGGCAGTTTGTCCCAAACACTTCACTTGTGAATGAAATCAAACAAACCATTATTCTAAGAAAAGATCCATAGTCTGCATTAGACTGAAAAGTGATCTAGGGAAACTTCCTGACCTCCTCCCCCTCAAAAACAAAAGATCCTGCCTTAATGTTCTGGTAAAAAAGAGCTATTAAATGAAATTAAAACTGTCCCATATAAAGATCAGTTCAATATCTCTGGATATTTATCCAAAGGAAAACATAGTAGGGATCTACCTGACTTCTTTCTGCCTGGCCCAAGGGAGATAAACCTAGTTCTGATGGATAGAACTTCCTGCTATTCAGATTTTTGCCCCAAAGAAAGACAAAACTCCCTAACAATTAAAGCTATTTGAAAATTGAGTGAACTCCCTCTAAGGCATCAAGTGCCCCATCAAGCTCTGGATGATCAGAAGATTCATGCTTCAAATAAACACTAGATTAAATTTCCTCTGAGGCCCTTTGGAGCCCTAAAATTCTATGATTCTATTATTTTATGAAATGTTCTTACCTGAACTGCTAGTATAAAAGAAAACATTATCAATCTATCATAATTTATGTATAGTCTTGCTTAAACGTATAGGGATGCTTGGACTGAATCCCTTTTGTAATGATAAAATGAGATAGTATGTGAAAAAGTTAAAAGCAGAGTACTAATATTATTATTATTATTGATATTACATTGACAGATTTAAATGATGATCTGAATCTTATAAGATAGCTGGATTAATAGGGATAAATGTAAAGCAAAGTCCTGTATTCAAGTTTTTAAAAAATTAGCATATAAGTTGAGGATGAGAAGAGGATATTGTTAGATAGCAAATCATATAGAAAATATGTGTGAGTTTTTGTAATCTGAGGGCTTGGTATGAGTTAGCAGTTTTAAATAGTAGTTCATAAAGTTAATACAATCTTAGGTTACAAAAAGAAGTGCCTAGAAGAAAGAAGATAATTATCCTTGATCAGACCATGCCTTGGTTTTATGTTCATTCCTGGGTACTACATTTTAAGAGGGAAGTCAATAAAATGGAGTGTCATGAAGAAGGGTTTGTGCAGGAGGATGTTTGGAACAGGTTGGAGGAAGCAGGATAGTGTTGGGATTCAAAACCATGAGGTTAAAGGAATTGGTGGGAGGCATGATTGTAGTCTTCAAATATCCAAAGGTTGTCATGAAAGAAAGATTAGACTTCTGCTTAGCTCCAGGGAATTGAATCCAGTAACTTTTTGACCTTCCTTGCCATCCTTTAGCTCTGTGGTTCTATTTTTACAGTTTGCCCCACTAGTTCACACTATTTTTTTTTCATAAATATACACAAGGATATGTTTTATCAGTGATTCCTATATGAACTACTTGTGCTTCCAAACATATCTGTCAATTTGGTAGAAAATGGCTAAAACTGAAAAATGAAAAGCTTTGGTATTTTACCATATATGAATTAATTGCATAACAAAATTAAGTAGGAGGGATGAGATGCCTAATCATTGAGACTAATTATGGAGAAAAGAGTACTTTGGTAATCTTGGAAAGCATTATTCCTGATAAAATTAATCAAGTCACCGTTGAAGTATCAATACTCCCTTCTCCAAAAAGAAAAGAAAAGAAATGTAATCCCACTGTGGTATGGAGGCTGGAAGATAAGAAATATGAACTATCTGCCCTGTATCAGTCCTGGACCCTAAAGCTATGTTTTTCCTCATCTCTCTTGCATGAAGTGATACATTCCCATCTCGTTATTTCTTCCCAACATGATCATAAAACATGTGTAAAATAAACTTTTATGAGAAACCTGATATAATCCTAGCAATGAGTTTCCTCAAAAAAAAAATGCAAGAGAAGCATTCTATAATGAAAAGGGAAGGGAAGGGAGGAGTATGTGGGGCAAGGGAGTCCTCCTTTTTGAAAATCATCTAGCACATGCTCATCCTAGTCCTCAACTGGCACCAGTTTTATGGGCCATTGTAGGCAGGCCATCCAAGATGCAATCTCACTGATTTCACTCAATTTAAAAATGTTGCCTAATTCAGCTTGAAAAACAGAGAGGAACTAGCTCTGTTTGAATGAGGCACAGTTTATTATAGGCAATAGGGTGATCAAATAAAAGCCCAGCTGAATCTCAGTTGCAAGAAGAGATGGATTTATTTACTCTGCATAGAAATGAAAGCTGTGTCAGCTTGTGATAGTGGCTTAATAATACTAATCTTGATCACCTCTTACACTTTTACAACTTGGTTTCTTCTTATCCCTCAGATATTCAAGGAGATTTGTTCATCCTTGCAGGCTTTGAAAATGTCTTATGAAATTAATGAATTGGTCCTAACCAACTTTTAATTAGAAGAGGAGGTAATATGAACGACAAATCATAGCATAATGTACATCTTAGAATTTGCACATACATACATGCATCTATACAAACATATAGTGTGTGTGTGTGTGTGTGTATCTGTAGGGAGATTCCTCACCTGGGAATTCCCTATGCCAATGAAATTACAGCTCCAATCCCTATGTCTATGCCTTATAGAAACATAAATAATATGTATAATTCACAAAATCATATATTTGTATTACCGTATTAATTTAGTTTTATCTAAGGAATGGTGACCAGAATTGGTTCCTATATTGTTTACTAAGATTTAGAGGGACCAGACAAGAATTAGAATGGAGTCTTAATGATTCCTGGCTTTTGAATTTATCCAAGTAAAGAATTCATATTGTGTCATAATGTTCATAAAGTTATAGAAATACATTATTTCATAGTTGGAAGGGATATCAAAGTTCATCAATCCAACTCTAAACCTAATTATATATCCCCTCTATAACATTCCTGAGAAGTAGCCCTCTGTTCTGTTGGAAGACTGCTAGTGATGAGGATCAAATGCTGTATAGAATTCCTCTCCCACTTCCCTCACCAAGTCAGGCAGACACCAATCTAATCATCGCTTGGTTTATATTTCTTCATTTCACCCATAAGAATATTATGAAATATTTTATACAATGATTTGCTAAAATAGTTATCTGATTCCACAACATTCCCCTGATCTCCTGATGTGGTCTGCTAGACCTGTCAAAAGAGGAAATAATACTCTCATATGACTTATTCTTAATGAACTCATAATGTTTAATTGTGGTCACCCCTTCCTTTGAATCAGGCTCATTGGCCTATTATTGGAAGTATGTTCTTGCTTCCCTATTTTAAAAAATTGATACATTTATTTGGAGGAGCCCTAGTGGTAAGCACTCCTCATCAAGTTAGAACAATCCTAAACCAGAACGCAGGGAAATGGCTTACAGATTCTAGAATTTTGAAACCTGAGGCAATTTTATTAGAAAAGGATTACTTGGTGCTCACTGTGGAAAACTGTCTGAATCCTGTATCTTTTCTATGGCATGGTTAGCAATAAGAATGATCCATTGGAGCATGATTGTCAGAACCTTATAGATTATCAAACAAAAGTTCTGGGGGTTTTACAAGAATCTCCACTTACTCAAGGGAAACACTTGTTCATAGATGGGTCCTCCAGGGTGGTGGAGGGAAGGAAACATCATGGTTATGCTATAATTGATGGGAACCATGCTATGGTCACAGAGAGTGGAAGGCTGCCAAACAACTGGTCAGCACAAACTTGTGAACTATATTCTTTGAATCAAGCATTAAAAAGCTTAGCCAATGACTTAGGAACTATATATATTGATTCAAATTATGTCTTTGGAATAGTACATGTGTTTGGAAAACTCAGGGCAGTGGGGGCTCAATGCATGGATAGAGGGCAATGGGTACTTCCTGATGGGAGGGAAATGGTTAACAGAGCCATCATGAGAGAACTCATGGGCACTCTGCATCAGGGGAGCCATTTAGGAGCACAGAATATGTGTGATATCATATTAAGAAGGTATGGGGGCAGCTAGGTGGTGCAATGGATAGAGCACAGGCCATGGATTCAGGAGGCCCTGAGTTCAAATCTGACCTCAGACACTTAACAGTTACTAGCTGTGTGACCTTGGGCAAGTCACTTAACCCCAATTGCCGCACCACAAAAAAAAAAAAAAAAGAAGGTATGGATGCATTGGGATCTATACTATTGCAAAGCAGATTAGTGAGGGCTGTATAATTTGCCAAAAAATAAATAAGAAAGTAAAAAGTCAGCAAATTCCTGGGGGTTGAGCCCCGGTACTAAGACCATTCCAGAGTATGTAGGCAGATTTTTATAGAAATGCCACCAATAGGGAAATTGAAATATCTATTAGTCTTGGTGAATCACCTGACAGGATGGGTTGAGATTTTCCCCACAGGAAAGGCTACTTGCCAAGTGGTAGTTAAACTGATATTAGAACAGATCATTCCTAGGTATGGACTGGTAGAGAATATAGACTCAGATAATGGGACCCACTTTGCTGCTCAAACCCTGCAATCAATAATGAGGGCTTTATAAATAAGATGGGATTTTCACATTCCTTGGCATCCTCCCTCCTCAGGAAAAGTAGAAAAAGTGAACCAAACATTTAAAAACCAAATATCTAAAATAATGCTTGAAACCAAGCTTTTGTGGACTAAAAGTCTCCCATTAGCCCTAATTAGGATAAGAACCACCCCTAAGAAGGATGTAAAAATATCCACATATGAGATGTTTGGGTATCCTTACTTGAGAAGGGAAACAGAGTTCCCAAGAATAGAAAGAAAAGACACATTTCTCAGAGAATATATTTCTGGTCTCTCTGCCTCTGTTTCTTTACTCATACAGAAGGGACTTCTAGCCCAGACTCTTCCTCTTGAGTTTCCAGCTCACCAATTTAAGCCTGGAGAGTGGGTATTGATAAGAGCCTGGAAGAGTAACAAGTTGGAACCTGATTGGGAAGGGCTGTTTCTGGTGTTACTTATCACTGACACTATGGTGAGGACTGAGAAGCAAAACTAGACTCATTACTCTCAAATAATAAGGACACCTTTTTCAGAAGAAAAAGCAGAACCAAAGCATGAGCAGTGGACTGTGAATAAGGAATCTGATGGACTGAGGGTGAAGACTGTAATGTACAATATACCAAGCCTGGTACAAAAAGGGGGAAGGGAAGTAACATTTTGGGGTAGTGGGAACTGCTTAGGCAAACAAGTAGTGGAGGACCAAAAAGGATGGGTATCATGGGGTTGGGGGAAGAAGGAGGAAGGAGGACTCATCCCTGGCCTGCTGGAAGGCACATGCACTCCTTTTTATACTAACCATTGAGACCAGAATGATGAACAGGTACTGTTATGCCCTTGAATCCATTCCAGTGCACTGCATCACAACAAAAAGGAATGCACCAGTCCAAACAGTAGAATCTGATACTTGTAAAGTTGCCCTGTGTAACCATGATCTTGGGGTACAGCAGAGGATTAGAGATTATGAGAGATACATGTGCCCAGAACCAATTTATAACACTAAGGGAGTATTCAGGGAGATGAGTATCAAAAATAACAATGCAACCCAAATAGTCTGACCTTTGCAACATATGGATTTGATATATGGGCATCAGAAGGAGGAACTGACCCCATAGGAAGAATAGGAATATCCTTTGAAAATCCCATGGATCCTATATCCCCCTGTCCTTTTAAGATTCCAGAAATAACCTCTCTGAGTCCAGAGGGGGAATTAGGAAACCCCGAAACTCCAGAGTTACAGGCCATTAAAGTTAAGGATGTGAGACATACAGTGGAGACAGAGACTGGGTTTGGAGATTCAAATGCTCGGATGGAATGGGTCAGTGCTTTGGGAAGACCAGCTGCCCATACTCTAAGTCCAAATTTTAACCTGGAGGGGTGCCTGTGTCTCCTTCAATTATACCAGAATGGATTTGGCAAAGGATGAGAGTTGCAGGGATTTGGAGCTACTCTCCCCTGTAATAAAAAGGACAATAGAAAAGATCATACCCACCTTTGTTGGAGTCCCAGGAAACTATCCTGCCTGTCTCTCTAGAAGGGTGAGAGAAGGTTTTCTGGTCTTGGGTAATATGAGTTGTGTCCAAACATGGGAAGTAACCAAGAACAACTTGGTCGATTTTTCATCTCTGATCTTTCCCAAAGCCAACCTATGGTGGTATTGTGGTGGAAAAGTGTTAAGACCAACATTACCCCCTAACTGGGCTGGGACTTGTGGGTTGGTGTGGCTGGCCACCCCCTTTACCATGACATCTGAGCATTTCTTCAAATCTATGTCTAAATCAAGAAAGAAACGCAGCCTAGAGGGACAAAAAGGGTTATCTGATGCTTTCATCTACCCAGATAGCATAGGAGTCCCATGGGGCATGCCAGAATGTCTCCTTCGGGGGGTAACCATAACTAAAAATGTAGATTGGAACTAGCAGAGATTCATCAATTACACTAGGGATGCAATACAGGATATTTCTGAACAACTGGCTGCAACTAGCAAAATGGCTTGGGAAAACAGAATAGCCCTTGATATAACTAGAGCCTTGAAAAGCTTAAGTACACTGGCTGAGGAATTAGCAGAAAATTCAGGGGTTGACACCACCTGGATGGGACGGATGGAATCCTGGTTTGAGAAATGGAAAGGTTTCACTGTCTCAATCCTCACCACTCTCATTATAGTGGCAGGAGTTTTATGCTGTATCCTTCCCTTCTTTTGAGGGTTAAATCAGAGGCTAATAGAGACTTCTCTCACAAAGGTTACTATACTCACATATTTCGACCAAGAGGCTGAGGAGATATTCAATAAATGGAATGAGAGGAGCCCAATAGTCAAAAATAAAGAGGAGGGATTGTGAGAAAATGGGTAGTTGTCTCCTCTCAAAAAGGATATAACAGTCAATATATAGTCCTTCTGACCTAAAGGACAAAGGTCTCAGATCCCCTCTTCTCCCTCTGGCTAAAAGAATCACATGGTTCAAGGAGCCCTGGTCTCAATAAGGTCCGCTCCTGAGTTGTGACCATATAAGCAAGAATAAGGTCCACTCCTGAGTTATGCCCATATAAGGAAGAACTGATTAGGGATGGGAATACTGCATTCTGATTAGCTAGTTTTTGTGCATAGATTGTAACCCTTGAATAATCAGACCAGTGATGAAAAAGGGGAGGATCCATTCGCCTAAGGGACTAGAGTTTAAAACAGGGCCTGAGAGCCCCCTTTCTTTGCACCCACTAGCTGCATACTAGGGTGCCTCCTTCTCACAAGGAAATAAAAGAGCATTTGTCACATCACTGCTGAGTACCTGAGAATTACTGAGAATAGGAGTGTTTTCCCTCACAGTGTACAAATTTATAATACACTATTCCATTTTTATTTTGAATTTCTATAATTCTAGAATAATTCTGCTCCTTTGTATATCAATTTTTTTCAGAATTCATTATTTTGAGAGTAGGGACATATTTTGGGGGTTAAATCTCTGATGCCTTACATGCTCACACATAGACTTCTTTTAGTATAACCTAGGATATTTCTTTTTTGGTGAGGCAATTGGGGTTAAGTGACTTGCCCAGGGTCACATAGGTAGTAAGTGTCAAGTGTCTGAGGCTAGATTTGAACTCAGGTCCTCCTGAATCCAGGGCCAGTGCTCTATTCACTGTACCACCTAGCTTCCCCCAACCTAGAATATTTTAAAAGTAATTTCATCAGTTCAAAAAAACCACGCAGCTTTTTTTTTTTCAATCTTCATTATTTCAATCTCTGTATTTTACTGCCCTCGGCAAGTGTTATTATTATTTTTTTTGTCATAGCAATGGTTCAATGCCTTAGGGGGGAAAAACAACAAACAACAAACAGTATTCTTGTTCTTCCAAGTTCAAGAAGTCTTATATGTCCATCTAGAAGGATCAATAATTCCCTTTCAGATACCAGGTCCTCATGAAGGACTTTGCTTTTTTTTCTGAAGAATAATTCAACAGTTTCATAGCAATAGTTTATCACTTCTTACTGTGATTATTTTTGTTTGTTGGTTCATTTGTTTGTTTATTTTTGACCATTCTTTTCTTTGTGCTTTGTTCCTTGTAACAGCTGACTTTCCCAAAGCAAAAATCATTATGCTATCTCTGAAAGTCACTGAAATCTAGACTTTAAAAGCTATAACTTTTGATTGTTTCCTTGGAGTAATATTCATCCTTAAAAACCATGGAATTTAAAACATAACAAAAAAGAACATTAAATGTGTGGCATGTAATCCATCACTCAACCAACAAAGAATGAAAGGTAAGATAATCAGTTAAAGCCAGTTTCAACTGAGGCACAATTTCCATCCAATTAGATTCAAACATTCTAAGTCAGGCCTTTGCTATCACAAAATGAAACCAGGTTCCTTGTCCAGCTCTTCCTCCATGCAGATTACCCTTTCTGCAGCAGGTTGTATTTTCTGCTTTTAGGGAAACCTTCTTACCTGAAGAGAATGATAAGATGCCTTTCCATTTCACCTATTCTCTTCTTGCTTGCATAGGACACTTCCTGGCTGTGGAGGACTGAGAAATGACTACAGGAGAAGGTGGGTCAGTTTCTCCACCTGACTTGACCCACCTGCAGGGGAAAGAGAAAAATGTCATTCTATTGGCTTCATGCACTTATCTCCTTACCTGAGTCATTTAAACCTCTGAGAGGACTTTTCCTTGAGGTGAAACCTCTTGGGATATTGACAAACTACCAGAACTCATTCCTCATTTATTAAAAAAATCCCATTTTGTCATACCTTTCCAATTCTAGTGATTCTGGAATTACATACTGTTCTCTATTCCCCACTGCTTGCTCCTTTATTCGCATGTCCTCCAAACCACCTTCCCCAACAATGTTCCACTCTAAAACAATTCTTTCTTCCATAATGTTCTCTGGAATGCCTGATCCATAAGTAGCACATTTCTTTTAATCTCCCCCTTCCCCCTTTCCTACCTCTTTTGTCTTCAGGATTTCATCAAGACATGACTGCTCCTTGATTACACAGACTCTTTGGCCATGTTTTTCATCATTGGCTGTACTTTCCCTCATTCTCCAAGTCAAAGGTCCAGGTTAGGGAGTTGGGATGTTCCTTGTTTTCCCTTTAATATACTTAATCAATGACCTGTCTTCCTTTGAGGTTCATTCAATCCATATTTATCACCCAATCAAAATTCTTGTAGTTGTTGTCTTCTGATCTCCAAGACTTACCTCCTCCTTCCTCAATGAGTTCAATTCTTGGTTTATGGTCACTCTCATCCCTAATTCCTGTCTTCATACCAGGGGAACTTATATATATATATATATATATATATATATATATATGTATGTATATGTATATGTATATGTATATATGTATGTATGTATATGTATGTATGTATATATATGTATACATACATATATATATATGTGTGTGTATATATATATATATAAATGGTTCTATCCTGAACTTGCCTTCATCCACAATTAAATAAACAAAGGGATTTGCTGACAATGTATAAGCATTTAGCATATTTGAGGCAGAGTAGTACATCATAATGCGTGTCAGATTTGTAGTCAGGTTTGAATCTTGTCTTTCTGTTTGGACAAGTCACTTAATCTCTTTGGTTCTAAATTGCCTTATATGTAAAATGAGGTGGTTTAAATAGATGAGTTCTTAGGTCTCTCCTGCTCTAAAATCTGGTCCTGTGATTGGGAAGCCATTCAACATATAACAGAACAAAATAGGCTGATATTAATGAAAATGATTTCACTTATTCTGGCAAGTGAAATTCAGATTGGTCATTGGCATTTGCATTAGGTTTGTCAGAATTTCTTTGTGGCTGTGGTCAATTGATTATTTATTCTTAGCAGCTAAAATGTACCATTTTATTCTCCCACACAGACAGGAGGCGTTAGACAGTTTCATTTCACAAAATTAAAGAATATGTTATTTACATGAATAAAGCTTTCAAAAAGGAAGACATATTTGCTCAAGATTTTGAGATATGTAGGATTCTATAAGTCAAAGATAAAGTGATTTGAGACAGAAATTCCAAGTATAGGAAATTGGATGAGGAGAGACCCTGGGAAGGGAAATTATGGGATAACAATACAAGATGTAGCAAAAGTGCTTCAGAAAATACCTCAGTTTTTTTATTATTCAAGCCATTTTTATGGAAACAAGAGGAATAAATATGAAATATACTTAATATGACTTGATACCTTTCTGCTCTTTTCCCTCTCTCTCCTCTAGCCACCTCTTGCATCCTCATTCCTGCATACACATGAAAATTTTGCTTTTTCCCCTTGAGGCTGTGGATTAAAAAATAATCCTGCATACCTCCTACCACTGGGTGCCTATATAATACAGCTTTAAGCTGTGTGTACATAAAAAGAGATTTGAACATTAATTAATAAAGGTATTCAATTAATAAATATTCATTGACCCTAACTATGTAAGAAGACAGGACTCTGGTGATGAAAAGGCTCTGATCCTGGGCAAGATAGAAAGCAAAAAGAAAAGGGGAGGGCAGAGAATGAAATGGAGAGCAGGGTAAGAATTATATTCCTTCTGTAGGGAACAGTATAAACAAAGGCATAAAAGCAGAAAGGTTAAATATTCTTGTTTTCTGCAATATAGAGAATACAGACAGACATAGCAAGAGAGAGGTAATGCCCAATGAAAAGGTGCATGTGGGAGCATCAAATTGTGGAGGACCTTGAATACTCAGGCAGAGGAGTTTGGACTTTATTGACTTGACCATGGGGAACTAATGAATTTTTTTAGAAGGGAGAAGGCAAGATGGTAATAACAATTTACTAGCTTAAATAATGATCTGATCTAGACAATTGGGTAATCAAGAACAAAGATCAACAACTTTTCTTAATTAGCAGGCTTTCCACACACATTATCCATAACATAACTGTCTTATTTTGCACACCTGTAAAGACAAAATTTCCAGACAAAAATGACAACAAAATCATTTTGTTCTACCAGCAGCTGCTTGGTTGTGCTATTTTGCACAATGATTAACCAGAAAGTAAAGAATGTCTAGAAACAAACAATTTTAATTATCCAAAAAGAGATTAATGAGAGAAAGAAAAGCCTGCAGAATTATTTCTTAACTAAAACCAAATGCAAAGTCTCTTGAGTGACAATCTCTAGGGATGATGTAGCTGCAGGAGAAACAACTCTCGTCAGGAGTAAGTAAACATGTGTGAATAAAGTATCCCAATATTAATCAAACCATATATCAAAGAACAAGGAAATTAAATCTGCATATTTAGAAATATAATACACTGTAAGACTGAAATCTTTTGTACTCATGCTTTAAGAAAGTTGTGCAAAAGTTATTTTGCTGAAGACCCTTTAATATTTGAATTAAAGGATATGGTTAAATTGATTTTGGATATAAAGCTTTTTCCAGGTATAAAGAGGACTAGTCAGAACATTACAAATAGTTTATGTCTTAGCGCTTATATTTTACTGTTTATGTGACCTTGGACAAAAATCACTTTTCCGGGTGTCAGTTTTCATCTCTAAAAAGGGTTGGGGGTTGACCAAATAATCCCTATTTCCTTCTAGTTCCATATTTATGATCTAGTAAAATTATGTACCAAATTTAGAATCTCTCTTTTTTTGTCTAAGTGCACACTATCTCATTAATACTAAATCCCTTCATGCTTACCCCTGAGAATCTGATAACCTGTGATACATTGGACAAGTCATTTAGTATACCAGAGGCTCAATTTCCTCTTCAGAAATATGAAGGGATTAGACTAACCTCAACCTGTTTTAACTCATCTACCAAAACGGAATATGGTGCTGTGCATACAATAGATTCTTGGAGTGAGAATTGAGTGGCAGGTAGACACCAAAGGTGGATGAGCAACCCGAAAAAGGACTCAGCAAACCCTTACACCAGAGGTGCTAGTCCTTGTGTTATTCACTAGTGACTCATGGTCTTGGTGATTGCTTTTAATTACTTTGTGAGAACAACTGGAGATGGGAGTTACTTTACAGTGAACAAAGAAAACCCCACACTAAATAACTAAATAACATACACATCAATTGAAATATGATATAAGTTGATCATTTAAAACATATTTTTGGATGTTGCCAAGTTTTACTTAGTAGTTCAAGTTAACTCCTACATCTTGGAGTGGGAATATGTTAACTAAATATGTTTAATTAGGGTGACCAACCTCATTTTGTTTTAAGCCTCAATTTTGTGGCTAAGCAGTTATATAAACTGGCCTTGAGTAATAAGATAAACACTTGAGTTTGGCACGGAGGTACATGTCCTGCAATTTGGTAAACAACTACTAGTGACATATGTCTTTTCAAATGTGGCAAATAAATAATAAACACTTCTTAATGATGTAGCTTTGATCAATAGTTTCCCTTCATCATAACTTTAGAAATATTGATTACTAATCAGCACTTAAATGTAATTTATAATAAAAATAAAAAAAAAACATCTGAAACCTGTCAGAGGGCTGGGGGGTGGGTGGGTTGGGGCAGTGTCTATCCCAAGTATGTGGAGATTTCCCCAGCTTGCTCTTGAATGTTTAGAACAGATTCTTGCATTTACTACATTTGGAAATCTGAGCACCCCATGTAGTACTGATGAAGACTTGCTAGTATGTTACCATACCACTTTGCTACCTTAGAGAGAAAGACATGGGGCCTCTGACTGAGCCAGAAGGGGAACCTTGTCATGAGCATTGCTATGAAACATACTAACTGGGACATCAGTAATCAGGTGAGTAGTTGTTTTCTTTATGGCTTGATTTTTCTATTATAGTTCCAATTAGTGCAAATAATGAATCCCATGAAGTAGTTGAATTATTTGAATTTGCACTGCCTATTTCCATTGGGCTGGAAGCAATGTTCATATTTTACATAATTATAACTTCAAATAAGTGTTAATTCAAATAATAGGGGCCTCACTATTGAATAGTCAAATGTGATTGCATTGATTGCATTTTTAATGTATCATCAGTCCTAATAAACATACATAATAGTGAATTGATTTTATATATGCATCATACATTAGATATCTCAAGCCAGAAATTACTTGAATGAGGGTAATGGTGACAATTTCTTTAATTTCATTTTCAGTGATGAAACATTATGGCTTGAACTCACCTCCCTACTCCCCACCATCCAAAATGGAAGTTCTGAGTATGCATTGGGCATAGAGATTATTTTATTGTAATTTCTTCTAGTTGAATAAGTCATAACTCCCTAGACAGTCCTCAAATAACTCAAATGAAATGGAATCACTGAACAGGTTGTTGGGAGGCAGTAGAAAAGTGTGAGAAAAGGTTGCCTCTAAAAATAAATTTAATCCAAGAGGAAGTGATAGCATCACACATATTTAAATATTTTCTTCTCTGACTGCTCTGCACCCAAACACCCGCGTATGCTACATTTTTTGTCTAAAGTTGACTATCTTTGTGGATTCAAATAAACATGAGAGAGCAAACAATTGTTTTACATGTATACCCTTATCCTATTACTGCTCAGAGGGTTAGGACTTAAAATACTTGAGTGGCTCTGGCAATAGCCAGCTTTAGGTCATTAGTTCTAAAAGCAGACACAAGGGCTTTATAGGTGACTGTGAACAATACATCTAATTAAAATGGAAACACCTACACTGAAATATTGGTGTGCTAGATAAATAAATGTTTAAACATTTTTCACATAGGATATGCTTTGTTTTCTTATTTATTTTTATTACTATAAAATGATTCACATCATTTAGTCCCTACAAGAGTAACCATGTGAGATGGTGCTATTTGGTAGTTAGGAAAATCAATTCTCTTTTAGCTTCTTGCACTAAAAGTGAAGATATTAGCCAGTGATTTCCTGTGTTCTACTATACAAACAAGAGCAGAAGTGTAAAAGGAAGTTACATTACTTCAGAGCCACTGTTAGGATTCATTTAGATATGCATACCTTCAATTGAAATTACTTGAAAGATAAAAAATGAGAACTCTACAATGATTAAACACCAGGCATGTAAGAGTACAGATTGTTTTCAGAAAGAAAGGATAGCTCGTTAGTTGAATATTATTGTAAAGAGTTAGCAACAACTATATATTATCTTTATTGTTAATCAAGGTAGCTTGGCTTTTTTCCACCCTTTGTTGTGATTGTGATGGAGGAAAACTGTTAATCCCATTTAAAATTAATAACACATTTTAATTTATCATCTCTGAAACATATGAATGTTAATTTTTGTGTAATGGGTTAAATCTCTGGAGGAGAAAGACCATTTTGTTCTTTGTGTTGTCTGGTAAACAAAAGCTCTATCGAGATGCCAATTTCTGTGATTTGTAGCTGATATTTTATTGGAGTAGTGCTTAAAGACCAGTACAAAGAGAAAAAGGTAATCTTCCCAAATTACAGGGAAAGTTTGTGATATCAATAAATGCTTATTTTTCTTAGTAACCTTCCTCTATTGTCTTAGTTACCTTTCCATTAGCATTTGAGAAAATTTTTCCTTGACTATCATTCTATTATCAATGTGATACATTTCCATTTCAAACTTGCAGGTATATTGATGGGATTGTTCAGTTTCAATTGATAACATACTTAGTTTCTAGTCAGGGGCTGAAAATAATCTGAAATAAACTAGAAGATGAGATTTGGATGATTTGACATTGTAAGTCTTCATGGTTGAATTCATGGTTGGCCATGCACCTATATAGTAAAGGAGCTATATAAATGATTAAGATTTATTTAGAGGGGTAAGCTGCATGGACTCTACTGCTTGGTGGCTTTTGAATCTAACCTCTACACTTGATCACATCTATGAAATTGTCAAAATGTGAGGAATGGGATCCTTTTTTCTGTTGAATACATAATAGTATTTAAAAATGATTTTTCTGTCATCATCACAAAAGTGAAGGATGGAAGTGATGTAACTGAACAAAATGAACATGGACAATACCATATTTTAAATGATTCTCAACTGAACTAGTTAACAATTTTAACTAAAGAAATAAACCTACTTACATACTGTTCATATCCATATACCAATGCTATCTTATCTATTAATATTTCATGTAAAGTGATAATATTTTACAGATTTGTGGAGCCAGCTTAATACTAATTATACTCTTTAAAACTGGTGACATGTTCAAGGATGGTGTATAGTTTTACATGATCAAGTGTGAAAATATTTGTAAAGCACTTAGTACAATGATTAGTGTGTGCTTTATAAATGCTAGGTATTATTATATTTTTATTAGATTCACTGTAGCCTAACATCTGGGACCTCACCTAGTAGAGTGGGTTTTTTTGAAAATTTTAGTTTGTTTGAGCACTAATATTGCAGCAAGTAAACAATTTTTAGAAAGTTTAATGCTAATGCAAAAAAAAATAAAAAACCTTGTGAAATTTACCAGAATTGTTTACTTTCTGAAAATGAGCACTAAACCATTTGCATAACATCTGCACTGCTTGGAGGGCTTAAACACTAAAGCAATTAGCTCTGTATTCTGCAATGAATAGTCGCAACCCAAGCAACACCCAAGTTGAGCTAACTTAATATTTAGTTAGAAGAGAAAATGCATTTTATTTGTTTTTTACTATTGGTGCTTTTAAAAATACCTGATCATGGTAAATGAGTTAGGAACTGATTTTTCAAGAATGTCCCAGGAAACATCATTTTAATGAAAAACCTCAAAGGGATATTCATTTAATCTTTCTAATGTATGTCTATTCGAATTTATACTATGCACCGAAATTTTTCTGAGCTCATGCAGCTGTTATGCAGTAGTATATAATATTGCATATCTATGATATAATTAGAAGAAATAATGAATTTCAATAACTATGATAATAATATAATAACAACAACAGAACATGCCAGAATATAATGCTCAGGATGAGTAGCCCTTGACAATACCAATGCAACTCTAGACCACTCAGTTTTTTCAACATTTCAAATCAAAGCTACTTTTTAGATTTCCTCCCCTCCCCCATCAGCTTTTGATCCAAAAGGACTGGGACATTTGCAAATATTGTTGAGATGATAACTTGAATTAAATCAGCAGAGAATAGTTGCAATAATTTAATAACATGTTGCCTTTTGCTCATTATGTAAATCTTTTTAGACCACTTTAGTTACTTAAATTTATAGTTGAGTAAGATGAATAAATATTAATTATCTATCTGTTATTTATTTTGAAATGGAGATTTTAAAATTTACTTTTATCTCAATGGCAAATTCTCTTTTCTAAAATGAATTACATATTAAAATAACATTCTCACATGGAAAGATTAGCAAAAATCACAAAAGATGAGAATAATTAATGTTGCAGAGGTTATGGGAAGATAGGTAAATTAATACATAATTAGTAAAGCTCTGAATTAGCATAAAATTTTGGAAAGCAATTTAAAATTATGCAAATAAAGTGTTGAAAATGTGTGTGTGTGTGTGTGTGTGTGTGTGTGCTACCTAGAGATTCAATTGTTATGATGTCACTGAGGAAAATAAAGTCTCCTTATACATAAAACTGATTGTCGTGGAAATATAAAGGACACGCTCGACCTAAAAAAAAAAGAAAATATATCCCTTCCCCTTCTTTTCAGAAAGGTGTGGAATAATGTATAACACATCAGATTGTTTTTTTTCTTTGTGTCAATAGGTTTTGCTGAAGTTTTTCTCTTTTTATCTTACAATAATTTATTTATTTTGGTAATAAGGGATAACTGGTTGGGATGGAAGAGTGAGGTGGAGAGGGGTGTTACAGTCAATAACATGCTGTGTCTGAAGTTGAGAAAATTTGAGTTCAATTCTGGCCTCAAATATTAGTTGTATGGTCCTGGCCAAGTCACTTAACTTTTTGGTTGCCTCAGTTTATCCATCTGCAAAATGGGGATAAGAATGGCACCTATTTCCCAAAGTTCTTGTTAGGATCAAATGAGATAATGTTTATAAAGTGCATAGCACAGTACTTGGCACATAGTAGATACTATAAATGATAACTATTATTATTATCAAGTCAATATAAAAATTATCAATAAAAATGGCCTTAAAATACTTTGATCTTATATATGCTAATATTAGATCAAATGTTGTAGATAGAAGAAATTCCCTAGGAGAGTAGTATGGGGGTTTTGAATAAGAGACAAAAAGCTGGTTTAAAATGTTGAAGGTAAAACTATTGAAGAAATTCAGAGGCTTGAGAAAAAAAGGTAACTATGGTAGTTTCAGAAAGGAAGAGGAAGAATGGTAGGAAGAAATTTTAGAGCAGAGACAGTTCTTAGAATTTGCCTGGTGCTTGTTCCTAGAAAAGAGAAAAGCTAGTTCAGGGAGGAAATATGGGTTTAATGTAGAGAAACTGATGAATTAGGTTTGTGTCATTGAAGAGGCTAGTTCATAATGAGCATTAGACCTGGGATTGAGATAGGAAGGTACTAAGATTATCTTTAGTAGAGTAATGAAAGTAAAGATGAACTTCAAAGAGGAGCTGGGAATGACTACAAGTAAACTTCACTAGCATGTCTCAGGCATACTGAATTAGGTACCATGAAACTGTGCCTTCATTTGTTAAGTTTTTCTATAATTTATACCACAAGATTCTCTTTTTCTGTAGTAAGAAAAAGGAGGAGAAGGAAAAGAACAAGAATACACATCCATATACACCCATACCTATATTTGCATGTATATATGTATACACCATATACTATACACTGTACACACACACACACACACACACACACACACACACACACACATCTAATTGTCATTCCCCAGTAGATAGTCAAAGGATATAAACTGTGAACAAACAGTTCTCAAAAGAACTGCAAAAATTCACAACCACATTAAAAATTCTTTAAATCATTAATAAAAGAATAATGATAATTAAAACAACCCTGAGGTTTCATCTCATTCCTTACAAATTGTCAAAAATGGACAAAAATATAATAATAGTCAATGTTGGAAGGATTATGGAAATACAGACACCCTAATACATTCTGCTAGAGCTATGAAATGATACAATCATTTTGGAAAGCATGCAAATAATGTGACGAAAATGTCCATACCTTTGGAACCAGAGACTCCATTATTGAAGTTACATGCCAAGAACTGAAATAACATTTCTTATGATTGATGTAGAAGTGGAGAATAGATTTAAGGAATTTGATTTGGTAGATAGAGTGCTTGAAGAACTATGAACAAAATTCATAATATTGTGCAAAAGGAAGTAATAGAAAACATGCCAAAGAAAAAGAGCAAGAAAGCAAAATTACTGGATGATGAGGTTTTCCAAATAGCTAAGGAAGGATCAAAATGAAAGGTAAAGGAGAAAGGGACAGATATCCAATTAAATGTACAATACCAGGCAATAGTCAGGAGAGATAAGCTGTTCGTAAATGATTCATGCAAAGAAATAGAAGAAAACATTAGGATGGGAAAGAAAAGAGATCTCTTCAAGAAAATAAAAACATATCAAGGGAACATTTCATGAAAAAAATGACATGATAAAAGAAAATTGGTAGGGACTTAACAGAAGCAGAAGAAATTAAGAAGAGGTGGCAAGGGGGCAGCTAGGTGGCACAGTGAATAGAACACTGGCCCTGGTTTCAGGAGGACCTGAGTTCAAATCCTGTCTCAGACACTTAACAATTACTAGCTGTGTGACCCTGGGTAAGTCACTTAACCCCAATTGCCTCATCAACAAAGAAGAAGAAGAAGGAGAAGAAGGAGAAGAAGGAGGAGGAGGAGAAGAAGAAGAAGAAAAAGAAGAAGAAGAAGAAGAAGAAGAAGAAGAAGAAGAAGAAGAAGAAGAAGAGGTGGCAAGACTATGCCAAATAACTACACAAGAAAGATCTTATGTTGGAGAGGATGTGTGAAAATTGTGACACTAATGCACTGTTGGTTGTGAACTGATCCAACCATTCTGGAGAGCAATTTGGAACTATTCCCAAAGGGCAATCAAATCATACATATCCTTTGATCCAGCAAAACCACTACTGCACTTTATATTTTCCCTTTTATCCTGTTTCTTCTTTTACAACATGAGTAAAATATAACTATGTTCTACATGATTGCACATGTATAACTGATCTAAAATTGCTTGCTTTCTAAGGGAGGGAGAAGAGGAAAGAGAGAAGGAGAGAGAAAATTTGGAACTCAAAATTTTATAATAAATACATGTTAATTGATAAATCACTGTCCCTGGATTCAGGAGGACCTGAGTTCAAATCCAGCCTCAGACACTTGACAATGACTAACTTTGTGACCCTGGGCAAGTCACTTAACTCTCATTGCCCCACAAAAAAACAAAACAAAACAAAACAAAAAATCAACAACAACAACAAAAACATGTTAAAATTGTTTTTACATGAAATTGGAAAAATACTGTTTAAAAGAAAACCATTAAATAAATCTTATATTATTAACCATGATGGTGTGGTTACTGATTTAGAGCCAGACATCCTGGACAATGAAGTCAAGTGGGCCTTAGGAAGCATTTCTAACAATAAAGCTGGTTGAGGTCATGGAATTCCAGATAAATTATTTAAAATCCTAAAAGATAATGCTGTTAAAGTGTTGCACTCAATGTGCCAGTAAATTTGGAAAACTCAACAATGACTACTGGGTTAGAAAAGATAAGTTCATGTCCCAATCCAAAGGAGGGTAATGACAAGAAATGTTCAATTTTTTTTTTTGTGAGGCATTTGGGGTTAAGTGACTTGCTCAGGGTCACACAACTAGTTAGTGTTAAGTGTCTGAGGCTGGATTTGAACTCAGGTACTCCTGAATCCAGGGACAGTGCTTTTATCCACTGTGCCATCTAGCTTCCCCAAGAAATGTTCAAATTTCCTAAATAATTGTGTTCATTTCACATGCCTGTAAGGTTATGCTTAAGCTTTTGCAAACTAGGCTTAAGTAATATGTGAACTGAGAATTACCAGAAGAGTAGGCTTGTTTTCAAAAGGGAAGAGGAACTAGTGACCGAATTGCCAACATTCAGTGGATTATGAAGAAAACAAAGGAGTTCCAATAAAACATCTACTTCTGCTTCATTGACTACAGTAAAGTCTTTGACTATGTGGATCACAACAAAATGTGTCAAGTGTTCAAGAAGATGGGAGTACCAGTTCATCTTAAAAACCATACATGGACCAACTGATTGGTATAATATTTGAAAAGGAGCATGGCTAGGCTATATGCATCTTGTGAAATGCCAGGCTGGATGAATCAAGAGCTGGAATTCACGTTGCTGGGAGAAATATCAACAATCTCAGATATTCAGATGATACAAATCTGATGGCAGAAAATGAAGAATTAAGAAGCTTCTTGATGATAATGAAAGAGGGGAGTATAAAAGTTTACTTGAACCTTAACATCAAAATACTTAGATTTTGGCAACTGCTCCCATCACTTCCTTGCAAATAGAGGGAGAAGAAATATAAGTAGTGTCAGATTTTCTATTCTTGTGTTCAAAGATCACTGTGGATGGTGACTGTAGCCATGGAATTAAAAGATGCTGCTTGTGGAAGGAAAGGTATGGCAAATCTGGACAGTATATTTAAAAGCAAAGATATTACCTTGCCAAAAAGGTCTGTATAGTCAAAGTTATGATTTTTCCAGTAGCAATGTATGGCTGTTAGAGTTGGAAAGCTAAGCACTAAAAATTGATGCTTTTAAATTGTGGTGTTGGGGTCAGCTAGGTGGCACAGTGGATATCGGCCCTGGATTCAGGAGAACCTGAGTTCAAATTCGGCCTCAGACACTTGACACTTACTAGCTGTGTGACCCTGGGCAAGTCACTTAACCCCAATTGCCTCACCCCCCCAAAAAATGTGGTGTTGGAGAAGACTTTTGAGAGTCCCTTGAACAGCATGATCCAATTAGTTAATGAATTCAGGCTAATTATTGGAAGGGCAAATACTAAAGCTGAAATTTATGTACTTTGGCCACATAACAAAAATATGGAACTAATTGGTAAAGACCTCAATGTTGAGAAAGACTGAAGGCAAAAGTTTGAAAAGGGGATAGTAGAAGATGACATGAATAGATTGTATCATTGAAACAATGAAAATGAACATGAATTTTGAGAGACAATAGAGAACAGAAGTGCCTGGTATGCTATACTCCATTGCGTAACAAAGAGTCAGGCAAAACTGAACAATTGAACAAGAGAAAGTTTCACTTTAATATGTTTGTATGGGTGCATAAGTCAAGTAATTTGCTTCAGGGCAAATTTATAATTATTTTATCCTAAAGAACTCTAGGTAGTTGGTATTAATCCTTTTATGTATAAAATATACCACTTAAGAGTGAGATATGATAGCATTTTGAAATGATTACTTAAGAATTTTATTTATCTAAAGTGCACATTCTCTGAGACATGGGCTGGAAATATGCTTTTAAATGCATGAATTCTTATTTTAAATCCTCTCCCAACCATTCTTTGTACATTAGCCTTGAATCAAGAGATGACTCACCAATAACAAATTTCTCTCCACATGAATTGATGTGAAAACTGAAACCATGACTAGAACAATGGAAAAGTCTTTTATATCAGGTCCTGACTTCTGAAATTCCTGGCTTGTATCTATGATAAATGTGAGCAGGTTCTGCAGACCTATTGCCAATGGTCATAAAGCATAAATGATTCATAGAATATGGAATGGATAGAATCTCAAACACTTCCACTGCAGTAGTAATTACAACACTTCAAATTGAACATTTTGATCTCTGATAAAGAGTTTGAATGATTTTTCTGATGTGGATTAGTATTTAATCTCAATGAAAAAATTCACACTAATTCTAGCATGTAAAGAGTATTAGTAAAAAATTAATATTTAATATTAAAATCATTAGACAATAAAAAGTCATTGTAATACTAGCAGAATATGAACAAACAATAACTCTCAGCTTAGAGAATTGATAATTCATTTATTAGGGATAAGGTGAGATACTCTTCTGTGCTGTGATTAGCCATTGTATTCTAAAACGTCTTAAAGATTCTTAATTTTTTGGTATAGATATTTCCTGCTATGAAAATCACAAATCCACTGTTCCTTCTTAGACAGTCCTCTAAGCTGCTGTGGCAGAGAAATGTATGACTTTGTAGTCCCTTGGGTGATTCATCTCTCCACACATCTAAGCTGGTTCTCAGATGTACCTGCACTCAGGGGCAGAGCATGGACTCTGCTAGCATAGCTCTCAAGAACCCAGGATCACCTCTATACTACAAAGGGGCATTCAAGGAAAACTGATGGAAGTGTCAAAGAATACTGGAAGTAAAATAAGATGTGAAAGAAGAAAGATTTCTGTACCTAATTTTGGAAGGAACACTGTAAAATGTTGCATTTTAAATAAGGAATAGATTTTTGGTTTTTTTTGTTTTAATTTTTTAATTTTAATTTTTTTTGTGAGGCAATGGGGGTTAAGTGACTTGCCCAGGGTCACACAACTAGTAAGTGTCAAGTGTCTGAGGCCAGATTTGAAAACAGGTACTCCTAAATCCAGGACCGGTACTTTATCCACTGCACCACCTAGCTGCCCCAATTTTTTTTTTTATTATTTTGCAACAAACATTTATTTTCTTTTTTCCAGTTACATGTAAGGGTAGTTTTCAACAATCATTTTCATAAGATTTAGAGTTCCGGATTTTTCTCCCTCCCTCCCTTTCCTCCCTCCTCCACAATATATCAATCAGGTTATATATGTACAATCCACAAGTGCTCTTTTTATCAGTTCTTTCTATGGGGGTGGTAGTATACTTCATCATTAGTCCCTTGGCATTGTCTTGGATCATTGTATTGCCGAGACTATTTCAGCCATTTACAATTGCTCATTGAAAAATACTGCTGTCACAATGCACAATGTCCTCCCAGTTCTGCTCACTTCACTGTAAATCAGTTCATATGAGTTTTTCCAGATTTTTCTGGTATCCTGTTTGTCATTTCCTATTGCACAATACAGTTCCACAACAATCATATACCACAGCTTCTTTAGTCATTTCTCAATTGATGGACATTCCCTTGATTCCCAATTCTTAGCCACCACAAAGTGTTGCTATAAATATTTTTGGTACTTTTTTCCCTTTTCTCTTTTTCATGATTACTATTTTTAACTATTTCCCTTCTATCCTATTGTCTTCCCCATGATATTTATTCTATTACCCAACTTCTTTCATCCTACCTATCCCTCTTCAAAAGGTATTTGCTTCTGTCTGTCCCCTCCCCCAATCTGCCCTTCCTTCTTTTGCCCCTCTCTCTTTATCCCCTTCCCCTCCTATTTTCCTGCAGGGTTAGAGAGATTACTCCACCCAATTGAATGTGTATGTTATTCCCTCCTTGAGCCAATTCTGATGAGTGTTAGGCTCATTTACTGCCGAGATTAAATAGATCACTCCACCCAAATGGGGGTGTATATTAATACTTCCTTGAGACAACTCTTGAGTTTAAGGTCTTTGAGCCTATTCTGATGACTGTAAAATTCATTTACTGCCCTGCTCCTCCCTCATCTCTTCCCCCACTCCATAAGCCCTTTCCTGTTTCTTTCATGTGGGATTTCACTCCATGCTACCCCTGCCCTTCCCTCATCCTTGGTGCATTCCCCTCACCCCTCAATTTAACCCTAAAGATGTCATCATGGAGCAGTTAGGTGACACAGTGGACAGAGCATCCACCCTGGACCCAGGGGGATCCCAGCCAAAACCTGGCCTCAGACACAAGACAGTCACCCACTGCACAACCCCAGGTATGTCCCCCAATTCAATTTTTTTGGGGTTTTCTAAGGTCTTGTATTTGAAAGTCAAATTTGCCATTCAGTTCAGGTCTTTTCATCACAAATACCTGACAATCCTCTTTTTCATTAAAGTCCCATTTTTTCCCCTGAAAAAGTTTATGGTCAGTTTTGCTGGATAAATGATTCTTTGGTTATAATAAAAATTCCTTTGCCTTCTGGAATAGCATATGCCATGCCTTGTGCTATCCTGACTGGGCCTCCATAGTACTTGAATTCTTTCTTTTTGGCAGCTTTCAATATTTTCTCCTTGACCTAAGAGCTCTGGAATTTGCCTATAATATTCCTAGGAGTTTTTCTTTTGGGATTTCTTTCTGGAGGTGATGGGTGGATTCTTTTCTTTTAATGTTTATTTTACCTTCTGCTTCTAGAATATCAGGGCAATTTTCCCTGACAATTTTTTGGAAGATGATGTCTAAGCTCTTTCCTTGATCATGGTTTTTAGGTAAACCAATAATTTTCAAATTATTTCTCCTGGACATATTTTCCAAGTCAGCAGTTTTTCCAAGAAGATATTTCACATTGCCCTCTATTTTTTTATTCATTTGGATTTCCTTTATTGTGTCTTGGTTTTTCATAAAGTCACTAGCTTCCATTTGTTCAATCCTAATTCTTAGGCAATTATTTTCATCAGAGAGCTTTTGTATTTCATTTTCCATTTGGCCAATTTGGCTTTTCAAGCTGTTGACTTTTTTCTCATGTCTTTCCTGCATCACCCTCATTTCTCTTTCCATTTTTCCTCTACCTCTCTAACTTTATCTTCAAAGTCCTTTTTGAGTGCTTCTATGGCCTGAGACCAATTAATATTTTTCTTGGAAGCTTTAGATATAGGGGTCCTGATGTTGACATCTTCCTCTGAGGGTGCACCTCGATCTTCCTTGTCACTGAAGAAACTTTATGTGGTCCTCACCCTTCTCTTTCTGTTCATCTTGCCTTTCTTTTACTTGACTTTTAGCTCCTTAAAGTGGGGCACTGTTTCCAGGCTGCAGTATCCCAAGCTTCAGATGTTTCAGGTGGTATGATTTAAGGAAGATCAGGTTATTTACTGGCCTGGCCTGTTCCCTGGTCTGTAGATGAGTCCAGACCAACTTGCTAATCAACCAGCTTTGTGTGTTGTGGTGGTCAGCTGCCATGAACCTGTGCCTCTACCCCACCTGGGCCACTGCTACTCAAGCCTACCTCCTGGTTCCCAGCAGGGGTGAAAAACCCAATTTCTGTCTCAGCACTAGCATAGAACTCTGTAGTCTCCCCCTTGCCAAGGGCTTAGCCCTCTCATCAGGTTGTAAGCTTAGTTCCAGACAATGCTGTCACTTCAGCTGATTCAGAGGCTCTGGCGTCTCCTTCCCTGGTAAGGCCTTCCTGGGACTGGATTTATGTCAGGGTGACTGTGGGGTTGGGCTCCACTCCTGTCTCAGCATAGCAACTCCCTCTTTCTGACATTCCAAGCCTTCCTTGGTTAGAAGATGATTTCAGCACATTCTTCTGTGGGTTTTGCTGCTCCAGGCATTGTCATATGGCATTATTTGGATGTTTTTTGGAGTGATCACGTCATGAGTTCAAGAGCTCCTATTTTACCTGATTATCAGTGTATCTATGCATATTTTTAGATGTCTATTATTTTTGACTTTAATACAGTTTAAATCTTTTCTAAAACAGTTAAGTGCTTATTATTGTCATGTTTTGTGGTTATCACTTGTTCTGTCTACTTTTGGTGGCTATTTTGCTGACTGGTTCATTAAGTCACTATTATGTCTAAAATTTTTTTCATCCAAATTGAATTGTTGGGCTGTGTATATTTTCTTATAATTGACTGAATGATAGAATAACCATTAATTTTTTTTAATTTTAATTTTTTTTTTGGTGAGGCAATTGGGGTTAAATGACTTGCCCAGGGTCACACAGCTAGTAAGTGTCAAGTGTCTGAGGCTGGATTTGAACTCAGGTCCTCCTGAATCCAGGGACAATGCTCTATCCACTGCGCTACATAGCTGCCCCCTAGAATAAGCATTTATTATTCACTTACTGCGTTACAGACACTGTGCAAAACTTCGGAATACATATTCAAAACCAAGGGACTCTCTGCCTTCAAGGAGTTTATATTTTAATAGGGAACAACAACACATATTGGGGATTAGTGGTTCAGAGTGGCATGCTTTCGTTAGGATAGAGATTCAGATCATAGGATAATTGATTGCTATGTCTTGACAATGATAGTAATGTTGATTTGATTATTATTCTTAGAAATAGAATGGAAAGCATTGGGATTGAGGGTAGTTATACTTGCCTCAGCATAGCAACAAGATGGTCTGAGTGCAGCATGGTAGGTCTGAGTCAATTCTCGATATTATGAATTTTCACCAAATAGAAGTTTAGGGTCCCAGAATTGGAGATATAGTTTCCCTTCAGAGAGGAAGGGAAGGGAACAAGTATTTTCTAAGTGCTTACTATATTTCAGGCACTGTGCTACGTGTTTACAAATATGATCTCATTTGACATGGAATACAGGAGCATAGAGACGTAAAGATATCTTTGCCTAAGCCCCTGTGGGATAGTTGACCAAATTCTGGACTTTGCCTTTGTGGACTCTTCCTCTCTGGAATGATATTCTACCCCATTGTCTACCAAAAAAAGAAGGAATATATGTGACAGTGGTTACAAAATACTACCTTAACCAATGAAGATTACAGTTCCTTAATTACTTAGAAGCAAGTTCTTCTGTGCTGGTGCTCTACAATAGACATAGATGACACCTGTAGGTATGCATCTGAAAGGTTTTTAGTTTGGTAGGACCCACCAGGCTTTTTTACTCAGTGCTGGCTTAACCTTTGAATGCCCAGAGCCACAAAGAAGCCGTTCAAACATATCATCAACTTGACAAAACTCTGCTATTTATTTGTTTCAGCCATGGATATCTTTGAAGATTGAGGAAATTTTAGCCATTAGTTATAACTAAATATGTTGGCTAACAAGATTATAAACTCATTTGCAAAACATTGTTTAAATCTCTTAAATAAAGCTTACATTTGGCTCATGTGTACAGTTGTCCCAAAATGAATTAGGAGTCTGTTCTAGAAATATACTTGATTTAAAAGCTATTTATTTCCTCCATTTAAAAGGAAATACTTGAAATTAAAGAGACTAAAATCTTGAAACAATAGTCTCATACTTTTCCTGGGTGTTGCTAAGTAACTGAAACTTTAAAATGTATTTGTGACACTGGTGAACAGATATTTTGACTTAATTTCAGTTCTGCATTTACCAAACAACTCACTCATGGTCCTTATATTAGTAGATACATTTTTTCTCAGAAAAGCATTATAGGAAATATAGGGAGCATCTTCCACAGAATTGACTGAGAAACTCAGGAACTATTGAACTCCCTAGAAAGCCACCACAATCATAAAATCCATCTCTCAGGATCACTGAGTTACTTGTATTCAGGGAAAGAAACACAAAATAAAAGACTATTACACCTTTAGGATATGATATTAGGTCTATTTAGATAAGTATAGTCTCTTGCTGCCAAGTAAGAGTGGCTACCAAATCTTGTTTGGGATAGGGGAAGATAAAATTCCCCAGAAGTCCAAGGGAGAATACTTCAGTTCTAAGTCACATCTTCAGAAGAGAGGAAGAGAACAATGAGAGCAGAAGTTGCCTATTTCTTAAAAGTCTACTGAGTGGGCTTTGATGTAGTTTCCTGTTTTCCACTCTCCTATGTTGAAGGCAGAGAAAAACAGTACATGTAGAACAATAAGGAGTATGTAGCTGCATATATATTTTATCAAAAGGCCCACAAGGGGTGGGGGAGGGTAGCTAGGTGGCACAGTGGATAAAGCATTAGCCCTGAATTCAGGAGGACCTAAGTTCAAATCCAGCCTCAGACACTTGACACTTACTGGCTGTGTGATTCTGGGCAAGTCACCTAACCCTTATTGCCCTGGGGGAAAAACAAAAGGTCTACAAGAAAAGGCCAGGGCAAATGTGTCACGAGGGACCCTAGCTCTAGAAACAGCTCGTTTGATCCTAGAAGAGATCCAGTCCTAGACATAGTCCTCAGAAGGGATGGCCACTGTTTTATATGTAAAGGATGATATTTGTATTACCTCTCTCAAGTCAATAAACGCTTATTGAATTGAATCTCAAATAGATGGCTTATGTATTAAATGGGGGCAATCTATGTTTTGTGAACCATATATCCACTAAAATTTCAGTCTTTTTTTTGTTTTGTTTTTGGTTTGGGGTATTTTTTTCCATAGAAGTATTTTATTATTTTCCAGCTACATTCAGAGATAGCATTCAACATCTGTTTCCATAATTTCAGTGCTTTTAAAGTAAGAACTGGGTTTTTTTTGTCTTTGTATCACTAGTACATAGGAAGATATCTTGTATATAGCATGAACTTTTTTTTAAAGATTGAATTAAAGTTCTATGTAAATGTAAGATATTGTTTCATTTTTTTGCACTCAGATGACTGCCAATTAAAATGAATTTCAAACATTCTTTTTTTTTGTTTTTACTTGTGAGCAAATTGTCTACTTTTCATTATAGCAAGATAAAGATTTTCCATGGGACCTTCCCATTGACTCACACAGAATTTAAATTGGACTCCATATTTGATTCAACCCTACAGGGTACAGCAAGAAATGCTGAAACAATTCAATAGTGCTAAAGACATAGTTTTTAACATTAGCTGAATTACCATTAAAAACTGACCCCTATTTCCCATCTCTTGTAGTTGTTAAACCTAGATGGCTGTAACAATAAAAAAGATGTAAATGAAACATTATGAGGTACATACCCAGAGTGACAGAACCATTATCTTCCAAATTTTCCCCACAACTCTCTCCCTGCCTCCCACAATAGGGGAGAGGTTCTGTTTTGTTTTCTCCCTGAAATGAAGCAGAGCTGTCCTAGGACTGCATTAGTCCAGGATGCTAAGACACAAGCTGTGCTTCCCTTTACTTCCTGATTCCTGGTATCTTCTGCCCATATTGATATAGCTTCCTAAATATCTAAGGACATAAAGAAGCCAACTCACATGGAACCCAGCCCTTCTAAAGGTCAAAAAAGTTACTATATGCTGCCCTGCTGGCTGAATCCAGGGGCCTCATCTACCCAAGCTCTATGTTACAGTATTTTTGTTGAATATCCTTCCTACACTTTGGCTAAAATTCTCCTTTGGTTAACTGTTGAATAACCTAGACATTCATTTCCAATACCAAACCTAAACTAACAGGATTGAGTAAGGCACTCTCCTTACGCCAAGTAAGGAAATTAGTCCCAGGAAGGGAGAGGTGCCTGTAGAAAAGAATTAACTTAGTTAAGGCACTAGAGGGGTCACACAGTACAGTGGATTAGTTATTTGCTAAAACCCTGGTGTCCTCAGAATTGCAGCACCTTCAAAAAGTGATAAATTTGTTTTTTGGGAGCAATTTGGACACCAGAAACACTGAGCCAACCTAGATGTGACATTCTGTATTGATTATCTGCTTACAATGCTTTACATCTTTGGGAAAGTGGGAGAATCTGGATGCTTTGAAAATGCATGCACATTATTTTTGCTCACTATATCCATTCTATCATTCTTTTATTCCTTTTCCAATAAATATGTTGCCACATTATTTGAAAAGTAGTTTGTTAATACATTAATTAAGTCTAAAGACATTTGTCATACATTTGACACGTGTACTAAAGGAGAACTTAATAAAGGCCTGTTTGTCAAGAGGATTAATTTGAAATATCAAGATATGTATGTATACGTGCATGTGCATGTGCATGTGTATTTGTGTAATTTTTTTTTAATCAGAGACTCATGATTTCTCTATTCTCTGACCTCTCCTTCAATGAAATTATGCAACAGGACAGAGCAGTGATGAAGAGAGATACAGGTATATTGGATTGGATTTTGTCACCATTTTTCTGTTTGCCCTAAGATTTTAATTGTTTCTTCTTTACCATGTATAGGATAGGCATCCTTCTCTGCTGTGTCCTTTGGGGCCACTATAGTATATAGTTTGACATGGGTCTCATCTGCAGAATTTTCCAGAGAAAGTACTATCCAGAGAATGCTTATTCCTTTTGGTATTGGAAAAAATAAACTGTAAAATCTGAAAAAGAATTTAAACAGGCTGCTCTTGGGTGAAGCCAGAGTAGGTGACTGCCAGGTGGGTAGCAGAAACTGACCTTAGGATTGACTGGCGAGGATGGCTATGACTAAAGCCCAAAAGAGACTTCTTGACAAGCATTTAGACTGAAGGTCATAGAGAGCTGGGATAGCTGAACCAAGAGATTTCCCCTCTCCAAGTGGCCACTGGGACCTGTTTCCTGTCTGTTAGAGACTGAGATATTAGGATGAGAGTTAGATCTAAGAAACAAGGGATACCCAGAGTAGTTTATATGAATTTAAATTACTTGTGAGAAGGACTCCTAGTCTTATTTCACTTTACCCTTTTCTCCTCTGTTTTCACTTTTTAAGCCCAAATATAGACTCTTGTACACCAGCAGTGATTTCTTTATTCTCTCTCCACGAAATACAGGCAGAGTTGGAAATTTGTAAGATCATTGGGACTGCAGTGAGCATCAAGTGGAACTCCATTTTACAGAGTAGAAACCAAGGTTCTGAGAGATTAATTGACTTCCTCGGGGTCTTGTAGCCAGTGTCTAAAGTGGGATTTCAACCCAGAAAGATCATTATAGGGATATGGTCCAGTGGGTCATTTATGTAGATTCTCACAGGTTTTATCTTTACGTTTTCATTATGTTAAACAAATGGAGTGGCCACCAAATACTGTTTGCCTGAGTTTTATCAATGTGCCAGTTAGTTGGCAGAGAGATGAAAATTCCCCAGAAGAGTCATGGGGGATAGAACCATAGATGTTATATTTTAAAATTTCAGAACAACAATTTATTTTCCATTTCCTAGAATAAATTCAAGACCTGGCTGGCAAAGTTCTGAAGTGGTTTTACCTCCAGCAGCCACTGTGGTGGGGGAGAGTGGGGAGGCATAATGCCAGCACCCATGATCATAGATGCAGAGAGAAATCTTTTGAACATGTCAAATCTTGAAGGAACTACTACTACTTCAGGACCAGTGGCTGAAGTAGGTTACCACCTGGTGTGTCAAATTTTAAATCACATTTCTTTTCAGGTTAATGCTTTAAAGTACTACCTTGTCTGCTTATGGCTTTTGGGAGACAGGACACTACCTGATGTGGGCTGTTGCATCTACTGCAGCAGTTCAGGCCTTCTGTAGTTCCCATTAAGTGCACATACAACCTGTACCTGCATCCCACTAATTCCAAGTTATGTAACTCTGGGCAAGACCCTTAACTCACTCAGATTTTCTAGGTCAAATCAAATGCAATCCAAAGACTATTAAGGACAAAGGTAAAACTTGCAAAACTGATGATTTAGCTAAAATTAAGGGTGTTGCTTTTCTCTCTATTCCCAACTTATTTTAAAAAAATTCATGCTACAAAGTAACATTTACAAAATTAACCAGACCCTGCAGCACAGCTTATCATGAATATCTCATCACAGCCTTATTATCTAGGCTTAGAAGTATGTTCATATTTAGCAAGGCTTGATGGTAGGTTTTTTTCTGTCTTTCTTTTTGGTTGCTTTATTTCAAAATTTTAGACATCATTTTATAAAATTTCCAAATAAGCACCAAATTTTTTGTATTGTTATATCAAGACACGATTCAGATAATTAACAATAATGTTCATAAGGACCTAATATTCAAAGTTACATCTATTGTTCTCACCATCAAATTCTTGATGTAAGGAAAGGCCAGAGATGAACCAATCTTCCTCCATTCCATCATCATAAGTCACTGTGACTCTGAATTTATCCCCTGGTAACCAACCTTCTGGTGGTGTCTCATTACATTTAGTCAGACAAGGCTTTGAATATCAGACATGGCCACTTAACAAGCCCATACACTAAATCTTGCCATGTTGGTAAAAACTGCTAGTGGGAACATTATGATATAGCCTATGCAAACTCCTATGCCATCACGAGATAGGTAGTAACCCCGAATTTGCCTAGTTAATTAATATGCAACTCAAAAACTGTCAAAGAAAAGGTAATAATAATCAAAAGCAGTGAAAACTAGTAATTTTAAAATATAATGCATCAAAAAAGATAAACTTGAAGGAAAAGAGACCAGCAAATGTCAAGAACATAAATTACAAACATAAGAAAGGTGATTTTTTAAACAAAGACTTTTCTTCATCCAAAAGTAACGTTGGAGAAATAATTTGTCTTTCTCAATTCTCTAAGGACTATAAGAATAATCTCCTAATTGTTTCCTTTGCTTCCATTTGCTTTCCTTTCCAACCAGCTTTCCTCATAGATGTCAGATTGACATTTCTAAAGTAGAGCCCTGATTTTGTCATTTCCCAATGGAAGACTATTTAACCTTCCTAGTCTGGCTCTAGTCTGACCTTCCAGTTTTATTTCATATTACTCTACTTTTTACTGTCTCTGTTGTAGGCAAACTGCCTTATTTACTGTTCCCTGAACAAGACATTCCTTTTCTTGCCTTTGCACAGCATTTCTTTGTAAGGTCTAAAATTCTAGCTGTGATGTCTAAAATGGAATGACTGGTCGCCTTAAATTAGAAAATTTTAGCACCAATCTTTAGGCATTAAGTATTTATTAAAGTATATTAGGGGTTAGTAAAAAGAAACACATGGATAAAGAATGAAATTTGTCTACTCTCCCTATTCTGCCTCTCTTGCTGCCAAGCCCAAGTCCAGAAACCAAAAGACCCTCACTTCTCCCTGGCTTCTCCCAGAAGCCTCCTGTGAAACAGGAAACAGGGCTGTCCACACACTGCTCCAAGCTAATTGGCTGGTAGCTCTGATTGACATGACCCACAGGTGGCAGACATCACTTCCTGACATCAATCTGACCTTTGAAACCTCCAGAGGTCACCTTACGCTTTCTCCTCATGGTGGAGCTTCCCTGCAGTATCTTTCTTGGTAGGTTGGTAGAACTCTGATTCTCACATCTTCAGTGCCTTGAATTCACTCTATCCTCATCTTTTCCTCTTAGAATTCTTAGCCTTTTTCAAAGCTCAATATGGGAGGCAACTACTACAGGTAACCTATCCTGGTCCCCAGGGTTGTTGGCACTCCCTCCCTCCTCATATTACTTTGTTATCTATTTACATGTTATTTCTAACTCTAACCCACCTCCAGTACAATGTAGGCTCTTAAAGGGCAGGGATTATTTTTATTTTTGTATTCATAGTTCCTAGCCTAGGGCCTTGTCTAGTCAACACTTAAGGAATACTTATTGAATTGAACTGAAATATCATTAGTATTATTAGATGACAACTGTTGACTGAATCATTTATACATTTGAAATATAAACATACACATTAGAAAAATCCATCATGGAAATTCGAGGTTCATTAACATATTAGATGAAAACCTTAAAATTATTTTTATAAGGAGAAACATCTCAATAAATTATTCACAATCATTATGCTTTAGCTGTCTATGTAATGGAAAACAAACATTGGGCTAGGAATCATCTTTCAATATAGCAGAAAATATTTATTCAAAATAAAATTTTTAATGAAATATTCTTCCAAGTGCATCCCATTTTTTCCATTAAGCTTATTTCTTCCTAAAATATGTCACTGTGTAGATGTAGACTCAATTCAATTATTGAACTAATGCTGAAAGTTTTTTTTCCTCCTTTCTCTTTAAATGCAATCAACCAGTGCAGTTTTTTAGATAGATTCAGCCTGTGAAAATACTTTCAGTAGGTTTGCCAGTTTCATAACTATAAACAGTTGGTGGTAGAGGGCATCACTGGTCTAAAGAACAGTGTTGTGGGTCATATTTTCAATTTTTATTAAGTTTCTTTTTGATCTACAGTCTCACTTCTTTTAGGTCCAATCTAATTTCGTTTAGGCCTTGAAATCCGTACTAGTGTAACCAACTAATGCCAGAAGCAGGGAATTAAAAACCAAACCAAACCAAACCAAAACACTGGAGCATTCTTCTAGAAATATGTAACTTTTATTTTTTTCCTTTAATACTTTCTTATTTACTTCATATCAGAAAAAATGAGATAAAATAGCACATAAAGTTCATTTTTGTTTGTTAATTTGCATCTCAAAATGAGAGCATATAAAAATGCCAATTTTCTCTGTTTTCTTTAGTTGGTATTTGCATCTCAACAAAGCATGTCTGGCTGCTGTGACTTTAAGTGGAAAGTGACTTTTGCCTAAGTGAAAGAAGAAGATCAAAAAAACAGCCAGCTCTGCACAGAACACTAAAATTCCTTTGTGTTGGCTGATACCAGAGTGTGAGGGTTCTCAAAGTGGTGAGTGGGTCTACAGGGTCATAATTTCTGCCAATGAGAACCACCTGGCCTACCCTATCAGTACTTTATGCTTTCAGAAACCTAATGGAAAGAGTGCTCCCCCTCCTTGGTGTGTCCTTGGTCTCTGAAAATAGCACTGTGGCTTCTGGCCACGACTGCTGCCCAGGACTGTTTACCTATGAGGATTGTGGCTCATTGACCTTCTTTGCTGATCAAATATAAATTCTTCTATTTGGAATTTAAAGCCAATGGGACAACTTTTCCTGATTACCTCTCTCTCTCTCTCTCTCTCTCTCTCTCTCTCTTGTTTTCCCTTCCCATAATTACCCCGTATTTATTTGTTTTGTTTTACCCTGTATTTATTTGTACATATTTTGTAGATAACTTATTTTGAATGAATGTATGTGTGTACTCATTGTCTACTACAATAGAAAACAAACTCTGTGAGGGCAAGAACTGTTTGATTTATGTCTTTGCAACCTGAAGACCTAACACTATGACTGAAAAATACCAGGTGCTTAATAATTGCTCATTGATTCTTCAAACCAAATATTCCAAAATAGGGCATCTAGTACACTATCCCTGCACAATTATTTTTTTTTGTTTCTTGGGGAGAAAAAGAAGGAAGGAAGGAAAGAAGTTAGTAAGAATGGAAAAGGGAAAGGAAGGAAAGGAAAGAGGAAGGAAGGAGGAAAGGAGAGAGGGAAAGAAACTATATCATGATCAATATTATAATTACAACTATATGCCAGGCACTATGCTAAGTGTTTCTCAAATATTATCTCATTTTATCCTCACCACAACTCTGAAAGGTAGGTGCTATTATTATCCTCATTTTATTGTTGTTCAGTTGTTTTTTAATCGTGTCCAATTCTTCATGATCCCATCTGGGGTTTGCCTGGCAAAGATAGTGGAGTGATTTGCCATTTCCTTTTCCAGGTAATTTTACAAATGACGAAACTTAGGAAAAAGGGGTTAAGTGACTAGCCCAGGGTCAAAGAACTAGTAAGTACATAAGGCCAGATTTGAAGTCAGGAAGTTTAAACTTCCCTTACTCTATCCACTTCACCACCTAATTTACCCCTGGAAAGGGCCTTAAAGACTACCTCTTCCAATTCCCTTATTTTATGGAGAATGAAGAAGTCTAGAGTTAATGCCAGAGCAGGGAATGGAAATTAATTCTTTTACCTCCTGATCCAATTCTCTTTCAATATATGTAAAATACTTTGCAATTCTTAACATGCTGTAAAGCTTAGCTATCAATCACCCTCATTATTGTTGTTAATAGTTTTATTATTTGAGCCAGGTTGTTGAAATGTGCTCTTTTTAGGGTAAACAATGGTCTCTAATCTTATCATTCAGAACAACCAGTTAAAAGACCCTTTAGTTTTTCCAGAAACATTCAGGTCCCTAGACTTAATCCAGCACTTCTACTTCATTAATGTTGAATGTTTAAACAACTTAGACGGGCAAAGCTTTCAAATTTAGTAAAGCCTTTGATATTAGGGAGGCAGAAATATTTCCAAATAGCCATGGCCCTCCAGAAGTAAAGCTCAAGGTCTGACTTTATCTCTAGCTTGCCCTTCCAGAAGTGTCCTTCCCATCTCTCTTCCCAAGAACGGTAACAGTTACCATACAGACTTCTTAGGTCCTAGAAAAATATTTTCCCCTACCTAAGATGTCCCAGACCATTTAGGGGCTTGGATTTTCTGAAATGATTCCCTCAACCTTTCTTGGGGAGGTCTTCCAAACTTTAAACCTGGTTCTTCTTCCAAATATCTGGGCTTTCAGGCTCAGGAAAGTTTTAGCTTCCTTTTTTTTTTTTTTTTTTTGGTGGGACAACGAAAGTTAAGTGACTTGCCCAGGGTCACACAGCTAGTAAGTGTCAAGTGTCTGAATCTGGATTTGAATTTAGGTCCTACCAAATCCAGGGCCTGTGCTATATCCACTGCGCCACCTAGCTGACCCTTCAGGAAAGTTTTAGAAGCAGAATGTGTAAGACTTCAAGGAAAAGACAATGTCCTGGTGATGGGGACACAAATGTGTCCCTAAGAAGGTTCCCTCCCACACCAGTAGGGATGGATTCATTGTCTTCTGTCCTTCCTTCTTGGATTTTCCCCTCCCTAATCAATTATATCCTTCTTCCTGCTTCCTCAATCTCCACGATCATGAATTGGAGAGGGAGAACCCTTTCCAGCTCAATGCTGGTTTTTAGACTGCCCCTTCACTTTAGGCTGCTAGATATGCTGCAAGATAATCCTTAGGAGTGACCAATGAGGAAACATGTTCATTCGGCAATGGCATCAACTTGTTGACTAAACACTTGCTACCCTTCAGCTGGACTGGCATTTTCCTAAAAGCTTTGCCTCAGAAATTGCATGAAGCAAATGAGCTTCTCCACCCCCAGCCAATTTCTTCTGGCACTTTAACCCTCTCCATCCTGTCACTGGCTCTGCTGCCACTCAGCAAAGTTTTACTCCATGCCCTACACCAGACTCTGTTCCAACTATAAGTTAGTATCACCAGGATCATCACAGAACTCCACCCCTGTCAATTTCCCTAAAGAGATAACCATTGGCCCAAATATTTCCCATACCTTAGTTATTGTTCTGCATCTCTGCATGGAATATCTCTGGAACTTGGTTAAGGGTGTCTTGACTAAGTTATAACACGGCACTGGACTCAGTACACAAAAAATAGCATTACCTGGATGTTTGGGGTTTTTTTTTGGTTGTTGTTTGTTTGTTTTTAGACATGGGCGAGGAAGATTGTTACAAAGTTTGTAACATTGTTACATTGATGGAGTAGTGACAATGTTGGATTTCACAGCCTTAGAGTCTGAAACTGATTTTCTATTATCTAACACAACAGACTGTTTGCCTGAATGCATCTCGGGGATTTACATGAGGACAAGGAAGATTCACCACAAGTAAACACAAAGAATATTTAGCCTCCAGATGTCTTTTTGTTTGTTTATTTCATAAAACAACAATTGGTGAATGTGTGTTTCAAAAATAAACATTTTTTTTTTGTAGGGGGGTTATGTGGTTTAATTTCCTTCTGGAACAAAGCTGGTTTTTTTTTTTTTCATTTGATGTGATGTAACTCCCCCAATAAACTACTAAAAGGGAAATTTTATGTAAATTTCCTGTTAGAAAATAAAGACAATAATGTAGAAAATCTAGTAAACATTATAGAATATAATGACATAGAATGTTTCAATTGTCTTTAACCAAATTTTTAAAAATGGTTGCTAAATGGAAGCAAAAACTTTGAAAATTGTAACCATCTAGAAATGTGTTTATTTAGGAGATTCTTTCAACCAGTTTTGCACTTGAGTTGTGAAAACAAAGAGAAGAACTGAAGTAGTGTTATAACTTATACTTTGCAATTAAATAATTTACATACAAATAGTTTCTATTAAGTGTAGTCACTTTATTCAATTCAATATCATTTTATTAATAAAACTTTATTTTTAAAAATTTCTAAATTTCCAACTCACAATGCTTTCCAGCTTCTTATTATGTCCTACCAGTCAAAGGCTAAACAGATTGTTTTAGACAGGTATTATAATAATACAATCAACACTCTTTCTGCATTTAGTATTGGGGCAACTAGATAATGTAGTGACAGAGCACTGAGCCTTATGTGAGGAAGATGTGAGTTCAAATCCAGTCTTAGACACTTGCTAGCTGGGGGACCCTGGGCAAGTCACACTATCTAATTGCCTTAGTTTCCTTACATATAAAATTAGGACCATTATAGTATCTACTTCCAAAGGTTTTTGTGAGGTTCACACGAGAAAATAAATATAAAGCATTTTGTACAGTGCCTGGCACATAAGTGTTATCTAAATTTTGGCTCTTCTTCTTCTTATCCTTCTAAAGGTGGTTATTTTCACCAGACAAACTAGAGCATAGCTATCTAAAAGGTATTTGCAATGATCTCAAGGAATGGATATGAGTACTTAGATAAAATTATGGAAAAAAAATCATTTGGAAGAATTTTTTTGGCATTAAGAAGCACTATTATTCTATAGAACAGTATACTAGGGGAAATGACAGAAACACAAATCAAATTTGCATACACTGGAATCAGAGCTGGAAAGAGAACATGCAAACACTAGGAGTTGCTCCATGAAGCCCTGATCTTGGGTGGCAGAGACAAAGATGGATGAAGAGACCAAATGGCATGTTACCTTTTTTTTCCATCACTAATTGTTATAATTCACTTTGACTCTCTGTCTAAAACTCTTTTGCTCCTGTGTAAAAGGCTCTTAGAAAGCAAATCATTCATCTTTACATTCAAAAATAGCTCAAATATGTGTATTTGGAATTGCCTATTAAGAGTAATATACTATTCTTGCTTTGCCTGAATTCACAGAGGAGTAATTCTCAACAGGACTACACTTCATTTACTTTTTAAATGTGTAACTCTGGAAATGATTTGAATATAATGAAAATGCTATTAAATGCAGTTTCGTTGAACAGCATAATAACCTTCACATTAATAACCAGAGCATATCATAGTCATTCATCTTCCTGCAGAAAATAACATACCTGCTCTCAAAGGTAAAGCAGTTCTGAGCATGCCCAGCCACCTCTAAGAAACAATTTTAACCAATGATACTTATACATTTTGTAATGCGAAGTTCAGGGGACCATGTGTTTGTATCCCTCAGATAAAAGTATTCAATGGATAAGAGGCCTAAGAGTGTAATTGCTAGAATAATAAAATATGATGAATATGATAAAAGGAAGTTTTTTTGAATTTTTTCTAAGAGTGAATTATTAATATATCATAAATAATTCATAGAAGTATGGTATTAGGAAATTGGAGACATAGAATATTTTTAAAAGCACTTGACTTGGAGGTCAGGAGTCCTGGGTTCAAATTTTTTCCACCAAAATGATAAGTTCATGGCTCTAATTAAGTCATTTTATCTTCCTAAACATCAGTTTCCTCATTTGTTCAATAGGGATAATAATACATATTCTCTTTTCCTTCTAGAATTATATGATGAAATACAGGTATAAAACCTAAAGTATTTGATTAATATGAGTTATCAGATTTGGCACAACTGAACCCTCACTAAAGAACTGTATTTTAATTTACAACAAGTTTAAAATCATTATCATTTCAAAAATTTTAAATTTATATTAACATGTGTTAAAGATATTTATACCCGTGTACCTGTAATTAAGATGGAAAAATGATTTTTGTCAGCATCCTAGCCTGAATTTTGTTGATTGTTATTTTTCTTGTGACTATTTTGACCTCACATAATTTTTTTTGGTATTATTTTTTAATAATGTCCTTCCAGGGACAGCTAGATGGCGCAGTGGATAGAGCACTGGCCCTGGAGTCAGGAGTACCTGAGTTCAAATCCAGCCTCAGACACTTAACACTTACTAGCTGTGTGACCCTGGGCAAGTCACTTAACCCCAATTGCCTCACTAAAAAAAAAAAATAAAATAATGTCCTTCCAACATTCATTCAGGACTGGGCTTCATCAGTAAAAGGAAAAGAACAAAAAGAAAAAGAAACAAACCAACCAAAAGGGTGCTTGCTATGTATAACAATTCTCAATCCAGAGTCTGGCACACTGAGTGTAATACCAAGAATCCAGGCCAAAGTAACACAGTATTCAAGAACCTGGCCCTGTCGTTGGATAAGGCTATATATTAAGCTGGCAACATCCGTCTATCATAGGCAAAGGAAAACACAATAATTTAAATTACATCTCAATTAAAAGCAATTGAGAGTCAAAATGTCTACAATGCATTTCCTTCTTCTTTGTGAATCTGTCTTTGAAACAGCTGACATTTATGTGCACTTTTTGTCATTACTAAACACTTCTAGAGGAAACTCAGAGTGTTAGAAAGAGGGACTAAAAGTCAAGAGAGCTGGATTCTTTCTAATCCTAACTCTGCAATAACTCATTGTATGACTTTGCATAAGCCTCTTTCATATTCTGGACCTTGATTTACTTCTCTATAAAGAATGGGAGTTGGAATTGAAGCATGGTATGATCTATTCCAGCTCCAATTTTCTATTTTTTGAGGTCATCTCACCCCCAATATTCTGTTTTCTCATATTCTATAGTCTAAAGTTTCTTCCAGCCATAATAGTTCATGGTCTGATATTCTATGGTTTAATGCCACTTCTAGCTATACCCTTCTCGGCTCCAACATTTTATGGGCTATGGTCTGTTCTAGTTCCTCACATAGGTCTTAGAAAATGATTGAAATATATTTGCTCCTTATGATTTCACAACACTTCCCCATTAGATCCTTTCTCTAGGTATCATAATAAAAATACAAGTTTTAATCTCTAGTCCTCATATAACTATGCATACTAAGATACACATTGTATATATGTTTTTTTTAAAAGTGATTATGATTAGAACTCACAGCTTGACACAAAATCTTTTTTTTCCTGGTGTAATTTATTTTAAAAATCTTAAAAGCATTTTATTATTTTCTAGTTTCATTGATAAATAGTTTTCAACATTTGTTTTTATAAGGTTTTGAATTCAAAATTTTTCTCCCTCTCTCCCTCCCCTCCCCAAGACAGAAGACAATGTGATATAGGTTATATAAGTGCAATCACATTAAACATATTTCTGCATGTCATGTTGTGAAAGAAGAATCAGAACAAAAGGGAAAAAACTCAAAAAAAGGAAAACAACAACAACAAAATAGTAGAAACAGTATGGTTCAATCTGCATTCATAATCCACAGTTCTTTTTTCTGAATGTGGAGAACATTTTCCATAAAGAGTTCTGTGGAATTGTCTTGGATTATTGTATTGTTGAGAAGAGCTAAGTCTATCACAGTTGATAATCACAATATTGCTGTTACTGTGTACAATGTTCTCTTAATTCTGCTTATTTCACTCAGCATCAGTCCATTTAAGTCTTTCCATGTTTTTCTGAAATATGCCTGCTCATCATTTATTATAGCACAATAGTATTCCATCACATTCATATACCACAGCTTGTTCAGCCATTCCCCCATTGATGGGCATTCCCTCGATTTCCAATTCTTTGCTACCACAAAGGGACCTGCTAAAAGTATTTTTGTACATGTGGGTCCTTTTCCCTTTGTTATGATCTCTTTGAGATACAGACCTAATAGTGATATTACTGGGTCAAAGGATATGCACGTCCCCAGAGCCCTTTGGGCATAGTTCCAAATTGCTCTCCAGAATGGTTGGATCAATGTACAACTCCACCAACAATGAATTAGTATTCCAATTTTTTCACAGCTTCTCCAACATTTATTATTTTCCCTTTTTCGACACAAAATCTTCAATATAAATTTCACATAGTTTTGGTAACTCCAATTGCTCCACCAACACATCACAATAGTTTATTAATTATGTGTTATGTGAGGAAAACTTTCTTTTTTAAGATAAGCATGAAGATTGGTATGAAGAAAGAGACTGAATGTGCCTGGCTCAACATTCAAAGAACCATTTAAGGTCATTAAAATCCATTAATTAGTTTATTATAATTGTAGAATCACAGTGTTGCTAGTTAAACTCCCTTCCAAATTATAAATCTCTACAGCATACCCCATAAGAGGTTATCCATGCTTTGTTGAAAGATTTCCAGTGAATGGGTACTCATTGTCCTGCAAAGAAATACATATGCTAATTCTTGTGATTTTTGTTTCCTTAAAATGAGTCAAATTATGACAGGCAGTAATATTCATTCATTAGCATGAGCTCCACCATCAAAGGCAAAACAACAATAAATCTAATTTCTCTTTTACCAGTCTTATAAATACAATGAACATGTATTCCCTAAATCTTTTCTCATCCAGGGATGCCATCTCTTCCTTCAAACACTGATAAAATGTTGACTAGAATAATGTATGAGTCACAGACCTTGGGAAATCTACTTGAAATTGCCCTTAATATCCTTTTTTTTAATTAAAAAAGAATTTTCCCTTAATATCTTTTTTTTTTTTTTTGGTGAGGCAACTGGGGCTAAGTGACTTGCCCAGGGTCACACAGCTAGTAAGTGTTAAGTGTCTGAGGCCAGATTTGAACTCAGGTCCTCCTGAATCCAGGGCCAGTGCTCTATCCACTGTGCCACCCAGCTGCCCCCCCTTAATATCTTTTACAAAAAATAAAAGCTAACCTAATTTGCTGAGTGGGAGATTTAAGAACAAGGCAGGGAGAGTGGTGCTTGAGCAGTGAAAAAGGTTCATGATTATATGTGTGGGAAATATGACGGTTTGAACTAAGGAGAGTAATTTCTGGTTCCCAGCACAGGCAAGACAACCGAGTTCCACCTCAGCGCCAGCAGAGCCCCTGTAATCTCTCTGCAGCCCACCACTAGACCCTCTCACCAAACTGTGAGCTGAATTCCAGAAGTTGCTGCTGCAGCTGATTCAGAGGCTCTGGAGGTCTCTTTCTCTGGCATGCTTGCCTGGGGCTGAGTAAACAATCAATGATCAAGGAAGCATTCATCTCGTTTTTTACTTCAAATACTGAAAATAAAGTTCTCAGAGTATGAATTCTCTGTAAATGAATCCATTCAATCCAATTCAATTAAAAAAATAATTTAGTGCCTACTAAAGCCACCACTAGAGTCCTACTCAATAGAGTGTGGAAGTTGACTTTGGGTTCTGTCAGAGCATGAGCTCTTGCAGGCCTGAGTGAATGGAAGACTCAGAAATATCTACAGATTATTTATCTGAAGTACAAAGCTGAGCCTATATAAGTTTGGACAAGTTCATCAACTGATCACCTGGTTGACTGCAGATTGATGCATCATTCAGCCATGGCGTATGCAAACCTTTTGCAAACTATAAAATGAGATAGCAAAGGCTCAACTGTCTTCCGGGATCTGATGAACTGGGAGTCAAGTACATCTAAGAGAGTGGGTATAGGTTCAGAAGGTGGTGTTAGGTATATGGTTGTTTCTATTATTGAAATATGAAGTCAATATCATACAACTCTTAGGTTTTCTCTATACCTAATCTCGATCACCTTGCAGTACAGAATATAAAACTTCCTGAGGTTTCCATGTGATATAAGAAAACATTGACAGATACAAAGTCGATAATATCATTCTCCTAAAACTGCTTTGCTTTGTCATGAAGAAGTGTCAACTTGTGTGTGTGTGTCTCCCTCTTGCTAACTCCACTATCAGGGTAATTGTCATAAATTGCTGCCCTACCTTCATGCCTTTCTTTTCTCATTATAGTATCACTACCTTCATTTCAAGAGTCCCTATTCCCTCCTTTCTTTCCCCAGTGTGGGGAGGCATGACCAGGCCTCCCTATATATACCTGGAATAAGAGGAAATGGTCCCTACCTGCAAAGAAATGGACATCTGATAATCTACCATAGGAGAGTGCTGGATTTTGAGTCAGGAAGACCTTATCTCGAACCCTGCCTCAGAGACCTTCTAGATATGTGACTTTGTGTGACATTTCATCTCTCTCACTTTTCTCATTTATATATGATAATAATAGAAAATACATCCCAGGGTTGTGGGATGTATAATATAAAAATATGAAATGAGATGATTATATGTAAAATGCTTTATAAACCATATTTTAAAGCATTATTTGTATATTTTAACACTCGTTTAAAAAAATTGAATTCCTGATCTATACTTAATTCATCAGGACTCTTTCTGGAGGGGAATAACATTTTTGTTTCTTTGTTTTTTTGTTTTTGCAGGTCAATGAGGGTTAAGTGACTTGCTCAGGGTCACACAGCTAGTAAGTGTCAAGTGTCTGAGGTCATATTTGAACTCAGGTCCTCCTGAATCCAGGGCCGGTGCTTTATGCACTGTGCCACCTAATTCCCTCAGAGTACCATTTTTCAATATGAGTCCTTTGGAATTTTCTTGGATCATTATAGTGATTATAATAGCTAAGTCTTTCATAGTTGATTATCATTAAAATATTATTATTACTCTGTACATTGTTCTCCTGGTCTTGTTCACTTTACATTTTATCAGTTCATTTAAGTTTTTCTGATCATTTTTTATTGCATATTCTATTCTGATCTCCCAGTAGTTCCCCAAGTAAGGACTTTCACCATTAGATCCTTTCTCTGGGAATCAGAAGAATGGATGTGTAGGTGTGAATTATGACATGTTTTGGACATGGTAAGTTTAAGATATCTGGGTCATACAGTTTGAAAGGTCCAGTTGGTTAGATATATAAATTTGTGAGTTATTTTCATAGAGATGATCATTAGAAACCAGGGTAGCTGATAAGGTAATCAGGAGAGTATAGAGTAGGTCAGATTCTTGGGAAAACACTGAGAAGTTAGGGTCATGCTATAGATGGTGAATCAGTCAAAAGAGACTAAATATTGTTTAGCCAGGTAGCTTTCATTTAATATCCAGCCTCTCAAATTCTATCAGTAACAAGAAGGGGGAAAAAATGAAGGGAAATCATAGCTATGTATGCACTACATTTCCCATGAGATTTTTTTTTTCCTGTTTCAGAGAAGATTTCTTTTTTTTTTCCTGACCTGTTTCTTCTACCCTTTGAAGCCTACTTTGGTGTAAAAGACTTCTTTGCATCAACTTCTTAAAATAATCCATTAGCCACTCCAGGAGGGTCCCAACTCCTTTTAAGCCAGTTTTATTTTTTTTTAAAGGAACCAGGCTTATTTTCTTTCCAGGCTTAGATATCAAAAGTATATTTAAATAAAACAGTACAGTTCTCAGACACAGGCTTTCAGTAGTTTCTCTAAAAATTAATCACTTGTTTCTATTATATACATTTTTAGAATATATTTATCCTAACTCCAACAACCTATAAGTATGGAAAGCAAGGGATTTATTTATTTTTAATGTAACAGGAATGATTGTAATGAGCATATCTTTTAGCAAAAGGTCAGGGCCAAAGCACAAGATCCAAACACCTTTAATTCACTAATTTGAAATACATATGACAATGCAGATAGAGATATAACTGGTTTACCTTTATGCTTCCTGTGAAAAAAGGGACAGTCAGAAATTAATAATATAAAAATCATCCCTTCTACTAACGGATCATTATAGCTTGGAGGATACTCTGGGCTTTCCAGGGCTCTGATAGTGAAGCAGAAAAATCTATCAAGTCTGACCAATTAGGAAAGGTTTTAAGTATGAACTAATAACTGTAACTATGATGTTGCTTGAGAATATCAGAAATTCTCAGCTGAGATGCCTTTGGGATGATCAACTTTTCTAGTTCAGGTAACTTTAAAAAAATCTATTAAGTAGTATAAAGATTTTATCTGAGTAAGTGAATGGAATTTTATATGTGATGCTCTTTCAAATGAAAGAAAATGTATAAATAATTTTCAATAATATAAATTTTATTTGTCCATTATATATAATATTAGATATAGGGAACTGAACTGCAACTGTAGTTTCATTGCTTAACTAGAAGAAAACATTTGCTGCTAATGCTGGTTGGTACCCTTTCTACAACTTATATGTAGTCTTAGAGAAGTTGTTTAGAGCTTTGAGAGATTGTAACTTCCCCAGAGAATTATAGCCTGTAAGTGTCAGAAGTGGGTCTTGAACACAGATCTTCCTAGTTGAAAGGTTAGGTCTCTATACAATATACCATGCTGTCTCTAATATTCACAAAATAAACAAAATTTATCATATATATGTATGTATATGTGTATGTGTATGTGTGTGTGTGTGCTGCTCATACTGAAAAGAAACTGCATTTGAAAGTCTCTGGACACTCCTATAGTATTGCCAGCTCATATGTTCGTTTTACCTCAATTACTCATGTCAAAGATTATTGTATATTGAACAAAAAATTTGAGAATCACTGACTTGAATTCATCTTAGAGTCCATCTAGGGACTAGATAGAATTTCTTAACATGTGGACCATAAACATGTGTGTGTGTGTGTGTGTGTGTGTGTGTGTGTGTGTGTGTAGTTTTTGTTTGTTTTATTTTGTTTTGGTTTTGCAGGGCAATGAGGGTTAAGTGACTTGCCCAGGGTCACACAGTAAGTGTCAAGTGTCTGAGGCCAGATTTGAACTCAAGTCCTCCTGAATCCAGGGCCACTGCTTTATCCACTGTGCCACCTAGCTGCCTAGTGTATTTTTAAAGAGTATTTTTATAACTGCATTCCAACATAATTTGTAATCTTTTGTCTTTTATTTTGTGCATTTAAAATATTATTCTGAGAAGGTATGCACAGGTTTTACCAGAATGCCAAAGATGTCTGTGATACCAAAAAGGCTAAGCATGTGTGCTCTAGTCCAACCCTTTCCTTTTAGAGATGAGAAACCAAGGGCCAGAGAGTTTAAGTGACTGGTCCAAAGTCATGGATTGTAGTAAACAGCAGAATTGGGATTTGAACCTAAAGTTCTTTGCCTTTATTTCTACTCTACCACTTTCTCCTGGTAGAGTGAAAAGTGATTCTGTGCCACTATAAAATGGTTTCTTTTTATTATTAGTTTTTTTTTAAAATCAACAGAATTCTAGATAATGTATATATTTGAAATAGATAAAGTTCCATGCCATTAATTTATTCAACAAATATTTATTGTGAGACTACTTTATGTTAGGCATTATGCTAGATAGTGTGAGAGCTAAAAAGATGAATAATCCTCAATTCCTTCTGAGGGTTTATAGTCTAATAAACTCGTCTCAGACATTTTGTAGTTCTGAATTCTCCATCTCAGACTTTCCCTACAAGTTAATCTGAATTTTAAAAGGTTTTATTGTATTTCTTTTTAACCCCCTATAGCATTGAGCTGAGTGCTCTGTGTTGAGAAAGCTCAATAAATACTGCTGACTGATATGAATATGTTGAGGAAATATACAGTACACATCCTCATCCTTTTTTTCCACCTGCAGTTGCTACTAATGCATCTCAAAAGACTCTTTAGTAGTCTTGTTTAAAATGTGCTTCAAAGCAACTCCATGTTTGTCTTGAATTAATTACGAAGCAGCATCCTAGGACCAGACCTGACAACTCCCGCAAAGAAAGACTCCCTGTTATGCCTGTGACAAGGCTAATCATGACCTTAGTGCTTTTGAAGAAATGTTATACCCGACAGCTTGCTGAAACAGCTTTTTGAAAAGTAATACAGCAATTCATCACCTTCAGAGTTGATAATATCTCTTGTGAAATGATATCACTTAAGGACAGGCAAATAAAGGATATACCTTGGAGAGGAGAAATGAATTTAGAGAAAAGAAAATAATCAGAAATAGGAAAGAAAAGGCACTGGGGATGGTGTGATGGATAGGGCACTGGAGCTGGAACCAGGAAAATCACACTTTAAGTACCATTTGAATTTACTAGTTGTGTGACCTTTTTAAGTCCCTACAACTCTCTAAGCCTCAGTTTCTTTATCTGTAATATGAAGGGGATAGTTGATGGCATCTAAAATCACTTCTAGATTAAATTTTATGATCCTATTATGAAAGTAAAGCTGAAGCATTTCAAGAGAAGTACAACAAGGATGATGAAAGGCCTTGAGTTCAACAACTTCTGTAGAAGGAAATGACAATCTTAGGCCTGGATGAGACAAGACTCAGATGATGGTCATCTTCAAGTTTTGGAATCACAATCACATATGGAAAGGGAACTAGACTTGTTCTGATCCAGTTCAAATACATTTCAGAAACATTTGTTAAGTGCCTACTATATGCCCCAAATTGTATGGGCTTGGAATACAAAGACAAAAATAAAACATTCTCATTCTCAAAGAGCTTACATCCAACTGGGGGAAAACAACTTATACATATATAAGTAAAAAGAAAATGATTTTTTTTGTGGGGAGGGTAGCTGGGAATTCACACCTGGGGGATCAGGAAAGATCTTATGTAGGAGTTGACAGCTAAGCTGTGTTTTGAAGCAAGCAATGGATTCTGCTAGGTGGAGGTAAGGAGTAAGAACATTCTAAAAATAGGATCCTGCCCCAGCAAAGGCACAGAAATGGGAGATGGAATGTCATGTACAAAATACAACTGGGAGGCCAGTTTAGCTGTAATATGGAAAATACAAAGGTGAGTACTCTACATGTCATAATAAATATTAATTATTTATAATAATAACTAACATTTACATAGTGCCTACTATGGGAAAGGTCTAGTCTGTACACATATATGTTGTCATGGAAACCAGAATTGGCTGTCAGTTGAGCCACTCTGTCAGGCTTTTCTGAATAACCTAAATTTTAAAATTACTTAACTTTGAACAACAAGTGTAAGACACCTAAATAATTTCCTTCCACACTGGTACTATACCTGAGTGCAAGTTAGCATCATAATTCTCTCAATTCTACTTCTACCCCTTTGCTCTTCCTGGTGAGGCTGTATGAGCAGGTAGTCTTCTGACTTTTCCATGACACCTTTGCATTGGACCATACTTGCCTGTATAAAACATTATATTTTGAATCTGAAGACTTTTGGTGGCCAGTAATACAGTGTGACATCAGCCAGTACATTTATCCTTGTGAGGTTTGTGCCTGAGCAAGGGACCCCATAAATAATCTGCCATAAGCAATGGGATATGGAAATTTTTTTCTTTCCCAAGTCAGCAAACTTGCACTCTCTATACTCTCCTCTTTTCATCATCTTGACTCTTTGATGAACCAGTTAAACTAAACACTGCCCTCTTTTCTCAAGTCCCTTACCCTGTTTATCCTATCACTGATCTTATCCTGGGAAGACACACTTAGATTACTTTAACCATTTACTGCTTTAGTCCTACCCATGCTCTTGAACAAAATAAAAGAAATCATGAAACCATGCTGAGTAGATCCATTATAAATTTGTTATATAATCTCATCTAGGTCCTTACTGTGTCAACGCAATCCTTTAATCCCTCCATTATTAATTCACCGAAGAGGCTTTTCCAAACCTTTTTATCTTTCCTGTACCTTTTCCCCTTCCTCACATTTCATATCTTTCAAATGGTTTCTGTCATTTTCTTCTACTTCACTCCTGTCTTATAAGAGGCAGCTCTTCTCTTGAACAAGGCAAACCTCTACATGTGCAGGTAAACCCTTTGTCATCCCCTTTTCTGCAGTAGATTGTCCATTCCATCACCTTAATTCTCACACTAATCTTTAATTTTTCCCTGTCTACTGATTTCTACTATACTGCCTACAAACATGCCCATCTTCCTCATCCTACAAAAACACTTACTTTATACATCAATACCTGCCACCTATCATCCTATTTATCTCTTTTGTGGCTAAACTCCTATCTATGATAGGTCCCTCAATTTATTTTCTTCATATTATCTTCTTAACTCTGTAGTTTGGTTTCTGACTGCATAATTTATCTGAAGCTATTTTCTCCAAATTTGCTAGTGATCTCTTAATTGACAAATCAAATTGTCTTTTCTTGATCCTCTTCCTTCCTGACCCTCTATACAACCTTTGACACTGTCATCCACCCTTTTCTCAATGGTACTCTCTTCTTTCTATGGTTTTGTAATTCAGTTTTTTTGCCAATCTTTCTGATCATTTCTTTGTGGCCTCCTCTGCTGCATCTTAATTTAGGACATATCTATTACCCAGGGGTTTCCCCAAAACTCTGTCCTGGGCCCTCTTCTCTTCTCTTCCTATATCATTTCCCTTCGTGATTTCATCAGTTCCCATTTGTCCAGCCCTAACCTCTTTCCTGACCTTCAATCTTGTATCTCTAAATGCCAACTGGACATATTACACATCTAAAACTCAACATGTCAAGAGGCAGCTAGGTGGTGCAGTGGATAAAGCCCAAGCCCTGGATTCAGAAGGACCTGAGTTCAAATCCTCTCAGACACTTGCTAGGCAAGTCCCTTAACCCTGATTACCCCCACAAAAAACCCCAAAACAAAACACTAAAACTCAACACGTCCAAGACTAAACTCATTTTCTTTCTTCCCAGCTCCCACTGTCTTAACTTCCCTATTACTATATGACCCAGACTAAACTCATTTTCTTTCTTCCCAGCTCCCACTGTCTTAACTTCCCTATTACTATATGACCCAGTAACATAGGCTTATGACCTAGGTGTCATCCTCAACATCTCTTTTCCCCTCATATGCAATTGTCAATTTCCTTCATTTCTACTTTTATAAAATTTATTGTTTAAACCTCTTTCCTCTGGCACTGTACCCACATTTTTCTAAGTCCTCATAGCCTCTTGCCAGAACTAGTGCAATATTTGATGATTGATCTCCCCACCACAAATCTCTCCATCAACCAATCAGATGTCAAGTTGATCTTCCTAAAGTGAAAGTGATTATTTAAACTGACCAAGTAAACCCTCCCATTATTCAATCTACTCCAATGGCTTTTTATTGCTCCCAGGAAATCCTTCAGTGTCCAACTTCAGGGAACTTACAATCTAATGGGGAAAGGCAACACACAGAAGAAAGTTTTGAAGCAGGAGTCAGGTGTACCAGGAGGTATTGGATGCAGGAACATCATGTTCCCTAGAGTTCAAAGCACAAATAGCTGCAGATAGAAAGTGGAGAGTTAGTTGATAGTTTTACCCTTACATATTTCATGCTTTATCCTACTAATGCTGTAAGCTCCCTCTTCCATATCTCATATCACTTATAGAATTTGGCATTCTAGCCCCACAACATATCACATAAACATGTCCAAGAAAATAGAGAAGGGCTCATATGGTCTTGTCAAGAGTGCAAGTATTCCTAGTCTATAACGTAGCATCACCTCTGCCTATCCATTTCATAGAATGCTATGCCCAAAAGTTTTAGAGATTTAGGGAACAGCCAAATGTACATTCCTTCCTCTAGGGATGAAACCCAAACAGGGAAACATAAATATAGACATACAAGTAAAGCCACCTGGATGACAAAATTTCTCTGAGTTGAATAGCTGTGTCAGAAAAAGGTATTAAATGGATCTTCTGCTTCTCCTTTTTCTAAGATGCTTAGTTCTATAATCTAAATATAAAGGCTGGTGTAACACAGCCACAGAAGTCTAAGTTATTTTTCCTTATAAAATCTACATACCATTTGCTTGAAAAGTTGAGAGTGGTTAATGCTCTGCTTAGAGCCACTGAAAGTAGCTGTTGCTCCTATGCCTAAAAAATCTATTACCATAATTTCCCAATTGTGGTCACACTTGTAAACTTTTGGTTAGATTCCACCAATTCCAATTTTATCCTTCTGATCAGATCACTCCTTGAAGCATATTCTTTTCCCTTATGTTTGTCCTTATTGCCCCCATCTGCCTAAGACTTGTCCAATGGGTCATAATGAAACACCTGAACACTGAGAAAATGTGATGTGAATTCTTATGGTAGATATATAGGTAATGAGTTTTAGAATTAGAAAGAACTTTAACATTGATCAAAATGATTACCTGATTTTTTGAGGAAAAGGATGCAAAGAAAGGGAAGTAACTTCATAAAAGTCACAAGAGTATTATTAGCAGAAAAGAAATTCAAACTCAGGTCTCCTGACTATAAATTAAGTTCTACTTCTACAATATTATGTGTAGCTCCAGGTTTGGAAGCATACTTCCATTCAAGCTGTGGCTTCTCTACTGATTTGCTATGTGACAATGAACAAATGACTTTACCTTTCTACATCCCAATTTCCTTACATGTTCAAAGGTGATAATCTTACGTTTATAGAGAGACAAGGGAGAGATAATAAGAAAGGAAGAAGAAAGATGAAAAGAAAGAAAAAGAAAGAACAAAAGAAATTGAGGACTTGAGTGCTATGTTTCAAGCACTACTAACCACAGGAGATAGCATTAGGAAAAAAAAAAGATAATTCCTTTTCTCAAGGAGAAGTGGAGACAATAGGCATAGGAAGGTTTTATGTAGAGTAAGTGGAAAGGTCCTAAGTCCATAAGAGTCCCGTGGAACAATAGATGGCAAGACTCATAAGTGCAATGAGTCATTTGCCCCTGAAGTTGAGTGGCCTGGAGAACCCTGGCTCACCACTATTATGAAATAAGAACTGATCTTTTGAGTTGGCCTTGTGAATAGATTCTGGTTTCCCTTCAGTAGGTGTGGAGATGCTGGTGTTAAGGGATTAGCCTGGAGGGAGTGTGGTAAAAGAGTATGGATAGTGATATTTAGGGTACAATCTGGATTCCCTGAATCAGCATGGGGAAATGAGGAGAACAGTAGTCCTACTTATTTCCAAGGGAAGCAGGACAAAGGTTTTTTTACAATCAACACAGGCCTTATGATTTTTCATATTATGTAAACATGTATTATACACTTACCATATGTCAGACATTATTCTAAGTTCTGGAATTACAAAGAAAAGACCTGTCCTCAAGGACTTCAAATTTCAAGTGGGGATACAACAAGCAAACATCTATGTATACAGACATAGCTGATTTATTGTGTTTTACTTTATTGTGCTTTGCACATTTTTTTTAAGATTTGTGGCAGCCCTGTATCCAGCAAGTCTACCAGCAGTATTTTTCCAACAGCATGCGCTCACATGGTGTCTCTGAGTCACATTTTGGTAATTCTTGAAATATTAAAATTATTATTATTATTATTATTATTATTATTATTATATTTGTTTAGGTGATCTGTGATCAGTAATCTTTGATGTTACTATGGTAATTGTTTTGAAAAGCCACTAACAAGGCCCATATAAGATGATGAATTTAATCAGTTGTGTGTGTGTGTATGTGGTCTAGCTGTTCCATCTACTGTCCATTCCCAGTCTCTCTCCCTCACCTCAGGTTTCCCTATTCCCTGAGACATAACGATACTGAAATTAGGCCAATTAGTAACCCTACAATGGCCTCTAAGTATTCAAGTGAAAGGAAGAGTCAGCAAACTTCATTGTTGACTTATTTTAAGAAAGTGACACAGCCACCCCAACCTTCAGCAACCACCACCCTGATCAGTCAGCAACCATCAACATAGAGGCAAGACCCTCCATCAACAACAAAAAAAACTCTACAACTCATTGAAGGCTCAGATAATGGTTAGGATTTTTCTTTAGCAATAAAGTATTTTTAATTAAGATATGTAGATTTTTACACACCATAGTACTGCACACTTAATAGAATACAGTATATCGTAAACTTAACTTTTATATTCACTGGGAAACAACAAAAAATTGTGACTCCCCTTGTTGTCTTACACACTTTATTGCAGTTGTCTGGAACCAAAACCACAATATTTCTGAGGTATGACTGTATATGAGATGTATACAATATGAGTGGGAGGTAATCTTATATGGAAGTTATTAGCTATGGATGATACTGGGAAAGGTCTATTGAAGATGTTGGGGTTTGAACTGAGTCTTGAAGGAAGCCAAGAAGCAGATGTGAGAAGGGAGGACATTCCAGGCATTGAAGAGAGGAGCATATTAAGGGGAAGTTGATTGAAAGCTGTTTCTGCAACAAGATTTCACTCAACTCCTTTTCCATTTGTGGAAATAGATTCTGAACACATGGCTATGATGAATTTCTGACAAAGTTGGATGACCATGTAATTGAAGGCTTCAGTGGTAACAAAAGAACAGAGAGTGAAACCTTCAGGTGAAGTCTTGGCTAAAGGAAAGTGCTTTGTGGCCATTTGTTTGAAAAAGCTTATTGTGAAAGAGATGGTCCTCTTCTACAGAAGATAGGCTTCATAACCACAGGACTTCCTGTGGATTAAGGGGAAAGTGTTAAGTGGTTCTACTCTCTCATTTCTTTTATAGCTGTGCTTGGTTTGGACTTCAGAAAACATGATACCTCAATCAGAATAATTTGATCAGCTGAAATCTCATCATCATGCTGTTAATTTAGCTTTGGGTGCTCAAGACCTTCCCAAGTCTCTCAGCCTCCTCTCCCCTCTGATTGGAGAACTTGAGGGTGCAGCATTCAATTTCTTCCAAAGCTTTCCTTTATAGAGGGATTAATAGAATCTTTACTTTCCAGCTAACTCTCCACTTTCCATCTGCAACTCTGCTTGGTTTGAACTGCACAGTATATTTCCCTCCCACAATTAACTGCTTTCCAGCTTTCTTTTATGTATTGTCTTCCCCATTAGGTTGGGCATATGGACATAGCAGTTGGGAGTGCAATCTGGTTACCCTTAATCAAATAAGACTCACTTTCTGACTGATTGGTTCCTCGAAGACCCTCCAATTAAAAGAAGAAGCCCAGGTAAAAGATATCTTCCACCATCTCCAGGCAGTCTTGCTCCACGACATTCTCAACTATGCCCTGGTATGAGGTACATTCTCTCCCTCCGGCTTCCTCCCTCTGTTTTCAGCTCCCTTGCATTTGTTGTCTTCTCCAATTCAAATGTAAACTTCTTGAGGGCAGGGGTTGTCTCTGCTTCTATATGTTTTTGAAGAGTTTAGCACAATGCCTTGCACACAGTAAGTGCTTGATAAACTTATTAGCTAATCAGAAGGAGAAATTGCAGAAGCAAAGGGTACCTCTAGTGTGTATCTTCAGGATGAAAAATTGGGGTATAGTAGAGGGGATCTGGATTGCAGCCAGGAGACAAATGTCCTTAAAATGTTGTATGCAGATTAGAATACATTATTGAAGCTGAGATCTGATGAGGGCTGAGTACAGTGAGATTATCACCTCTTATTCCTGGAAGCTGGTTTCTCGCTTAATGAAACGCAGGCTCATATTTTTCTTTTTTTGGCTGTCATACCACACTAATGACATATATTAAACTACCAGTTCATTAACACCCACCCCCAGATCTTCAGACTAACATTACCTCCTTCACATTTTACTGTTATACTTATGAAACTGATAGTTTTTATCTCAATATAAAATTTACACTTATCTCTAATGAATTTAATCTTACTAGATTAACTTGGCCTCTCAAGATCTTATTGGATTCCTGACTCTATTCTCCAGTGTGTCAGTTATCCCTCATAGCTTTGAGATTTTTGAAAATTTGATAATAATAGCATCCATATTAAGCCATTGATAAGATTTTAAACGACACAAGGCAAATCACAAATCCTTGGGGGGTAATTCACTGAAGACCACTGACATGATAACTTTGAGCCATTAACAACTCCTTTTCCATCTTTCCAACCAGTTTTTGAATTGTTATTATATCATTGTATACTCCAGATTTCTCCATTTTCTCAAAAAAAATTAGAAGTGACAATCAGATCCAGAAGAGAATTCCCCTTTCTTGGTTGTTCTACTTTATTAGGCAAGTTAAGAAGTTATTAACTCTGCTTTAGGTAGAAAGCTTCAGCAGATATATGTAAATTTAAAATTTCCTATCACTACTCTGTCACACACTTGGCTTGTGACCCATTCCTTAAATTTATCTACTTCTATTTTCTGTCCAAGGTGTTCTTTGGTATCTGCTAATGGCAAAAATCACATCTGTTTTTTCTCCCTCCTTTGAACTTTGCCCAAATATTATTCACCTTCCCCACTTTGGTTCCTAGATTTCTTCATATCAGCAGCTTGCCATCATCACATGATTACATCCCCTCTTCAAGGAAGTGTCCTAACCACATGGTTGCCATGTGTATATGCCCTATGTTCATTATTATGCATATTCACTACTCCCACCAAGATGCAGTTACAAGTTTATGAGTGAAATATATTGGTATTGGGGCAGCTAGATGGCGCAGTGGATAGAGCACTGGACCTGGATTCAGGAGTACCTGAGTTCAAATCTGGCCTCAGACACTTAACACTTACTAGCTGTGTGACCCTGGGCAAGTCACTTAGCCCCAATTGCCTTACTAAAAAAAAAAATTTAAAAATTAAAAAAAAAAGAAATATATTGGTATTTTTTTAACCATGCTATTTCATTAAATATCTTTGCCTTGAGCTAATATGTCTTCTGGCTAATAGTGGATGCTCATAAGTTAAATGCTGGAGAGGATTTTCACCAATAAAGTATTTAGAACCCAAGAGAACTATCTAAAGGGCATTTGGTGAGGGCTTCTAGATACGACACTATGACTACCTACTTTATAGAATTGTTATATGGCTCAAGTGAGATAACATGTATACATCATTTTAAAAATTATAAAGTGTTTTAAAAAGATTGATTAAAATTAACACATTTCTGGTATTATAAACTCTCACCAGCAGCAAGAAAAACTCCATGTTGATTTGGTGGATACTGCCGTAGGACACTATATCCTTTTTATCTAAGGCCAGGATAACGTCTTCAGTCTGGAAATTGACTTTATGATTCAAGTGAATATTAAGTTACTATGGATGATAAGAATGGAGGCATAAAATAAAGGAAGGAATGATAGGGATTCTAGAATGTTAACATGTATGAATATTGAATGGTTCATTCATTTTTATTTTTGAGGATAACATTTATAGAACACAATATTTTAGCACTTGAATATGCCTTGGAGGTTGAATTCAGGAGGGTTAAGTAATTTGTCCAAGGTCATATAGATATGAATAGACAAGCTGAGATTGAAACCCAGGACTTCTGATTTCAAATTCAATGTTCTTTCTACTCTATGATGCTGTTTCCATGCTTACATTTTAAAAGGTGATTTATTTATTCATTATTAAGTAAATGTATTATTATTTATTTTCCTTTTGGGGAAAGAAATCTTTTAAAATACATTGTACATGTCTCTGTCTTAGCCATTTGAGTATATTTAATGCAATTTAAACCTTCTTTGATCCCTTAGGACCATCATTACGATCATCAGTAATTGTACCGTTTGGTATATGGTGGTGTCCTCAAAGGCTATTGTAGTGTACCAGACTATTTGTTCTTGGTAAATAAATTAGATTGTTAGACTCCTCTTGTTGTTGTGTCTTATCTCCTCCCTCAGGGCCATCTTTGTTCTTTGATTTAAGTACTCTGGATAACATTATCCCTCACCCCAGCTTCTACCCTCCTTGGCTGTTTCTCATCGCTACCTATTCTTTGCTCTAAATAATCATAAAATCTCAGGGTTGGAAGGGATCTTTGAGGCCAAGGCTAAGAATACTGGCAAGTGATCATCTAGCCTTCATCGGATGACATTCATGTTACAGTGGACAAGGGATTACATTTATAAGGGTATATGAGGTCTGCATAAGACCTGAATCAGGTCAAGGACACAGATTTTCATAGTGCACTTGGAGACAGTGAGAACTGTTCTTCAGTTCCTGCATAAACCTTTCTTGGTAGGGGATATGACAACATTTTTAGAATTTATGACTGATTCTCTGGGAACTGGAATGTACTAGAAAAAAATGAGGAGGAAAAACCTGATAATGAAGAAGAATTATAGCTACTGACAAGCAATAAAACAGATTTGGAAACCAGAGGAAGAAGAGCAACTGTATGAAACTAATTTCTGCCCAGTGACAAAAGCAAGGGCCAAGCTAATACATGGTAAGTACTACATAATGAAGGTAAACCAAGTAGAAACAGGACAGTTGCATTTAATGATGGAATGACATTTTCAAATTGTCAGAGCAAGAGTAAATTTCCTTTTCTCAGGAAGAAGGATGTGCCTATATTGAATATAATCCTGTGTTCAGATACAGATTTTGGATTAAGCTATTGACAATTTTGTTTATTGGCAGTACTCCCTTTAAAAACTTACCATTTCTCTGTAACTCTAGAACTCTATGGGATGTAGTAAGGAAAGAGATCTTGGTAAGAATAAATTCTGGACTTAATACTCAGCTCAAGGGGAACCCACTACCTCCTAAAACAACTTATTATAATTTTTAATAGTTCTAATGGTTCCAAATTTTTTTTCTTATGTCAAACCAAAATTTGCCTCTTTGTACCTCTTACCCATTTTTTCTAGTCCTGCTTTCTAGAAACAAATATGTCCCCTCATCCATGTAATATCCCTTAAACTCTTGTAGATGGTTATCATTGCTTCCTCATATCTTCTCTTTTAAGGCTTTTCATCCTAGGTCCTTTAACCAATTATCATATATCTTGGTCTCTAATCCATTCATCCATCTCTTCATATAATCTCAGTGGTTGAAGGAATATCATGACAGATTTGGCTTCCCTGTCTTTCACTTTAAACTTTTTTTTTTTTTTTTTGCAGGGCAATGGGGGTTAAGTGACTTGCCCAGGGTCACACAGCTATTACGTGTCAAGTGTCTGAGGCCGGATTTGAACTCAGGTACTCCTGAATCCAGGGCTGGTGCTTTATCCACTGTGCCACCTAGCTGCCCCCCACTTTAACTTTTAATCTGCACTAAAAATGGTCTATTCTGGAATAGCAATATTAAATGACCTTTCTATAGAGTTTTAAGGTTTATAAAGGACTTTTTTCACAACCATGTTATGAAATAAGTAATGTAATTTTACAAGTAAGTAAAACTGAAGTACAGAGATAAAAAGTGAATTGTCCTGATGAACAGTCAGAAGTTGAACACAGTTCTCATGACTCCTGAGTCCATTTTCCCCACCAGTATGCCCATGAAACTATTCTGTCTACTTTCTTTAGCAAACTTATATATTGCCTTCTTTGTGCTCAGTAATTTCTATTTATATTGAAGATAAAACATTTTAATGGTAAGACCATTTAAATGCTGCCAATCCCAAAAGACATTTTTGGTTAAATTTAAAATCTAACATGGCAATAATTCTTAAACCTCAGATTTACCTTAGTTGTGTACTACCAGTTAGTACTGATCCCTGAGGTCAGAAGTGTATTGCTATGATACTCCCTAGAAGCTAACTACAGAACTTTTGCTTGGAATATTTTTGGCTTCAGGGTAAACACTGATATACTTTCTAACTTGGAAGAATAAGGAATGGAATTACAGAGGGGAAAATAGCAATCCAAAAAAATCATTCTAAAAATATAATTCTGGCAATACTATCTCTATTTCCTGGCCTCCCTTTCTATACCTAATATTCCCCCTTGAAAACACTCCCTACCAACCTCCTAGGAAAAGAGAGCATATGGTTGAAACTGTGGCTTTCAGTAATGAAAAAAACAATAAACAAGGGCATAACCATAGGGTAGTAACAATGAACACTCCCAACTAAAGGACTGAGTAACTTAAAAATTAATATGACAGACTGAAACCGTATGTGTTTTTGCCCTTCCTTTGAGAAAAGCTCCATCTGCTCCCCCTTGTTTTCATATATTTCTAATCAGTGAGGGAAAAAATGAATGGGAAAAGTCTAAAGTCACTAGCTTTGCATTTTTCTGTGCAGAACACTGGAAAAAATTTTCATCTCTATAAAATATCTACAAGAGAGTAAAAGGAGAAGGGCGTGGATAGAAAGAAAAAGATAATGGCTCCAGATTTCTTCCTCAAATTCTCTTGCAGATACATTTTGTAATCCCCTTCTTATTTTCTTGACTAAAAGGTAACACTTCGAGAAGCACAATCAGCTTAAGATTTGTTCTTTGGTTGCTTGTGGGCAAGAGGTTGTACCTGTGATAAAGGATGTTCAATGAGACTAATTTCTAAATAAGACTGAAGTGGTTTGTCTGCTCTGAAGAGCAAATTAGATTTCCTAGAAACTGGATAATACACAGCAACAAACTTGGAGAGAGAACGCTTTTGGCTAACGTGATCTGAATTTCTAAGTAGCAGGGACAGTGACGAGGTATTGGATAGTTAAGTTATGTTAGAGTTTTAAGGCTATTTCTTTATAAACCTCTTTCCTCTAATAATTAATATTCTCTATCAGTCTTACTAAGTCTCTAGAGATTTTCCCATCTTAATCATTAATAGTGGAGCACCCAGCTCCTTTCCCTTGTCATAGATTCATAAAATTAAAATAATATTATTAAAATTTTGAAATGCAGGCTGAATGCAGAAATTTTCTAATTTATTGCACAAAATATTAAATTACCCACCATATATGACCATTGCTACAATAATTCCCTTTTCATTGAGCTATCATTAAAGGGAAACAGGCCTCGAACTTGTAAATGAGAGTATTAAAGCTTCTGCAAAGATGAAGCATTTTCTATTGCCATTATTGCCATTGTTTCTTAGCTAATACAGAGGGTTAACTCCTTTCCTTTCCTAATGTGGATACTGTGATGGCTCTTTGTTTATTAGTTGACCTAGAAAAATGAAATTATGAAGGCACTCTCACCTTCCCTAGTCTAGCAAAATGAAAAGTGCATACTTCTAGCATTTCCTTCAAGTCCAAGCTAAAATACTACCTTCTACAGGGAAGCCTTTTCCCAATCTCTCTTAATTCTAGTACCTTCTCTATGTTGATTATTTCATATTTGTATATAACTTGTTTATACATGATTATTTGCATGTTTTCTCTCTTCTTAGATTATGAGCTCCTCAAGAGCAAAGAACTTGCTTTTCTCTGCTTAGCACAATTCCCATCACATAATAGGTACTATTGACTGAATGAATGAATTTTCTCACAGGAATGTTGTGAGCTCGATTGGAGTAATGATTTTAAAGTGCTTTGTAAACCTTAAAACACTATATAAATGCCAGTTCTTATTATTAATTCATCTATTTTCTAGAGTACAAATGAATTGATTAAAGTCAAGGCCTTTCTTCTTCAACTAGGGCTTAGGGACTGACCCTGACTTTTAGGTATGAATATGAGCATATTCAGAGGAACTTTCTTACTTTATGATGAAAGCATTTGATTCAGCTTGATTTTCTACTCAGACTTTGGTACTTCGAAGGTCAATAGAATTCTGTTCATCCTCTGTATAGCAAGAGGAACAATTCTGAATGTATTTACCTTGAGGCAGATAAAAGTTCACAGCACTAGCTTGCCTCTCTTTTATTTTACCAAGTTAATCTATAGGGTAATTCCATATCTTCTAAGGGAATCATGAAAGCTGAAAGGAATCTACTGACCCTAATCCAATATCTATCTGACCTGAGAGAGTTGCTCCATGAGAAGCAAAGACAATTGAAAGAGGCTTTTTCCTCCCCTCCTTGATGGCTGGTTATGACTGATTGTCTAACTCGAAATAGCACTGAGGTTAATGAATATCTTAAACAATATATCACTGCTGAATCTCTATTCTTACCACTATGCCTCAGCTGCCTTCTCACCCCAGAATTCCCCACATATTGTGGGATCTTCTTCCTCTGGAACATCCCTCTGTCATAGCAGTCCCCTTCTCTTATTAGAATTCCTCCTGCAATCTCCATTTTGAAGAAGGGCCCTGGCGAGGTATCCTTCATTCCTCTTCTGGCTCTGCTTCTGACTCTATAGACTTATCAGATAGCTTTCTTCTCACATCACCCCACTTTTTTCTCTCCTTTATGTCTTGTCTTCCCTTATTAGAATGTAAGCTCCTTGAAGGCAGGGGGAATCTTTCTTTTTCATGATTTTGCATGCCAAGTACATAACCCAGTGCCTGGCACAAAGTCAGAACTGAAGACATGCTTGCTGACTTGACTTATTAAATTGTGAAGTTACATGACAATTATTCAACAAACAACCAGGGGACTCATTAGCACATCACCAGGGGAAGAAACAAGTGAAAGCTTTGGGAGAAGAGAAATATTTCAGTTGGGACACTGGACTACTAGCAAATGTTGTCCAAGACACACATTTTCTTTCTCACATTTATAAAGTGAGTCTCTCTCTCTCTCTCTCTCTCTCTCTCTCTCTCTCTCTCTCTCTCTCTCTGTCCACACATGCATGTGTGAACTCACAGGACTAAAATCTTTAACACCATAATGAAGAAAATTTAAAAAAGTGAATTGCTCAGAACTTCTAAACATAGAAAAAAAATTTCAATGAAAAGTATTTACAGATTGCCAACAACACACACACACACATGCACACACAAACACACACACAGAGCAGTGAATTCTAAGACACATAGGGGTTAAATTTAACAGTGCAATTCACAAGCAACAAGTTTTGCAAGCCATCAGGAGAAAGAACTTCAAATACAAAGGAAAGGACATTCCAATAAAGCAAGACAATTCCACACCAAATAGAACAAGGAGGAAAGAATAGGGAAATTTATTCCTAAGACCAAAGGATCTCAGCATGTAACTCAGAGTGATCTGCGCTACAAATCTGAGCTAACCATATAGGAGAAAAGTTGAACATTCAATAATAAAAAAGTATCTGAGATATTGTTAGAAAGAAAACCTTAACTAAAGAGATTATTTGCCTTGTGACCACCACCAAACAACAAATATTAAGAAAGAATAAATTCAGTAGGCAAGGATAGTAAGAGCAAAAGTGATAAGAGGGACCAGTAAAAGACTTTTTTTGCAGGACACTGGGAGTTAAGTGACTTGCCCAGGGTCACACAGCTAGTAAGTGTCAAGTGTCTGAGGCCAGATTTGAACTCAGGTCCTCCTGAATCCAGGGGCAGTGCTCTATTCACTGCACCACCTAGCTGCCCCAAAGACTTCTTTTTAAATGTATAAAAAATTATAGAGGTAAAAGCAGAAATCTTATATAACAGTGGAGAAGCAGACAGGGTACATTATGGCCAAAACTTGGTAACACCCTGCCTATAGGTGAATGCTTACTTTTGTGGCTCTACATTACAATGTGGGAGAGTACATAAAAGGTGAGGAAGAAAAAAAGAAGATACAAAAGAGTGAATGATGTGCCAGGGATTGATCAAGATCTAGTAACGAGAAGGTGAGTTCTGTGGTCTCAGAAAAAAGAAAACCCTGCAATAAAGTGAATGAGGAGGAAGGCAGAAAGATTGAAAAGAGTGGGAGATGAAGAAGGCATTATTTTGAAGGTGAAAGGAGGTTCCACTGTGGAATTTTCCTATGGGTGAAGAGAAATGAAGACCTACATTGGATGAAGCAGGGGGAATTTGGTAATTGAAAAGTCTACTTGTCCCTGGGAGGGAGGGAGAATGGGAATTTATGGGGACAATTGGTATTTGGAAAAGTAGGTCAGCCAGGACATGTTGCAGAAATTTCTAGGTAAATGTAGATTTAAAAAGGTCAACCAGAGAGGGTATAGATTAATGGTGGGATGAATAATCAGGATGTTATGGGGGTGGGACCCTAACATGTCTCCTCTGACACATTAGCATTGTTCTAGAAGTGAGGCACAATGGAAAAGGGAATCCATGGAGCAATCTCTATAGGGCAATGGTGGAAAGAATTTAAATGGGAGAGCCTAGAATTAATAACTTGGAAGATGTGATTGCATGAGTAGCCATTCCCCAATAGAGAAACAAAGGATATGAATAAATGGTTCTTAAAAAAAACTCAATCAAGGAAAAATGCTCTAAATCACTAATAATAATGGAAATATAAGTAAAAAGCACCCCGAGATTTCACCTCACACTTTGCAAATCTGCACAAATAAAAATGGTCAATGTTGGAAGATTTATGGTAACCTAAGACCACTAGTACTTTGTTAGTGGAGCTGTGAAATGGCACAATCATTTTGGAAAGCAATTGGGAATTATGCAAATAAGGGGACTAAAATGTCTGTACACTTTGACTCCATTGCAAAAACTTATATCAAAATGAAGTTATTTATCCAAAATTTTGATGGTGGGACTTTTTTGTGCTAAGAATTGAAATTAAAATAGATACCCATCAATTGGGGAATGACTAAATAAATTGTGGTGCATGAATGTAATGGTATAGTACTTTGCTGTAAGAAATTGTGTGTTACTTACTGTAAGGAATTATGTTGTAAAAGTATTTGACTAAATTACGAAAATAATGAAAAAATTCATTTGCAAAAACAAAAAGTTAAGAATATCAAAGGATATAATAAAAAAGTGTAAAGGAAGAAGGGTTAGTGATACCTGATCTTAAATTGTATCATAAGGCAGTGGTTATCAAAACTATCTGGTACTGGCTAAGAAACAGAAAGGTAGATCAATGGAATAAAATAGACAAAGATTTTAGAGCAGCCAAATGAATGTAATAAACTTGTCTTTGACATCTGTAAAGACTTAAGATTTTGGAATAAAAATTAATTATATGGTAAAAATTACTGGGAAAAATGGAAAGTAGTATGGTATGGGCCAATATCTCATACCATTTACCAACATAAGGCCAAAATGGATACATGACCTACATATAAAGGGAGATTTCACAAGAAAATTAGAAAATGAAACATATTACTTATCAGAAATATGGATAGATGAACACCTTATGAATAAACAAGAGATAGAGCAAAAATTGGTGTTAAAAGGATAATTTCAATTACATTAAATTAAAAAAGGCTTTGTAGAAATAAAACGAATATAGCCAAGATTAGAAGGAAAGCAGAAAATTGGGGGAAATATATAGATAGTTTATTAGACAAAGGTATCTCATCTAAAATATATAAAGAACTTTGTCAAATCTATAAGAAAATGAGTCATTCCCCAATTGATAAATGGTCACAGGATATGAACTGGCAGTTTTCCAATGAATAAATCAAAACAATTTACAATAACATAAAAATACTCTAAATCATTATTGATTAGAGAAATGCAAATTAAAATAACCTTGAAATATCATTTTATACCTTATTGGCTAAAACGATTGAAGGGGAAATTGACAAATGTTGTAGAGGATGTTGAAAATTTGGGACACTAATTCACTGTTGGTGGGTGGAATTGTAAAATGATCCAACCATTTTGGAGAGCAATCTGGAATTATGCCCAAAGAGTTATTAAACTATACATACCCTTAGACCTAGCAATACCACTAGTTGGTCTATATCCAAAGATGATTAAGGGAATATGTTCTAAAATGTTTAGGGATGCCCATCAATTGGGAAGTGGCTGAACAAGTTGTAAGGATTGCGGTGGAAAAAAGCTATGCTGAAAGAAATGATGAACTCAATGATTTTGGAAAACAACAACATAGAAAGACTTACATGAAATAATGAAGAGCAAAATGAGCAGAACTAAGAAAACATTGTATACAGCAATGGCAATATTGTTTTAAGAATGGCAATGAGTAAATGTTATTTTGATTGTTATAAATACCCATATTAACTATAAAGTAGTTAAGAAAGACACTATCTGCATCCAGAGAAAAAACCCGATAAATAAATAAATATATAAATATATAAAAAAATATATATATATATACATATATATATATATATAATACTTTTATTTGTGTATGTGCATGTGTAGGTATGTGTATGCCTATTTGTGTCTATTGATAGTCATCTTTAGGGAGGGGTGGGGGAATTAAAAACATAAATTTACATTATAATTTTGTTGTATATGTGAAGGAATAGCAAGCTGTGCATAGTAGATCTGCAGTTTCATGTACCATCACCTTTTTATTGTACTGTGTTATGGAAATACTTGTTTTAGTCCATAAATGAAAAATAAAAGAAAAAAAGAAATTATGTATGTGATGACTATACAGATGTATGAAAACATCTCTATGAACTGATGCAGAGATAAATAAGGAGAAGCAAGAAAACAACATACCCTGTAACTTCAATGATGTAAATGGAAAGAACTGACAAACTCACAATTGGCTGAAGCTGACCTGGTCTCCATTCCCAGACCAATAAATTGCCTGGGGCTGACCAGACTTTGTGAATTCCAGGCTCTGATTATTTCACAGATCTCCCAAACTCTACCCTCTACATATTCTCAAGCTTTCTTCATGTTTTTTTACTTGTTATGTAAAACAACTTACTTTGGGAAACTGGGAGAAACTTATTCTTCCCAACAGCAGTCTCATAGCTCTCTGTTTTGATACCCCATATAAACCCTGTGCTCAGTTCCCTTTTTGGGTACTCTAGTGCCTGCTGAGCTACACTCCTCTGCCCCCATCCAAGACCTTAAATTTATTATATTAATTGTTTTTATTAATTTTCAGCTGGACAGAACAATGTACAAAAAAATCAAAAGTAAATGTAACAAAAATATAAAGATCAAGTAGGACTCAAGTGGACAGCTATTGGTGTAGTGAACAGAGCATTGGTCCTGGAGTCAGGAAGATTCATCTTCCTGAGTTCTTATCTGATCTCAGATGCAAACTAGCTGTGTGACCTTGGGCAAGTCACTTAACCCCATTTGCCTCAATTTCCATATTTGTAAATCACCTAGAGGAGACAATTTCAAACCACTCCAGTATCTTTGCCAAGAAGAACCCAAATAGAATCACAAAGAGTTGGACATAACTGAAAAACTACTGAATTTAAAAAAAAAATGACTCAAATGAAGAAATATGAGAAGACACCCCCAGCCTACTTCTTGTAGAGTTGTGAAATCCACAGGTGTTACACATTGCTCATGTTTTTAAACTTTTTTTTCAATGTATCAATCAAAATTCAATATGGACTTTTTCTTTCTCTCTACTATATGTCATATAGGAGGATTCCCTGAGAGGGGCAGAAGGAAGCATATTTGGAATACTTTGGAAATGTTAGGAATGGAAAAATATTAAAGAAATCATTAAAATGAAATAATGTAGGCAAATAGAACCCACAGTGATTGACTTAGGGTTAAAGGACTTTTATCTGAATCCTACCTAGTTCTACCACTTCATGTTTGTGTGATCATGGTCAAGTCACTTTACTTCTCTGAGACTATTTCCTTGTGTGTATGATTAGGAGGTTGGGCTAGAATGCCTTCCAACTCACAATCTATTATTCTATGAATCTTATTCTCCATTATTAATGTAAAATTATTCACATCCCATAACAATTCAAAATAGTCTTTCTTGTCCTTACAAACTTGGGTTAAAAACATTTATTGAATACTGGGTATTTAGAATAATAGTAGTGTTTTGCCTGGTGCTCTAGCATCTAGCAAGTTATACCATATTGTGCACCAACTTCCCAAACCCAATTATCCACCAGTAGTATTTCTCCCATTTTTCCTGAACAATAAAAATTTCTCATATCTTTGGCAACAATATGAATCTAGCTTTCATAAATTGCATTATACTAATTGCCTTAATAACTTTACTTATGTCAATGCTTCAAGGATCTATAATTTCAACATGGCTATTCCTCCAAGCATATTAATCACAACCCTTTTGTAACATTAGACATTCCTACAGGGTTGTTTTGGCTGAAAAATTCACCACCCCCATATCTAACCTTTGCTATACATCTCATAAATAACAGCTATACTGATCTTCAGCTGACAAACATATTCAATGCATAGGCCCATGCCTTACACCTCAGTAGGACCTGACAAAACATGTACTTCATAGACATAGCTTTCAAGAACTTGGGATCATGTCCACACAAAAAATGGCTCAGGAAACTGACTTTCAGTGGATCAAATATTATCCCCAATGCAAAAAGAAAAAAAAAAACTTGATTGTAATGTAACATTCAATCTTGCTAGTAAATAAATATATCCTAAAAATCCCTAAAGTCCAAGTATTCAGAGTACGCGAAACCTTTGTTCTCTACTGTTTCAATAAATTCAAAGTATTGTGTGTACTGTGGTTACTCAGAATGAAGGATATACACTGCTTACACATGTGTGAACTTTATCAGTAAATATTAAATACTTTATTGCTTCAGATGGTTTGCAAAAACGTTGGTCTGGGGATTTCCACTAATGAAATACATTCATTTCTTGGTAGGTCTTCATGAGTTGCAGTGGGTGGGGAGGGGATATCATCAACTGATGAACTCATGTTCTGGTGTTTAACCATTCTGATTAAGTTGATCTTTGGCTAACAGGTATAGCATCCACAGTTAATCTGTGTTCAAAGCATTGTCAATATTTAGTTTCTGAGAAAACCCAAGGGTCATCCCACACAAGGGTGAGCAATTAGAATATAACATTAATGGAGGGCACTTTTAGAGAACCTTCATTGTTTGGCAAAATTTTCAAACAATTTTCCATTTGGTTTGCTCTATATATCTTAAAAACACACACACAGAAGAGGGATTGCTTTTGTTACTGTTTGAATCACATTTACCAATTATTCATTTTAATGAGCTACTAAAATGTGACATACATAAAAAATCATGCTCAGTGAAAGATATTGCATTTGTTCCATTATTCCACAAATTAGAGAGACACCCCTCCCCTCAGAAATTTTTTTTAAGTTGTAATGATTCATCCCTAATACTTCAGACAGAAAGGAATATCACCAATTCATTTAGAGCAATAAGTCCATGCTACGCTATATGAAATCCATTTCACATTCTCATTCTATTTTTGTATTTTCCTGACTTCTAAATCATTGTTGTATAGAGCTTAAAAATATCTTTTGCTGTGGTCCAAACTATCATGTATTTTCTTAGACTGCAAATACAAATGAAATATTTTTTCTTATTTATATATACCAATTATTGAACCCAAGAGAAGTGTGGGGAGGCAGTGCAAGTATAGTGAAAGGATAAGTGTCTGTGTGGTAAGAGGACCTGGGTCCAATTCCTGAATTTTTTTTCCCAAGTCTGAGAGTGCAATGGCTACTCAAGGGCCCTATCTCATTGCTGATTCACATAGGAACTTTGATATATTCCATTTCTGACCTGGTCTAGTTCACCCCTTCTTAAGCAGCCATAATGAAGGGGCTCACTATATTGCTGCCACATGGTTGTCTTTAGCCCCACTGCAACTCAGAACTCCTCAGCGAAAGTGATTCACCACTCTCAGTCTCCCCAGGTAGTAAGAATTATAAAGTCCCAATTCTTAATAGCCAATAGCTAGTATTTACATATCATTTTATGGTTTATAAAATACTTTACAAATATTGTCCCATGATATTCTTCAGCAACACTTGGAGACAGATGTAATCATTCTCTCAAATTTACAAATGGAGAAACAAAGGTATTAAGGGACATGCCCAGGGATGCATAATTAAATTTCCAGGCTGGATTTGAACTCCACATGAAGAACTTTATCCATTTTGCTTGCCTGGTAATCCCTGACTTTGACACTATGTGGCCTTGGGCAATTTATTTAATCTTCCTTAGACTTAGTTTCACCATGTAGAAATGAGAAGGTTGGAAAAGGTAGCCCCTGTAGTCCTTTCCCTGGTACCTATATTACTATGATATGAAACAATGCAATTTATGTTATTTTTAGTCATTTTGCAAGAGACAAGTATTTGCTAATGTGGGATATAGGAAATGTTGCTAAAGCAAAGGGCCAATGCATGAATTACATATGAATTGTGTGAATTTGACAAATCCATTCAACAGTTACCTAACTGTTAGGGATCTGCAACATGCAAGAGGCTATGCACTTGGGATGGATAAATTTTAAAAAATTCTAATCCATGTCCTAAAGGATATGAATTAGTTGAATTTATTAGTTGGAAGACGTCAACTCTATAAGACATGTACACAAATAAATGTGATACAAGGTAGAAAGTAGTAAGAGTAATGAAGAGGCACAAAGTATCATATGAGAATTTGAGAAGGAAGAAGTAACTTTCAACTGGCAATTAATCAATCAGTATCTATTAAATGTTTACTATGGTCCAGCATGTGTTTGTATGTGTGTGTACATGTACACGCTAAGCGAAGGATAAGAAAAAGGTTCATGTATGAGTTTTATCCTAAATTGAAGCTTGAAGGAAGAGAAGGCTTTCAACAGGAAGAAATGTGGACATAGTGAATTTGAAGCATTGAAACCTTGTGTTTGCACAGATGCAGAAGATAGAAGGCTGAGACCAGAGAAAAGATATCTGGAATATAGAGTACATGGAAAAGAAGAGTATGATATAAAAGTGGAAAAATTAAGAGCCAAAATTGGACTGTTATATGAGGGATTTGAATGCCAAGTTTAGAAGTTTGTTTTTTATTCTGTATGCATTATAAATCCAATGAAATTTGGTTTATTAATTTTAAAGCAGTTTTGTTATTGTTTATACCTGTATATTAGGAACATTATTATGGTAACTGTGTGATAGATAGTTTCTACATGAAAGAGCAAGAGGTGTGGACATGAAGATGCTATTATAATAATCTATATGAAAGGAAATAAGGTCTGAATTTGAATGGGGACCATGTGATTGAAAAGGATAGAATAAATATGAAGAATATCATGGAAAGAATGACCAGGGTAGGACAATTGGAACTTTGAAACAAGACATGGGAATTTAAACAGAAGTGATATCCAACAGGGTTAAAGTCCAATCTAATACAATCCAATAAACATTTATAAAGTGCCTATGTGTAAGGCACTGTGCTAAGAACTGGTGATATAATTAATAAAAAGACGTCCCTGCCTTCAAGGAGCTTACAATCTAAGGAAGGCAACACTTAGAAGGAGGCAGGAAATGGTGAGGGGAATACCAGGAAGTCTAAAATTAACATATATTAGCAAAAACTATTAGGTAAAATAAGAAACTACTAAATTTGTGTTCTTGCCCTACAATAAATGTAGCTCAAGTGAGTTCTTCCTGGGCTTTCCATCTCTCCCTCCCTCACTAGGGCATAGGAGTCTTTTAGGAAGCAGCCTCTCAATATCTTAGAATCTCAGTCTTTTTAGTCCCTTCCTTCAACCTCTCACAAAGCTAGGGGTAGAGGGAGCTGAATCTCCACTTTTCCAAATCAATTTGCCCTAAAAAGCTGACTCAAATTCTAATTTTTGCTGCATACCCTAGATATATTTTGTAGTTTTCTTGATTTGTCTCATTGCCTCATATACAAGGACACTCTCAAGCTCTTTCTGAAGAACTTCGTTATAAATTACATGACATGGGAAACACTGGCAAAAGATCACCAAGCATAATGTGCTGGAATCAAAGAAAGTTATGTCCTTTGAGCAAAGCAGAATTGCAATAGTGCAAAAGAAATGTGGGATGCACAGATTTAGAGACATCTCCACTCCAAATGTTTATATGGACTATTTGTACCTATGGCAGAACTTTCTGAGCTCATATTGGTTTGATCAGCCATAATCAGACATACTGTACCTCTATTCTAACATAGTGATGCCATTTTGGTCTTCTTTGAGAACAAAAGACAACAACCAACCATATGTACATACACACATAGACATAGACAGACATGTACAAATGCACAAAGATACTATAAATAAAGATATATAATCTGGAAAGATGGTTAGGTTTTAGGCGAAATATGACTTCAGTTTAAGTAATTAGGATTTTGGTGTAGTGTTGAGAAATTCTTCATTAGAAATGTGAAGCTGCATCTCAGAGGAGAAATCAGGACTGGACATATACATTTGTTTTTTGGAGGGGCAATGGGGGTTAAGTGACTTGCCCAGGGTCACACAGCTAGTAAGTTTCAAGTGTCTGAGGCCGGATTTGAACTCAGGTACTCCTGAATCCAGGGCCAGCACTTTAACCACTGCACCATCTAGCTGCCCCTGGACATACAAATTTAATAGTCATTTGTGCTAGGAAATAATCCAGTGACATGCATGAGACTGCTGAAAGAGAGATCATAGAGAGAGTTGAGGACAAGAATTTTGGAGGGAGAGAGGTGTCATTATATTTATAGAGAAAAGGAGACTGAGATGAAGAAGCTATCTGAGAATACAAGGGGAGAGAGATTATCTAGGAGAAACTAGTCAATCAATATTATCAAGTGCTGAAGATCTTTTGTTTTTGAAGAAGACAAATGACATCATAAAAAATGATGTTTGACTTGCACATAAAGTGGATTTATGTGAGGCAAAGAGGGTTGGTCATGAGAAGAATTAGGAAGGAATTGTTACTACAATGGGGAGAGACTGTAATTATGATAGTGTTGGAGAAACCCCTTTTTATGGTTTCTGGGCTCAAGTAGTTTAAACTTTATTCCATGATCTCTCTGCCTATTGATTTCAACCATTGATAATACTGGAGGGAGAATGACAGAGAAAGAAAACTATTGAAGCAGCAGCACCCTAGGTAAGGGATAAGACATTGGAAAGAGCCTGCAATTGTCACCGTTTGGCAAGCACTTCAAATGGTGAAATGCTTACCTCCTCATCTTTTACTTTGTTCTTGTTCTTCCACGGAGGCTAGATCTGTCATTCCTTATTCTTTTTTTTTTTAAAGGAAATTATACATCTTTATTAGAATTTTGTGAAAATAAAGATGTAAAAAAAAATTCCCATCCAGATTAAGAGCCCTTGCTGATGCATTGGCCTGGCAACAAGAGGTTACTGCATTAGAAATCAGGAGTTTGCTGTTTCCTCTATGGAAAAAGAGGCATCTACTGTCTTTATGCCTTCTTCATTTCAATGGTATCTTGCAAAAATCTTGTTTGGGTAGTCTTCATCACTCATAGAGTATTTAACCCTCTATTTCTTCCTTTGGCTAACAGTGGCTTGAATTTTTTCTTAATTTTTCCTGCATACAACTTTTCCTGCTGACAGGCAGATGTAGGTTAGATATTCGCCTTGACCCCCAGTTGCTAGGAAAGGAATCTTTTTCTTTGTCCTCCGCTTGACTTGGACAGCTCCCAGCATCCGCTCATCAAGGGGTGCAAAAATCTCTTTGCTGATTGCAGATTTGGCACTCATTGTAGATCAAAGATTTAGGATACCCAGTAATTTCTTATCTCTCATGCTCTGGCAGCTCTCTGGGACTCAGTTCTCATCTTGCAACGCGGCTTTTGCTCCCGGAGGTACAAGTGCGCGGCACGCGCCCCGGCTCTAGCCGCCTCGGTCCGCGGGGCTTACCCCGCGAGGGGTGCAGGGCTCCAGCTAGGAGGGCTCTGTCGGGCCCGGGCACTCCTTATTCTTTTTAAAGAGTAATTTTTTCTGCGTTTGCTAAATTTTATAAAAGTGAAACCAATTTCTCTAAAATACTGTTTATTGTATGTATGTGTGTACACATGTGCATCCTCGGGAAGAAAGTGAAAGCAGTTAAGTTATATGACACACACATACACATACAGAAAACTTCCATTTTTAATTTCTGTGATCATGGACTAGAGACTGGAAATGTGCCAAAAAGGTTTTATTCATACTTCACATTATATTTCACTAAAAGGTGTGTGTGTGTGTTTGTGGGTGTGTTTGTGTGTAAAAATTAAGGGCATCATTGAATGCAATAGTAGAAGTCTAGTTAGCAAAAGTAGGAAGCTTCTTTTGGAGGCAATAGCCTCAGGCTATATAGTGCCTCTGAGGCATGATACCACCTGTATTGGTACAGTCTGTATGTTAGGCCCTTGCTCACCTGGTTTTAGGAGGCCATTTTGTATGTATTCTTGCCCTGAGGCAGGTTCTCTATACCTATCTAGGATAACAAATAATTTTGGTAGAAATAGGGGGATCTTTATGAGCACAAGTACAAAGCCTTCATGTGAGAGTTCTATGTGTATCTCCTATACTGATTTTGGGCTACGTTTCAGGACCAACTCCTTTCAGCCAAAGCATTGAGTGGAACTTTTCCAAGTAAAGCTACTAGATATGTGGTCCTGACCACTAAGCATCATAAGGTTTATACAAAAGAGTCAAAACATATATCTCGCAACTAGAATTTTGAGGATAAAAGGACCCATTGGAATCTGACTGGTCACTTGGGAATGTTCCTTCAAAAGAAGCATATATGCTATGGATTGTACCACTTGATCTTAAAATGGCTTCATCCACTCCATCTGCTTGAGCAGAAAAATAGCTTCACAAACTTTATTTTATCAGTGTCAAGTGCTAGAGCTTCATGATTTTGTGAACAGGTACAAACCTGACATGATTTGTTCTGATGGAGATTAGGAAATGTCAGACACATAATGTAATAACTCCAAGTTTCTCACATGGCTGGACAATGACAGTCCTATTGATGATAATGCTGTGGTCAATGACTGTTGGAGTTAAAACTTCTCCTATATGCATGGGTCTACTTTAATTGTGAAGGCAAGTATAGTAATAATAATATATTTATATGGCACTTTAAGATTGTCAAAGCCCTTCACAAATATCTCATTTTATCCTCACAACAACCCTGCAAGGTAGATGCTATTGTTATATTCATTTTACAGCCTAGGAAACTGAAGCAGTTACTTGTCCAAGATCACACAGATAGACACTTACTAGTCTGAGGTTAGATTTAACTCTGATCTACTCCACTCCAGATCCAGCATTCTATCCATGGCACCACTTACCTGCCAATAAGTACAAGGCAGACACCTTGCCAAAACACAAGTGGGAAATTTGTACCACCCTTGAAAAAGGGTATTGGTGAGACATGGATATTGGTGATATCATTACTGATTTAGAAATCATTTAGGAGTTTGTTGAGATAGTGCACTTTGGAGTCACTGACCTGTTCAACATTGGACAATAAAAAAGGTGAGATAATTGTTCTTTTTGTGATGAGATGACTGAGCATTAAAGGGGAGGCAATGTATGATTCTAAAGCATGGTGTACCCCCAAATGATCTACTCTAAATGTCTTATTTATACTGTGGCCAAAGAATCGAGTTTTAGAGCATATAGTCCCACAATAAGAATAAGCACAGTGGTGACAATGTTGGGAGTCTCAGGATTTCCCCATATCCCTTCATATTTTCCAGAGTTGAAAATCTGGACCCTCAAACTAGAGGGAGGGATGTTAAGAGTTTTTCTCCTTTGAAGGGGTAGAACACCAATTTATGTTACTCTGTTATTTTGATTTTTTTGAACATTGCAGTCAATTGATTCTAACCTTATTTAATCTGCCAAAGCATTTCCTGATCCATCTCAATGAAAGAACAATGCAACATGTTGACCTCAATGATTGCCTCAGCTTTGTAAGCTGGAATGCCTCTTCATTAAAAGACATCTCCTTTTGAGGTAGCTAGGTGGCATAGTGGATAAAGCACCAGCCCTGGTTTGAGGAGGACCTGAGTTCAAATCCAGCCTCAGACACTTGACACTTACTAGCTGTGTGACCCTGGGTAAGTCACTTAACCCTCGTTGCCCCACCAAAAAAAAAAAAGGCATCTCTTTTGGAGGGAATTATTGGTGTATCTCAGAACTTGCCATGTTGTTTACCTTGGAAAAATCTCTTCCTCTGCTTCCCTTTCCTCCCCTCCCCACCATGTACTTCTTGACATATGTGGTTACTCAACAATGTAAATAAGAGTACGTCAGGTACCAGTATATAGAAGGAATTATATAAAATTTGTCATGATAATGCCAAGTTTGTTGGTTTACATCAAATGCTACTTTAAGAAACTTCCAGGAGGTTGGCAGGAGCCTAAAGAGGAAGTAGGGATCCCAGTAAACACTGAACCATCAGGAGAGAAGGATCTAGCTAGAGAGCAATATTCAACTCTCCAGGGGTTTCGGAATTCAGTTATGAGGGGGTCAGCATTTCACTCCTGTAGAACAATGGAAATCTATTATTCCTGTTTATATTTCTTAGACTTAGAACAACCATAACTGTTGTAGAGAACTAGCTACCTCTTGGAGGTATACAATTTTATGCCCAGGAGAGTAGCATTGTGGGAACAGAATGTTGTGCTCTATAAATCCAGCCAAAACATGTTAAATATCTGACCTGTTCATTAAGGGCAGCAGAATAGGCCAATCTTCAGTTGTACTTCTCTATCTTGATAGCTCTCGAAGGCACAAGGCATTCTAGGATATGACACAATATGTATGATCATCCACAACTTGGACAATTTGCAGGACCTACCCACCTATAGGAAATCTCTCTTTTATTTCAACTTCTCAGTAAACATCCTATAAAAAGCAGTTAAGTAGTATAGTGGGCAGCATTCTGGACTTGAAATAGGGAAGATTGGAGTTCAAATCCCACCTCAGATACTTTCTAATTCCTTAGTTTTATAAGTCTAAACAAGTCAGTTTCCTCACCTATAAAATGGAGATAACAATAGCACCTGTAGGATGACATAACAAAATGCACATCAAGTGCTATGCAAACCTTAGAGTGCTATATACATGTTTCTTCTTTTTCTTTTCATGTAATTTAACATCTTCAAAGAATCAAAATTGTAGATGCCCCAAAGATCATTAAAGCAACATATGAAAAATGTAAATAAGCTTCCATATATTACCAATGACACTGCAGATGCAACAAGTCGTATAAAAGAGATGATTCAGGAACTGTGTCATCAGAAAAGGTTGTAGCCTAGTCAGGTGCAGGAGCAAGGGGTTTAGTTAAGATGTAGAGAGATTTTGAGGCATGAAGAAGGAAGAAGAGGGAATTCATGGATTATGACCTTTTTTAATACAATGAGGTCTAATGATCCCAAATGTATAAAAACATATAGTTCATTATGTTTATAGTTGCAGAGAAAAGGGACCTTAGAGAAAAAATAACTATATTTCTTTATTTCTTAAGTAGGTCTTTTCTCAATTAGTCAGTCAGTAAAAAACAATAAAATTATTAAGTATTAACATGTGCCAGACACTGTGCTAAGTGCTGGGATACTATCTATCTACTTATCTATCTATCTATCTATCTATCTATCTATCTATCTATCTATCTATCTATCTATCTATCTATCTATCTATCTATCTATAATCTTTATCTCTGTATTTATCAAGCAGTCCCTGCTTGTAAGAACTTAATTTAATGCAGGTGACAACATGCAAAACAGTAATTTACAAACAAGATTCATATGGTATAGATTGTGGGTAGTTTCAGAGAAATGCCACTAAGGTTCAGGAGGAGTCCAAAAGGCTCCTTGCAGAGGTGGCACTTTAGCTGAGACTTTAAGGAAATCAGGGTAGTTAGGAAATAGAGGTGAGGTGGGAGAGCATTTCAGCCATGGGAGATAGCCATCGAAAACATTTGGAGCTGGCTATTGTGTCTTCTGAGACACAAGAAGTCCCTTATCACTGGATTGCAGAATACTTGGAGGAAAGTAAGGTACAAGAAGAATAAAAAATTAGGCAAGGCCTAGAATATGAAGGGCTTTAAAAGTCAAACAAAAGATTTTGTATTTGTTCTTGAGGTAATTGGTAGCCAGTGGAGTTTATTGACAATAGGAAACTGGATCCTGCATAGCAAAAAGGTAATCCCCCTAAAAGCCTAATTTTTCCATTAATGTCCTGTCTCTGACTCCAGATATGTAGGGCTTTAAAAGGGACCACTACAGAAGCAGTTAGGGGGTATAATGGATAAGAGCATTGGATTTTTTTTTTTGGTTGGGCAATGAGGGTTAAGTGACTTGCCCAAGGTCACACAGCTTGTAAGTGTTAAGTGTCTGAGGCTGGATTTGAACTCAGGTACTCCTGACTCCAGGGCTGGTGCTCTATCCACTGTGTCACTTAGCTGCATTGGATTTTGAATCAGGAAAATCCAAGTTCAAATCTTGCCTCAGGTATTTGTTAGCTGTGACCCTAAGTAAGTCACTTAACTTTTTCCAGCCTCAGTTTCCTCATCTGTAAAATGAGAATATTTATAGTGATCACTTTAAAGTCTTATTGTAAGGGCCAAATAAGATATATACGTGCAACACTGCAAAAATTAATTGTTAGCTATTATTATTAAAAGACAAATACCAACAAGTGTGAAAAAAGTTAACAGAGAGCACTCCTTGGTAAAGAAAAACAACAGAAGTACATGGAAACAGTAGAAAATATTGACAATATAATTATAACGAAAAAAATTTTAAAAATATACCAAAGAGAAGTATTTTGCCCACCATTATGTGTTATAAGTTAAAAAACAGAGATTATGTATAATATGAAAGAAATCTAAAGAACAAAAGAAAACCGAGAAAAAATTAGAGTTGTGTATATTTGTACACCTTTGACACTTAATGTGTTTTGCTCAAATGACCAGTGTTGGTAAGTCATACTATCCAACAGAGTCCTAATTTCATGTCTGAAGCTATGTGATTATAAACCTTTAGGATAATCATTAAACATTACAACCAATTTGCCAAAACATTTCATTCCATGTTATATTGACTTTACCCTTATAATGATAGTTAAAAATTATAAGAGCATTTTAAAGTTTACAAAGAACTTTATGTATATTATCTTATTTTATCCTTATAATAGCCCTGAAATAGAGGTACTATTATGTCCATTTTACAAATGATGGGCCTGAGGAAGACAGAGGCCCAGATATGGCCCGTGTGGCACATCTAATTAGAATTTTAACTCAAGTCTTCCTAACTCCATTACAGCACTCTATCCCCTACACCATCTGCCTTAAGTCCCTCGTACAGGAAATTCCTGAATCTCAAAATGTTGTCTACCAATGAAGATTAACAACTTTTCTGTAACTCTTAACAAATTGCCATTATCATTGAGATATTAAACAACTTGCCAAGGTATGCCCAATCAGTATGTATTAGGAGCAAGACTTAGTTTCTAAAACTGACTCTCTACTATGACATGCTGACATAGTTCTATAATATTTTAAAAGGGCAGCTATATATGCAAACCTTCTGAGTAATCATTTGATTTCAAAACCCATTACTATAATTGATCATTTCCCCACTTATTCATTTTATACATTATTTAGAAATTATTACAAATTATAATGTAATGCTTATGTAGTGTACAGTACCTTTAAGGTTTATAGCCAAATTAAACTCTACTTAGAGATCTAAAAGCTGAAACTTCTCTCTGAATGAGAGTAGAAGATAGTTGTTTCTGAGTTTTGAAAGTGACAAGTAAGTGAAGACTAGAACAAATAGAGAATATAGTAGTGGGCTTCAGTGATTAGGAGAACGTTTATGTTAAAACCTGGGAAAATATGGATATCAGAATTTTTATGATTATGAGAATTATAATTAATCTGATCATAGTAGAAACAGACTATGGGGAGGAAGAGACAGAGACAGAGAGACAGAAACAGAGAGAGACAGACAGATAGAAACACAGAGAAATATGGAGGAAAGATTTCAGAACTTTATCAATGAATCAATTAATTTAACTGATACATTGTGCTTAGTTAAGGGCTAATCAACCACAACATGAATTGATTTAGCTTAACGGTGGAAACATCTAATGAATATAGAAGATATATTCATCAAGGAGTTTCCATGGACATTTCTTTGACAGATAGAAGACATCTCTGGTTATATTTACAGAGCTGTGAGCTACCCTGAACATGTGAGTTTTCTTGACTCAGGTATTACCTTGGAAGATTTCTATAAATTTAAGGCCATTCTCTCCCATATATCCTGATTGTATTAACAGAAGAGCATGACCCAGGGTTTATTGATTATTTTTAATTATTGATGTATATACTTTAATATATGAAAACATGTGATTTTTAATTTTTAGGTAAATGGTCATATTTTAGATTGAAAAGTGTCATTATTGTGAGTGGTTTATTGAATAAATAGAAATACATTGGTGGGAGATCAAATGTTACAGTGGTGATTAGGGGGGAATTTCTTTTTCCTCAAGAAGATGATCATTAGGACCATGTTAAAATTTGAGTCTAATGTAGTGGGGGTGAGATTTCTCTGGAAAATCAGACTGAATACTAGCAGAACCAACCTTTAGAGTAAATGTTCAGATAGCCAGATAAGAAATATGAAGTGTGACAATGGGGGTGTCCAGCTTAAATTCCCAAAACACTATGAAACTTATGGGTTTATCATATCAATTAAGGAAATCAGGACATTCAATCTGAGGGAGATGGGATATAATTGAGGGCCCAATAGCTTTCTCCAATTATTTGAAAGGTTATCATATAGAAGTATTAAACTTGTTTTCTTTGTCCACAAAGGATAGAACCAAGAGGATTTGGCAGATGTTGTAAGAGTCAGATTGGGGATTAATTTATCAGTACATTTGCCAATAATTTTCCCGAAGTCAAAAGGGTTGGTTTGGGCTATGGCAAATTAACTTTGTACTAGAGGTCTTTAAGCAAAAGTTGTATGATCATGTATTAGGTCTATTATAGGGAGGCTAAATAGCTATGGAGGGTACTTCTAGTCCTGAAATAATGTGATTTACCTTCTAGTGATATAAATGGTAGTCACTGTTACCATTGTGTTAATTATTTCTGAGATTCTATAAACAACAAGTCACATCCCAAGTGCCTGTTAAGTACCAGGCACTGGAGATACCAATATAATAAATAAAATATTCTTTAATAATAAAAACCCCACATATTTTAATGGATTCAACAAGGAGGTACATAACATACATACATATATTTACATATATATATATTCAAACACATATACATATGGACAGGCAAATTGGATATGGATATCTACATATGCATATGAATATATACATAAATATATTGATATAAAATATATCTGCATATGTATGTGCATATATCTGCATATGCCTATACATATAGGCATATATAGTATGTGAGAGAGATTATAAAAATAACATTTTAATTTTAGGTAATCAAAGTCATCCATTTTATCTTTCATGATGATCTATATACTTTGGTCATTAACTCCTCCCTTATGCATATGAAAGATAATTTCTTCCTTGCTCCTCTGATTTGCTTATGATGTCACCATTTACGCCTAAATCATTAATCCACTTGGACCTTATCTTCATATTTGGTGTAAGATATTGATCTATAAATATTATCTGCCAGACAGCTTTCCAGTTTTTGTGAAAGTTCGACCTTACAACAGTGGTGTGGGGCTTTAAGTTATTTAAACAATGGGCAACTGATTTGTTTTGCTTCTGTATGTTTTATACCTAATTTGTTCCACTGGTATTTAACAAGTACCAAATTGTTTCAATGATTATTTATTTGTTGTATATTTTCAGATATGGTACTCAGGTTCCTTCCTTCCTGCTTTTTTGAATTATTTCTCTGTGACATTCTTCACTATTCCTCCAAATGGATTTTTGTTGCAAATTAATCTAAGTGTTTTCTTTTTATCTAATTGGCTCAGCCCACCCAGAAGAAATTCATACTTAGGTCTGTCATTTTGTATAAAGAGTGTTTTGATAGTTGTATTCATATTTTGTTTCATCTTTGCTTATGCTTATTACCTAAATTTCTTTTCTTGTTTTATTGCTCTAGCTGTCACTTCTAGCACTATATTAAATAATGATAGTGATAATGCACATCATTGCCTTACTCCAAATTTTATTAGAAAGTCTTTTAGTCTATCCCCATTATATATAATATTGACTCTTGGTTTTAGATAAATGCTAATTATTACATTAAATAAGGACCCATCTATTCCTCAGTTTTGTATTGTTTTCAGTAGGAATAAATATTCTCTTTTGTCAAGAGTTTTCTTCCCCTGCATTTATACATGTAATTATATACTTTTTGTTCTTCATAATGGGATATTAGTTTAAAAATGTTCATAATATTGATCAAACTCTGCATTCCTAATATAAATCCCACTTGATCACAGTGTCTAATCTTTGTGGTAAGCTCATCTCTTTGCTAATAATTTATTTAACATTTTGTGTCAATTTTCAATATGGGTATTGGTCAATATTTTTTCCCTCTGTTTCAACTTTTTTCTGGTTTACGGTTATACTTTTATCATGGAATATATTTGATAAGACTAATTTTTTTGTAATTGTTTTTGTTACAAGTAAAATAATTTTAACATTCATTTATAAAATCTTGAGTTCCACATTTTCTCTCTCCCTCCCTTAAATGACCCCTCCCTGAGATGGTAAGCAATTTGATATAGGTCATATATATGCAATAATGCAAAACATATTTCTATATTAGCTATGTTGTGGCAAAAAAGTGAAAAAAATAAAGTGAAAAAATAGTATGCTTCAATTTGCATTTAGATTCCATTAGTAGTTCTTCCTCTGGAAGTGGATAGAATTTTTTATCATAAGTCCTTTGGAATTGTCTTGGATCATAATATTGCTGAAAATAACTAAGTCACTGATGACTTAACATTTTTGGTGTTACCATGTACAAGGTTTTCCTAGTTCTGTAGACTTCACTTTGCATCAGTTCACAAAAACTTCAGAGGTTTTACTGAAATCCTCCTACTCATCATTTCTTATAGCACAATAGTATTGCATTAGAATCACACACCAAAACTTGTTTACCCATTCCCCAAGTGATAGATATCTCTTCAAATACTAATTCTTTGCTACTACAAAAAAGCTACTATTATTTTCTTTGTCCTTTCCCCATTTTTTAAATATCTTTGCAATATAGACCTAGTAATGGTATTGCTAGATCAAAGGATATTCACATTTTTATAGCCCTTTGGGCACAGTTCCAAATTGCTGTTCCGAATGGTTGGATCAGTCCACAACTGTAGCAACAGTGAATTGGTATCCAAATTTCCCCACATCGCTTTTAACATTTATCATTTTCCTTTTCTGTTATATTCATCAATCTAAGATTGAAAGTGTGAGTTAGTACCTCAGATTTCCTTTAATTTAAATTTCTCTAATCAAAAGTGATTTAAAGAATATTTATTTCATATGACTATGGATAGCTTTGATCTCCTCATCTGAAAATTGCCTGTTCATATACTTTGACTATATACCAATTGGGAAATGTTGTAATCTTATAAATTTGACTCATTTCTTTAAGTATCTCTTTTTCAGACATACTTGCCCTGAGCCTTCTGCTTTCCTTTTAATCTTGGTTGCATTGCTTTTGTTTGTGCAAATCTTTTTAAAAAATTCAATATCATTAAAATTATTCATTTTACATTTTATTTTGCCTTTTTGTCTTTTGTTTGGTCATACATTCTTCCCATCCTATAGATTGAGCAGGTAAACTATTCCTTGATCTCTAAATTTGTTTGTAGTATTATCTTTCATGTCTAAATAATGTATCTATTTTGGCCTTAATTTGGTATATGATTTAAACTGTTAGTCTATACCTAGCTTCTGCCAAACTGTTTTTCCAGTTTTCCTAACACTTTTTGTCAAATAGTGAGTTTTTCTCACTATTGGCTTGGTTTTTGGGTTTATTAAACACTAGATTACTATGGTCATTTAGTATTGTGTATTGTGCATCTAATCCATCCCACTGATCTACCACTTTAGTTCTTAGACATTCCAGATTGTCCTAATACAGTTTGTGATCTGAAACAGCTAGGCCACATTCCTTCACATTTTGTTTTCCTTAATTTCCCTGATATTCTTAACCTTTTTTTCTAGAAGAATTTTGTTATTTTTTTAGTTCTATAGAATAATTTTTGGTAGTTTGATATGGCACAGAATAAGTAAATTAACTTAGGTAGAATTGACATTTTATTGTATTGTCTCAAACTACAATGAACAATTTATATTTCTTCAGTAGGACCTGAGTTCAAATCTGACCCCAAACACTTACTGGCTGTATGACCCTGGGTAAGTCACTTAACCCTCAATGCTCCACAAAAAAAGGAAAAAAAGAAATATGATACCTAGGCTTTTTTTTTTTATCATGGTATAAGGTAATCCAATAATTCTTAAAGTATCTCTCCTTAATCTATTTTCCAGGTCAGTTGTTTTTTCACTGATTTATTTCACATTCTCTTATTTTTTTCATTTATTTGAGTTTATTTTACTATTTCTTGATGTCTCACAGAATCATTAGCTTTTATTTGTCCAATTTGAATTTTTAAGAAAATATTTTCTTTATGGAATTTAAAAATCTCTTCATTTGGTTAATTATACTTTTTTTTTTAGTGAGGCAATTGGGGTTAAGTGACTTGCCCAGGGTCACACAGCTAGTAAGTGTTAATGGTCTGAGGCCAGATTTGAACTCAGGTACTCCTGACTCCAGGGCTGGTGCTCTATCCACTGCACCACCTAGCTGCCCCAATTATACTTTTTAAGAAGTTATTTTCTTCAGAGAATTTTCATACATTTTCCCCCATATTTTGTGTGTTCTTTATCTAGCTGTTGCCTCTTTTGATGATTTTCTTGCATCACTCATACCTTTTCCCGATTTTTAAAATATTTTTGAGCTCTTTGGGGAGTTCCTTTTGTGCTTGAGACAAATTCACATTTCTCTTTGAGTCTTCACACATAGCCATTTTGTCAGTGTTCTCTTCTGAGTTTGTGATTTGATCTTCCTTATCATCACAGTAACTTTCCGTGGTCTAGTCATTTTTAGTTTTTTGTTTTTGTTTTTTTGTTTTTTGCTCATTTTATACCCTAGTGTGTGAGTTTTAATCTTAAAGTTGGGTTTTGCTCCTGAGATGGAGGGGCACTGTCCAAGCATCTTGAGCTGGTGGTTGCAGGGCTTTGTGGCTGGAATAATGTGTCAGTGTAGGACAGTAGCATATAGTTACTTTCTTTTCATTGCAGGGTACAGGGCCTAGCCACTGACCTGTGATGGGACTCAGGGCTTTACTGACGGCTTGATGAGGCATGCAAAGCTGCTAGCTTGCCTGCATCCTGCTACACTGGAGTGGGATCCCTTTTATCCAAGTGAGACAAATTTTTCATGCTAACCTTCTAAGTCATCTTGGGCTGGAAGATTGTCTTACCACATCCTTTTGTTGTTTTTCCTTTTCCGGAATTCATTTTGAGGTTTTTATTTTATAGTTCTTTAGAGGTGAATTTGCAAGGTTATCAGTAAATTCCTGCTTTGCTCCAACATCTTGGCTCCACACCTCTTTTGTTATTTTTTTAAAAACTGCTTATATAATATTAGAATTAATTGTTCTTTGAATGTTTGCTAGAATTTACTTGTAAATTCATCTGGTCCTAAAAAATTATGGTTTTCCTGGGTTTTGAGTTCATTCATGTTTTCTTTATTCTTATCTATCTCTCTATCTATCCATTCATTCATTTTGCTGAAATTGGTTTACTTGAATCCTCTCTTTCTTGTTCTGTAAATGTGGGTAGTATTTTTTTGTTCAGTCGTTTCGGTCATGTCTTACTCTCCATAAGCCCATTTAGGGTTTTCTTGGCAAAGATACTGTAGAGGTTTGCCATTTCCTTTTGCCACTCAGAAAACATTTAAGTGAGTCCTCCCGACTCCTGACTTGGTAATCTATCTACTGCATCATCTAGCCACCCAGCTAGGTTTTAAACACACAGACAGAAATAGACACACAGACACACACGCACTTGTAAATGTTCATGTATTTTATTTATATCTATGATTTTGATAACATAAAATTAGGTAAATTTGTTTCCAACAATTTCTTATATTTTTCATCATTTATTGTCTATTCCTCCTTTTTTATTTTTGATCCTGATAAATTATCAATTATAAACTGGCTTTGCACTTTTCTTTCTTTAATCAAATTATTTTTTATCTTAATACATTACAAATTCCTAGTTTAATTATTAATCCAGTAGGAGTTTTTTGTTTTAAACTTTGTCAATCTCTTTATTAATTTTAAAATTTACCATTGTGGTTATTAAATCAATTAAATTTTGATTTTTTAGTGTTTTTAAAATTTCATTGCTAGTTTTTAATTTCCTTTTTCTTTGTTTTGTTGATGTTGAAAAATACACATTTCCCCCAAAGGATTCTTTTTGCAACATTCCACAAATTTTGATATGCTGTCTCTTTATTGTCATTATCATTAATGAAGTGACTTATTGCATCTAAAATTGGTTCTTTGATTAGCCCTTCTTCAAGATTTTTATTTATTCTTCAATTGACTTCATTTATCTTTAGCAGGTCTTTATTGAAAAAAATATTGTTTTCTGGTCCATAAAATAAGTATTTTAATATTTTTGCTTCCCTGCTCTTGTTTGTTAATTTTTTGTGCTCTAATTCATGATCATTTGTGTAAAGGTTGTGAGAAAATAATTATTAATAATGAATTTCTATAAAAAATCCAGCTCTCTTAGTGTTAGCTGCTCTCTCCCCCTCACCAGAAACCAGCCTATGATGAGCCTTCAGCATAACAAAAGGAATGCATATTGATCATTATGATTACCTAGGGGAAGAAGCACACCCAGATGGTTGGAATTTGATCTCAAGACTGCCCTCCAAGTCATGTCAACCAGTGGAGCTGAATAATGCTAACCAATTAGCTTAGATCAATGTGTGGCAATCTGCCTCTAACAGAAAGAGGATACAATCCCTTGGCCCACCAGGGTCACTCTCTTGCCTCCTGGCTCTCTTATTCTCAGGACTCTCTTTTACTCTCCTTGCTGGGAATGTAATTGTTTATTCCTGTAAGCCTGTGACTAGTGGGGAAGTCAAGGAGACATGTGGTTAATACGTTATCAATATGTGATATTAATTAATAATATATGCTTGCTGCCAAAATTGGTGCAATAACCATTTATTTATAAGTAGCAATATTTTAGAAAACCCAGCCTAGTCCCCCAATATTTTAAATAACACAAGGTACCATGCCCAACTAAGACATCATACACTTTTCTTTCTCAATTCCATGAATACCAGAGGCTCAGCAATCTAATTTTTCTAAGATTCCCTTCAAGTCCTTTTTTTCTCCCTTGTTTTCTTTTTCTCTTGTTACATTTGTCTAGATTTGAAAGGAGTATATTGAAATTCCTACCACTATTATAGTTTTGCTGTTTATTTCTCTTCAACTCAACTCAAAAAAGTGTTAAGATCCTAAACTAGTTGGTGTACATGTTTGATATTGAAATGAATTGTTTTATGATACATTTCAACATAATGTAATATTCCTGTTTAACTCTTTAAATCAAGTCTATTTTAAAATAATAGCTTCATCAGAGATCATGACTCCAATTTCTGTTTTTTTCTTTACTTCTTCTAAAACATAATGTGTTTTAATTTGGCCCCTGATTATGACTGTCTGTGAATCTTTATATTTCAAGTGAATTTTTGGGAAAAGTTATTAGATTTTGCTTTTTAAAAACCCATTTTTCTATAACTGTTCCATTTTCTAAGTCAGTTCATCCTATTTCCAATCAAATTATGACCTCTGAATATTTTCTTGCAAACTTTTTTCCCCCAGTTTTTATTTCCTGTCACCTCTTTATAAAGAAAAATAGCACTGTGAGTGGGAAATGGGTTCAGCACCTTAGCTCTTGGTTGGATATAATTAGTTTCTGCTCACATGACCACTTTCTCCTTCCCTCACCCAGAGCCCAGTCTCAGACTCTTAACTCATCATTCTTTCCTTTTAATTCCTTTTTGAAATTGTACCTGAATACATTCTTTTCTTATTCTCTCTTCTCTTGTCTCCCTTTTCCCTTCTATTTCCCAAAGGAATTTAATGCATTTCTGCATTCAACTCTTTCTGCCTCTCTACCTGTCTCTGTCTCTCTCTGTCTCTCTGTCTCTCTGTCTCTCTCTGTTCTTTTCTCCTTAGATCAGTTCAGATTAAAGGTGAGGTTCAGGTGTTGCTCATTCCAACTATTTGATTGTGAAGTCTTTTACTTGTGCACCAAGATTATGTGGATCTCATTCATATTCTCCCTTCTTCTACACTAGTTTATTCCTTTCCCTTTTCAATATCAAGGAAAAATTATTATGTTCCCTCTAAGACCACTGGCAGTATTAGATTTCTGTGGAGACACTTATTTTATCTCTCCTATTACAATGGTAACACTTTGTCCTTGTTGAGTTCCTTATGAATGCTCAGTAGTACTTACCTAAAAACTAGAAGGGAATCAGGAAACTATGAAATGTTTCAGCATATTTCTCTGACAAAATACCAAATTTCCATTATATACATTGAATATTAAAATTTAGAAGATCCATTACTCAATTACTAAGGATTCAAAAATGTAAACAAACTATTGTCCGAGGAAGAAACCTTCTGATATATGATAGCTTACCATATATATAGATATTGAAGATAGATATGTAGATATGCATGTATATATATATATAAAACGTGATTTCCTATATGATATATTTTTTCATATAGCCATTTGTCAATAACCATCTGACACAATGCTCCAAATCACTAATTACTAGAAAAATTCAATTAAAACAACTCATCAGATTGGCAAATTTGATAATAAAAGAAGTGACAAATGCTGAAGTGGTTTTGGGAAAACATACATTATTGCATAGTTTTGGAAACTCTTAAGTGGTTCAAGTATTCTGGAAAGCTATTTGAAATTACAACCTTTAACTTTCTAAACTGTGTATCCTCTTTCTGTCGCTTATAAATTGCTCATCCTCAGCAATACCACTACTGGGTCTCAAAAAAAAGATCAAAGGAAAAAGATAAAGGTCTTACATCTACAAAATCATTTATAACAGATTTTTTAGAGTCAAAGTACTGAAAACTAAAGGAGAGTATTCATCAATTGTGGAATGTCTAAGCAAAATATTGTGTGTATAGTACAAATGCAATATCATTGTTTTCTAAAAAATAGTCAAAGTGAGAGTTTCAGAGAAAACTGGAAACACTTGTATGAACTGATGCAGAATATCATAACATAAGTAAAAGAGAAATTTATACAAGAAAAACATTAGAAAGGAAAAATTTAAAAGACTTAAGAACTGTGAACAATGAATTGGCTAAAATTGATTACAGAGTACTCATGATGAAATATTCTATATACCTCCTAACACAGTGGTGGTAGAATGAGAATGCAGATTGAAACCTATTTTTCAAACATAGCCAGTGTAGGGATTTGTTTTACTTGGCTATGCACGTTCGATCAAAGTTATTTGAATTTCTTTATTTTTCATTTGGGAGGGCATAAAAGATTGAGAAAAATGTATTTTAATTGTTAATTGACCATATAAAATCAAATTTAAATGGAAAACTTTAAGATGCCTTGAAAATAAGAATAGTATTTTTTATTTTGGTGAGGCAATTGGGGTTAAATGACTTGCCCAGGGTCACACAGCTAGTAAGTGTCAAGTGTCTGAGGCTGGATTTGAACTCAGGTCCTTCTGAATCCAGGGCCGGTGCTCTATCCACTGTGCCACCTAGCTGCCCCAAGAATAGTAATTTAACTGAGATGTTAGATAAAAGCATTTTATATATTCAGGTGGGGGGAAATGTTAAAAAATTTCTTGTCCAACTAATACCTATAGCAACAAGTTTGTCCCTCCTTTGTAGGAGGAATGTTTTATCTTATTTCTTGTGGCAGTCAAGATATCTCTAAGACAGTAATTTCCAGTAGAATTGCCTTTATAATGAAGTCAATTTGGATACAGTCAACAGTGAGGGACAAGGGAGTAATGGAAAACTCATTGGCCTTGAAGTCAGGAATGCTTGTCTCCAAATCCCTCTTCTGACCCTGACTGATTATGTGAACATGAATAAGTCACTTAATTTCTCTGACCTTTCATTTTCTTATCTGCAAATTGGAGATGATAATACATGCACTGTAGCCCAGCATTGTTGTTATGAAAAAAAATCTATGCAAAGTGTTTTGAAAATCTTAAAGTGTTATAGAAATATAACCCATTATTACATAGCCATGGCAGAATTAATTTAGAAGGTAGAAAGATCTACTGAACATAATTTTCTAAAACATTTGTTTCACATAGAGGAGACTCTTTTGCTAAATCCATTATATATGTAATATTTTCCTTTTCAGACTGATTGTGTGATATAAGATAGTTTAGACAATTTTAGAAAACGTGAACAGGGAAATATATCAATAATATGTGGCAGCTATCTAAACAAAAAAATTTCTTCCATTTCAATGTAATAGAAACCTCTGAATTTTTCTAGGAACAAAAGTTTATAAAAGAAGATGCATAAAAATTGTAAAATAGATAAAACCAGACTATATAGTATCTGAATTATAACAAATTTAAAAATACTGAATAATTACTTACTTTTGTCGATATTTTAAAAAATAATCTTTACTTCCAAACACCTCTCTTTCCCTCTTCCATTTAGTGTGCCATCCTTTGTGACAAACAACTGAAAAAGAAAGGGGGGGGGAAGAGTTCAGCCAAACCAAATAACACCTTAACTACACTTGAAAATTTATGCAATATTAAAAAGTTGTGGCAGCATTTTGAAAGCAAGTTTTTTTTTCTATGAACCATCATCTCCTAACTTGCTTACCTGCTGTCACGTGATGTTTTGAAGATTAAGTTAACCTTGTGACCCAAACTGTGATTTCATTTGTGTAGGAAACATGAAGTGAAGACAACTTCTTTAACCAAGGCAGATCTACAACTATTGACAGACTAAAGTTTTAGATTGTTGTATTGGGTATTGAGTGGTTAAATTACTTGCCCTGGCATAAACAACTAGTATGTTTCAGAAGTTAGAATTGAACCTAGATATTCCTGACTCTGAAAGTAGATCTCATATGTGAGCTTACAGAGAGCTAGGTGGCACAGTGGATATGGTTCTGGGCCCAGAATCAGGAAAATGTGGATTCAAATATGGCTTCATTTAGTTGTAATATGACCATGGGTAAGTCATTTAACTTCACATTCTCAGTTTCCTCATCTGTAAAATGAGGATAATAGTACCTATATCTTAGAGTTGGTTTGAAGATCATTTAGAACATGACAGGCATTTAGTAAATGCATGTTTCCTTTCTTTCTATGCCAAGCTTTAATTCTATTCAATGAATGTTAGTTTAAGTAAAATGTTATTGAGAAAGGTTAACCCATTGAAAAAATCCCTGGGGCAGCTAGGTGGCACAGTGGATAAAGCACCAGCCCTGAGTTCAGGAGGACTTGAGTTCAAATCTGGTCTCAGACACTTGACACTAACTGTGTGACCTTGGGCAAGTCACTTAACCTCATTACACCATTCCCCCCCCCAAAAAAAGTCTTAAACTCACTCCAAAGCCCAAAATACATGAATGAAAGATTATGTATTACTTTGTATTACCTAAGCCTCTAACAAGGGCAACACCGATTTGCTTGTATCTAAATAATCTTACAGAGTAGATTCTATTTGAGGGGATTGAAAGACTCTTTGCTGCTATTCAAAGGAAGCTCTTTTCCCCAAAGAGTATTTCAATCAAATCTTAAGTAGCACTGGGTTTAAAATGATGAACAATCAATCATAAAGATTTACAACGAGATACAATAAGACACACTAATGAGATAATAGGACTCAAAATCTATTCTAGTCTCCATTACTATTAGTAATTACTTAACCGTCTCATGGCCAGTTTATTTAAGATAGAAATAATATATTGAATCCAAAACAGAGAGATGATGAATGAGATAAAGGGTATACAAAGTATAATAATATTAGTAACATTAACAATAATAACTTCGAAGATAAATTTAGAAGTTCACTGAAAGATGAGTTGTTATCTCTGCATATCTGCTAAATTCCTTACAACAGGAATATTACAGAATCATTATGGAATATTACAGAGTTATACAGAAAGATTAATGGCTGTCGTGACTGACCTAAATTTGATTCAAGAAGACTATGGGACATATGAAACAATTAGAAAATGATATGTGATATTACTTCATATTCGATGTCAAACAAAAGTTCAATGTTTTTCCTTGTCATTGTGTGGTACTTGATGGTTATACCAGAGAACCACATGCTCTGGAAGGTTCTATCAAAAGGCAAATGACTATGAGAAGGGCCCAGGAATAGGCAGCATGTTTATATATATATATATATTAGAGAAATCTAGCAAAGTTAAGAAAGGCTCATCACTGTTAACCTCACAAATGATGAATTGCTTTTTGTAAATTCATTAAAAAATTCTAGTCCAAATTCCCTCCACTCCAGTTCTTCCCTTACACATTGAAAAAATAAGCAATATGATACCTATTAGGCATGTGAAGTCATACAAAGCATATTTTCATAGTAGCCATGTTGCAAAAGAAAAAAAAAATCAAGAAAAATAAAGTAAAAAAATTCTTCAATTTGCACTCAGAGTTCACCAGTTCTCTTTCTGGAGGTGGATAGAATTTTACATCATAAGTCCTTTGGAATTGTCATGGATCAATGGATTGACAAGAATATATAAGTCTTTCACAGTCGATCATAATTACAATGTTACTGTTATTGCATGCAATGTTCTGTTGGTTTTGCTCACTTTACTTCAGTTCATAAGTCTTCCCAGATTTTTCAGAAATTGTCATGCTTGTCACTTCTTACAGTTTAATAGTATTACTTGACAATCATATATCACAACTTATTCAGTCATTCCCCAGTTGATTACATCTCCTCAATTTCTAATTCTTTGCCACTAGAAAAAGAGCTACTGTACAGCTGTTTGTGCATATGGGTCCTTTCCTTTCTTTTTTAAAAATCTGTTTGAAATACTGACCCAGTCGTGGTATTACAGGCTCAAAGGGTAAGCACATTTTTATAGCCTTTGGGGGATAGTTTCAACTTCCTTTCCGGAATGGTTTGATGAATTCACAACTCTATCAGCTCTACATTAGTGTTTTTCTATGTCCCTTCCAACATTTATAATTTCCCCTATTGTCATAATAGCCAATTTGATAAGCATAAGGTAGCCCCTCAGAGTTGTTTTAATGAGCATTTCTCTAATTTAGAGTATTTTTATATGACTATAAATAGCTTTGCTTTCTTCTTCTGAAAACTGCCTGATCATATCATTTGATCACTTATCAATTTGTGAAGGATTCATATTCTTATAAATTTGAGTCAGTTCTCTATGTTTGAAAAATCATGCCTTTACAGCAAAACTTGCTGTAAACCTCCCCACCCCAACCCAGTTTTCTTCTTTTCTTCTAATCTTGGCTTCTTTGGTTTTATTTATATCAAAACTTTAAAAATTTAATTTAATCAAAATTATCCATTATACATATTCCCATTCAATTTTCTCCAGAGATCTATCATGCCTAACTTATATAAAATTATATTCATGGCCTGCATTTCTTTTTTATTTTTCAGTTTGATTTATCTTGTTCTGAGTGGAAAGTATGTATTTTCTCCTGTAATTAATTTATCTTTTACTTTAACAAGTTGGATGCTATACCATTTGGTACATATATATTTAGTATGGATATTGCTTCATTGTCTGTGGTACCTTTAGCAAAATTTAGTTTCCCTTCTGATCACTCATAATTAGATCTATTTTTCTTTTCCTTTGTACAAAATCACAATTGCTACCCCTACTTTTTTCAATCCTTTACCTTTACTATGTGTGTTTCTCCGCTTCAAGTGTATTTCTTGAAAAACAGCATATTGTAGGATTCTGTTTTTTTAATCTACTCTACTGTCTGCTTCTGATTTTTGGGTGAGTGCATCCCATTCACTTTTTTTTTTTTTTTAGTGAGGAAATTGGGGTTAAGTGACTTGCCCAGGGCCACACAGCTAGTAAGTGTTAAGCATCTGAGGCCGGATTTGAACTCAGGCACTCCTGACTCCAGGGCCGGTTCTCTATCCACTTCGCCATCTAGCTGCCCCTCATTCACTTTTACAGTTATGCTTTCTAACTGTCTAACTGTGCATTTTTCTCTACTTGTTTATCTCTCTCTCTCTCTCTCTCTCTCTCTCTCTCTCTCTCTCTCTCTCTCTCTCTCTCTCTCTCTCCCTTTCTCTTTGTCCTTCCTCGAAAATGTTCTGTTTCAGACCACTGCCTTCCACATTATGTTTTCTTTCCTATCAGGCCCCAGCTGTGGTTCCATAATATTTGAATTGTTTCTGGATGTTTGCAATATTTTCTCTTTGACCTGGGATCTTTGGAATTTGTGTAGAATATTTCTGAGAATTTTCATTTGGGGATCTCTTTCAGAAAGTGATCAGTGGAGTCAATTTCTATTTTATCCTCTGTTTCTAGTATATCAGTGAAGTTTTTTCCTTGATAATTTCTTCAAATATGATGTCTGTGTTCCTTTTAAAAAAAATCTTGGCTTTCAGATTGTCTAATAATTCTTAAATCCTCTCTCTGCAATCTATTTTCCAATTCGGTTTGTTTGAGATATTCCACAACTTTTAATTTTTCATTCTTTTACTTTTGTGTTTTTAAAAATTATTATGGCTAGCGCTGTGTTTTCTATAAATTGCTAATGCATTAGTTTAGGCAGTAAGCATTTATTATTAATTAATAAAATATATCAGTAAAGGATTGACTGCATGTTTTCCTAACTTCTCATGGTCTCAGGTCGTCAGACCTATGTTGTGCTAAGAGGGGGGGACAAGTCAAGAGCATGCCCAAGCACCAGCCAAGAGAGAGTCAAGAGCCAAGCAGCAAACCCTGGTGTGGCCAGGGTATTATCCACTGTTTTTTTTTTTTTTTTGGCGGGGCAATGGGGGTTAAGTGACTTGCCCAGGGTCACATAGCTAGTAAGTGTCAAGTGTCTGAGGCCGGATTTGAACTCAGGTACTCCTGAATCCAGGGTCAGTGCTTTATCCACTGTGCCACCTAGCCATCCTGGGTATTGTCCACTTTTGATGAAGGTGGGTCATTATACATTGATCAAAGCTAATTGGTTAACATCATTCAATTACATTGGTTGACATGACTTAAGAGTGATCTATATTAAAATGAACTCTACAGGGGCAGCTAGATGGCGCAGTGGATAGAGCACCGGCCTTGGAGTCAGGAGTGCCTGAGTTCAAATCCGGCCTCAGACACTTAACACTAGACACTTAACACTTACTAGCTGTGTGACCCTGGGCAAGTCACTTAACCCCAATTGCCTCACTAAAAAAATAAAATAAAATAAAATAAAATGAACTCTACAGATGACACTCACTCAAGTTGCCTAAGACAAAATCCATTATTTAGGTGTAGTCCTTCACTGAGCTATGCAAAAAAGTCTGTCTCCCAGGGCAGCTAGGTGGTACAGTGGATAAAGCACCAGCCCTGGATTCAGGAGGACCTGAGTTCAAATCCAGCCTCAAACACTTGACACTTAGTAGCTGTGTGACCCTGGGCAAGTCACTTAACCTCATTGCCCCACAAAAACAAACAAACACACAAAGGAGTCTATCTCCATTTCTTTTGTTCCCTTAGGTTTGTCCCAGGTAAGAGCTGAACTTTCTGGACTGGGGTGGGGGGAAGAAAGAACTAAAACTGATCTCTGGGTCCCTAAGAAATCCATTATTAATAATTATTTTCTCACATTGTTTTTCTATTGTTTCTTGTTGTCTCAAGGAGTTATTAGTTTTTACTTGTCCAATTCTAATTTTTAAGGAATTATTTTCTTCAGTGAGATTTTGTATTTTCTTTTCCATTTGATCAATTTTTCTTTTTAGGGAGTTATCTTAAATGATTCTGTTGTACATCTTTTTCTATTTGGCAATTCTGTTGTTTAAGTTTTTCTCTTCAGTTCATTTTTGTACCTCTTTTGTCAATTGGCCTATTCTGTGCTTTAAATTATTATTTTCATCAGTAATGATTTTGTGCCTTCCTTACCACAGTGTTGACTCTTTTTCATGCATGATCCTTATTTGTTTTCCTAGTTTTCCCTACACCTCTCTATTTTGATTGTTAAAATCTTTTTTGAGCTCTCCCAGGGCCTGAGACCAATTCACATATTTCTTTGAGACTATGCATATAACTGGTTTGATTTCATTTTCTTGTCTGGATTTCTGATTTGATCTTCCCTGTCTCTATAGTAATTTTCTATGGTCAGGTTCTTTTCTTTGCTCATTTTCCAGCATATTTCTTATTTTTTCTCTATGTTAAAGTTATGCTTGGATCCTGAGGTAGAGAGATCAGTGTCCAAAGGATTTTTTGTTGCTGTTTTAAGAAGTAGGCCTTTTTCTGTGGGTGGGGGGGTGCTCTGTAAATTTTTAGTTCTTTTAGGTGGTACGAGCTAAGGAGAGGTTTGGTCACTGCTCTCCTGGTCTGTGCTCTGATCTATGAGGGAGTACATGTTCTCTTTTCTCTCTGCATCTTTGATCAGGGTTTCACACCTGCTGTTGCTCATCCTCATCCTAGGACTGTGCACTGGAACTATGTATTAACAATGAAATAGTGTTTTACATCCAGTGCCAATAAAGGGTCCCCTGTAATTTACTTCTGACAAATTGTCTGTTCTACCTGCTGCAACTGCTGATTCCATTACCCCCAAGACTTAATTCTGGCTTGCTTGGGCATGGTCTCTACTGGACTATGTTCCACTTCCACCCCATGAAACAGGCCTTTCCTGCTAACCTTCTAAGTTGTTCTGGGCTGAAAAATTATTTCACCCTAACCTTTCATTGGTTCTGCCAGGCCAAAATTAATTTTGAAATGGTATTTTAAAGTTCTTTACAAAGGAATTTGGGGGAGCTCAGGTAAATCCCTGCTCTGCTATCTTGGCTTTGCCCCTTTGTACTTTAGTTTTCATGATCAATTATTTAGCCATAATAATTTTTATAGAGCATCTAGTATTAACATCTTGCTTCAGTGGTGGTAGTATCAATATCAAGGAAGTTATGATCCATTTAATAAAAATAGAAATAGCTACTATTTATATATTGCTTCATTGCTGGTATCATTATAACAATCCTATGAGGTATATTACAAAGGTTCCTCATTTTTAAGATGAGGAAAGTGAACGTGATAGAGGTTAAGTAACTTGTCCCAGGTCAAATAGCTTGTATGTTTCTGAAGAAGGATTGAAGTTAGGTTTTTCTGAATCCATGTCCAGCACTCTAGCCACTGCATTACCTACATGCCTGCATTTTATATTTAGTACTTGTTTTGCTATTATATGATCTAGCATGAAATTATCTTAATGTTTATCTTGCATTATAGGTTATCAGCACATTGCCATGCACAGGTGGGTAGGAGTATAGCAATATCTTGTGAGAAGATTGATGAATGATTATTTTGTTTGGTTTTGCTCTTTGTGATCCCATTAGGGGTTTTCTTAGCAAAGATCCTGGAGTGATTTTCCATTTCCTTCTCCAGCCAATTTTATAGAGGAGGAAACTGAAGCAAATAAGGTTAAATGACTTGCCCATGGTCACACAGCTAGTAAGTATCTGTGGGTGGATTTGAATTCAGGTCTTCCTGATTCAAGACCCAGATTCCATCCATTATACCACCTAGATATCTCACTATGAATGTAGGTAGGTCAATAAACATCCTAAAAGTGATCATTTCCAATTACAGTGAGGAAACTCCAGATCTGTACCTGTGTACTTCGATTCCAGAGACACAAAGATGTTAAATGAATTTACTCAGAGTCCCACACATTTTCAAGATGGATATTAATAAGTTGAGGTGTCCAAAGGAGAACAATTGAGATGGTGAAGGGCCATTAGTACATGTCTTGTGAAGATCAGTTGAAGGAACTGGTGATATTTAGATTCATGGGGGACATGATACCTATGTTTAAATATGTGAAGGGATGTCACCTGAAGTAGGGATTAGATTTGTTTTATTTGGTTTCAGAGAATAGAACCAGAATTATTGAGTGAGAGTTTCAGAGGCACATTTAAGATTAAATCAAGGAAAAAACCAATATTACCACCACCACCAACAACAACAACAACTTCCTAAAAATGAGAGCTTTACAAAAGTGGAAGGGCTGCTTTGAGATTTGCTGGGTTCTTCAGCTTGAGGCAATCAAGCAGAGGATGTATGCTGGCTTGTTGAGATCCCTTCTATGTATGGTTTCATTTAAAATCCCTGCTAAGGCTTAGTTCTTTTGCACTAATGGTCATTAAGTGATTTAGGTTTTTACTTTTTTTTTAAAAGAAATATGGTTCATAAATCCAAAATATGTTTCCAGATTTTTTTTTGTTGGGCAATGGGGGTTAAGTGACTTGCCCAGGGTCACACAGCTAGTAAGTTTCAAGGGTCTGAGGCTGGATTTGAACTCAGATACTCCTGAATCCAGGGCCGGTGCTTTATCCACAGTGCCACCTAGTCACCCCCTCCAGATCGTTTTAAGACTTCACAAAACCAATTTGGTGAATAGCATTGATCACTCTTTTAGTCATACCCCAATTCTCTTCATTAGACAAGTATAAAAATAATACATCATTATTTGCAATGAACTTTTACTATTAAGTCAGCTTCTTTTTATCACTCAGCACATTTACAGCTTTAATTATTCAGGAGAAAAACAGGCATAGAAAGGACATCATAACTGTCCTCAAATATTCTTAGATTGGAATGAATGATTGAACTGATTTCACTTTGCCCCAGAGAGCAGAATGTGGACTAGAGAAACATATTTCAGTTTAATATAAAGGGAGAAAATTCTAAAAATTTGAGTTTTCCAAAAGTTAAATGGGTTGCTTTAGGCAACAGTGGGTTCCCTTTCACTGGAAGTCTCCCCGTCTTCCAGCAGAGGCTTAATGACCTCATTTTGGGGCTGTTGTATATGTATGATTTATGAATTGATTAGGGTTGGACTAGAAAATTTGGCATCTATTCTAATTTGAAGTCAATGATTCTATTAGTCTTGCTGCCTTCCAGAGAAAGACAAAGCCAAATAGTACTTGAAAGACAAAGCCAAATAGTACTTGAAATATAAATCAGAAAACAACTTTAAATATATGAAATATCAGTACTTCATATATATATATATATATATATATATATATATATATATGTGTGTGTGTGTGTGTGTGTGTGTTGTGTTTGTAGATAAATACACATATATTTGTATATACACACAAATATTACAAGACCCTGTGCACTTAACTTTTGTTTCTCTCATTTTTCCCCTGGAATATGTGAATAATACTCTATAAGGCTATTTTGAGAATCAAACGAGATAATATAAGTATTTTGCAAGCCTTAAAGATCCACATAAATATAAACTTTAACCTATTTCTGGATCCTCCCTCCAGTCAGAAAGGCTCATGTTCACCTCATCATGCCCAGATCCATGCCTCCACCTTGCATTCTGGCCATCTTCACTCCAGCTTGCCTTATGTGTGATCATCCTGAGTCGCCAGGGTTTGGGCCAATGCTGGCACTTTCCTTCCTTGTTCATAATGCAATGCATATTTTCATGAGGCAGAACAGTACAAAGTGAGCTATAACCTCCCCGTTTGGTTGGCTGGCTGTGGCTCAGTTAAAAGTCTACATTTATGGTCTCAGCATAAACTTCCCTTGATGATTATTTCAAGTTGGTATGGACCAATCCCACCCCCCTCACTTACCCATAAAGTCTAGGAAGGAGGCCAATTCTGGCCTTTCATCAGAGCATACCCATCTTATTGTGCATCTGGAATTCCATTTGTGAGCTTTTCCAGTGGGACTGAGTTGGACACAGGGAGGCCACATGCATTCTACTCACCCAATTGTGAGTAATAAACCTTTGCTTCTAAGTCCTCCAGTGTTCAGTGTGTCCTGCCAATTCAAATTCCTACAAAACATTTCCCTATTAGACTGTTCACTCCTTGAGGCCAGGAATTACATGACTTTCTGTTATTTTACATTGCTATGACTTACATGGCTAGGATAGTGTTGGCACATAATAAGTACTTGATAAATAACACCCCCTCCCCACCCCTATCCTTCCTTCTCTTTTGCCTCTGCCTTTTATACATTATTTTCTTCTTTAGTTAAAATATTTGGTTAAGCCTAAAGTATAAAGGCTTTCTTTTGGTATCCACTATAGAATTTAAATTGTTCCAGGTAGGGAAAAGGAAATATCATTAATAGCAATAACGATAATGATAACTAACATTTATATAAATTTACAAAGGTTTGCAATACACATTATATATGCTATCTCATTTGATCCTCACAACAATCCTGTGAAGGAGAATATTAGCATAGAAAGCCAATATATATTAATATTTGGGGAGTCAAGCTTAGGATTGAAGTACTTAAAAATAATTAAAACAAAGATGATTTCTACTAATAAATTATACTAATATCACTAAATAAATTCCACTAAAATTTACTAAATTAATCATTTAAGAAACCAAAGAAATTGTGTTTCAAGTTATTGGGGGAAATAAAAGGCTTTTGGGAGAACTTTAACCCCTCCCCACTTTTTTGTTTTGCAAATGGGAAATATTTATAACTCATATCATAATAAATTTTGTAATTAACTTTTTATGTGATGAGCACTTGAGAAGTGGTCTTGCCATACTTACTAATTTTCACAGAGCTGGAAGTTGCTTTAAAATGTTTTGATTGATTAAGAAGAGTCAGGTTTTCTTTTGCTTTTAAATTGTTGCAGGTGGGGGAAATGAAATATCATTGATTATGATGGTGGTGGTGGTGATGATGATGATGATGAATAGCTGACATTTATAAAAGTTTATAAAAGTTTTTTTAAACACACTTTACATATGCTATCTTATTCGATCCTCCTAACAATCCTTTGTTGGAGGAGCTATTATTATTCTAATTTTACAGAGGAGGAAACTGAAGGAAAAAGAGGTTAAGAAATTCACATTAGATTACATAGCTAGTAAGTTTCAAGGCAGGATCCACTGCTAACCACTCTACCATTTAGCATCCCCCACCTATTTTCAGTAATTGCAATTCTGTAATCACATTTTTTTGTACTTTTTAATATGATCACTTTGTCTGAGGGAGACACAGTTGTAAAATAGATAGAAGTTCATAGTCAATAGTAAAATCTAAAGAGTTTTAACACAGAAGTAGAAATGTCAGGCTATATTGAAATACTCACCAAGGTCTTTAAACACAATCACTTATATTGTTACATCTTATTTTAAAGCTCAATTATCCAACAAGTAATATTAAACACCTATTATTTCTGCTAGGCATTTTGCTAGCTTCTGAAGATATAAAAATAATAAACAAATAAATGATATGATTACTTCTTGTAAGGGGCTTATGTTCTAATTGGGAGATAACAGGAACATATATAAGTATAAACAGAATACATATATCTATATACACATATATAGATATATGTACACACATGTGTGTGTATATACACAAATTAGTTAAATTCAAGGTAATTTAAAAAGTTTGAAGTCAGGAAATATTTCATGTAAAGGGTAAAGTTTGAATTAAGTCTTATAGGAATAAGAGGTTTCTGTGAAGTAGAGGTGAGGAGAAAATTCATTCCAGTCATGTGGAAAAGGAAGTGCAAAAGCTTGGAGATGGAAAATGGTATGAAGAACAGAAAACAAGGGAAAGAGATAAAGCTAGTTTGACTGAATTGCAGAATGAGTCAGTAAGTAGTTCTTAAGCATTTGCTAGGAGTCAGGCACAGTGCCAATAGCTGGCATACAAAGAAAGGCAAAAGACAGCATTCCAGACCTCAAGGAACTCACATTCTAAAGGTGGAGACAACATGCAAACAACTATGTATATAAACAGGAAGATATATACAGTGTAAATTGGAGCTAATCCTTGAGGAAAGGAACAGATTGTGAAGTATTGTTGGTGTTGCTGTTGGTGGTGATGGTAATATATTACTAGGCCATGCTGGATGGTACAAGCTTCTAGAGGATTTTAAAAGCTAACTAGAGAGTTTATATTCCATCCTAGGGATAATAGTGAACTTGTGGAGTTGATTTTGCACGTATGTTATATGATCAAATATGTTCTCAAGGAAAATCACTGGCAGTGGTGAGGAGGACAGAATGAATTGGGTAGAGACTAAGAGGCAGAGAAACCACACAAAAGCTTTTATTTATTTTTTATTTATTTAATTTTTTTTTGGCGGGGCAATGTGGGTTAAGTGACACGGTCACACAGCTACTAAGTGTCAAGTGTCTGAGGCCGGATTTGAACTCAGGTACTCCTGAATCCAGGGCCGGTGCTTTATCCACTGCGCCACCTAGCCGTCCCCACAAAAGCTTTTATGAAAGGTGATGAGGGCTTGAATTATGGTGTTAGTTGTGTTGGTAACAAGAAGGGGAAATATGCCAGTGATACTGTGGAGGTAGAAACGACAAGATTTGGCAATAAATTGCATATATGGGGGTTGAGGAAAAGTGAGAGTGGAGTTAAAGATCAGTTTATGAACCTGGGCAGGTGAAAGAATGTTGGTATTTTCACCAGAAATAGTCAAGAAATTCTCATTTTAACAGTTATGCTCATTTCTGGTTACAAACTTCATTTCTTTCTTTCTTTCTTTCTTCCTTCCTTCCTTCCTTCCTTCCTTCCTTCCTTCCTTCCTTCCTTCCTTCCTTCCTTCCTTCCTTCCTTCCTTCCTTCCTTCCTTTCTTTCTTTCTTTCTTTCTTTCTTTTTTTTGTTTAATTTTTTCCCCTTTTACCACATCTCAGTTAAAGTATTTTGCCATATTTCCATTATACACGAGTAGCTGAACTCAGATCTTCCTAAAGTTTCTCTCTTGAAACAAGTCTATTTTTCTGAGACACTCCTTAGAGCACAATCTCAGCTGCTGTTTTTGCATTATGCACAGATGCTCTGGATCAGGAGGCACTCATGTGGGAAAATATTATGAAACAGTAAAAGAACTACAATGAGATAATATCTTTAATGTGGCTAAATGTTTCCAAACTTTAAAATGTACTTTTCAGATAGTAACTTGATAATTTCAGTGTTTAGTTATCACACTCTCTTCAATGGTATTTTTTCCAAACAAAAAGTTTAATTTAACAATTTTTTTACTTGTATACCATTCAAAACTAATATCAATGCTAACCTTTTCCTTTCTTTACTTCAGTTAGCTCCCTGTGAAAACCGATTCTATAGAAGGTGAGGATAAAGTATTAACACTGATCAATATTTTGGAATGTTTCAGGAATCAATCTCTCTCAAATCCATACATTTTAATTAATCAAAAATTCTCTGTCATATTTTTTTCTTGTTCTTTTTCTTTTTCTTGGTGAGGCAATTGGGGTTAAGTGACTTCCCAGGGTCACGGAGCTAGTAAGTGTCAAGTGTCTGAGGCCAGATTGGAACTCAGGTCCTCCTGACTCCAGGGCCAGTGCTCTATCCATTGCACCACCAGGCTGCCCCCTCAGTCATAGATTTTCCCCTTCTTTATTGACTCAGGAGAAGAGAAATCTCTCTATATAACTCATGCTAAACCTCCCTCTACTTATCCCTTGTAATATTTTTAAATTTTGTAATAAAATATATAATTATCAAGAAACACAGATATTTCAATATTAGGAAACAAAAAAAAGATTTCAAAAACCATAAACTTGGTTACATGGTTTATTTTTATGTATATATTAAATTTTAAAAGGTAGTAACAAAATTTCCTTGTCAGGCCCCCTTTGTCATGGGAAAGAGGTGTGGGGGTCCTTAGGTATCCCTTTGTAAAGAATTTTGCCCAACTGTATGCCAATAAAGTTGACAATCTAAATGAAATGGATGAATATTTACAAAAATACAAACTGCCCAGTTAACTGAAGAGGAATAAAATCCTTACATAAACCCATATTAGAAAAAGAAATTGAACAAGCCATTAATGAACTCCCTAAGAAAAAAACCCCCAGGGCCAGATGGGTTTATGGGTGAATTTTACCAAACAATTAAAGAACAATTAATTCCAATATTATACAAATTATTTGGAAAAATAGGTGAAGAAGTTCTACCAAATTTGTTTTATGACACACATGTGGTGGTCATACCATAACCAGGCAAAGCAAAAACAGAGAAAGAAAATTATAGACCAATTTCCCTAATGAATATTGATGCTAAAATCTTAAATAAGATATTAGCAAGGAGATTACAGCAAGTGATCACCAGAAGAATACACTATGCCCAGGTTGGATTTATACCAGGAATGCAGGACTGGTTCAACATTAGGAAAACTATTAACATAATCAACCACATCAATAAGAAAACCAACCAAAATCATATGATTATCTCAATAGATGCAGAGAAAGCTTTTGACAAAATACAGCACCCATTCCTAATAAAAACACTAGAGAGTTTAGGAATAGGGGGAGCTTTCCTTAAAATAATAAACAGTATCTACCTAAAGCCAACAGCAAGTATTATATGCAATGGAGATAAATTAGAGGCCTTCCCAATAAGATCAGGGGTGAAACAGGGATGTCCATTATCACCCCTATTATTTAATATTGTTCTAGAAATGTTAGCTTTAGCAATCAGAGAAGAGAAAGGAATTAAAGAACATTGTACACAGTATCATCAACATTGAGTGTTGATCTACTGTGATGGACTATATTCTTCTCACCAATGCAATGGTACAGAAAAATTCCAGGGAACTCATGATAGAAGTTGATCTCCAAATCCAAGGGAAAAAAAAAAAGAACTGTGGAGTATAGATGCTGAATGAACCATACCATTTCTTTTGGTGCTGTTGTTTTTTCTATTTTGAGGTTTTTCATCATTGCTCTGATTTTTCTCTTATAATGTGACTAATGCAGAAATAGGATTAATGTTATGTGTGCGTGTATATATATATCCTATATTTATATATATACACACACATATATGTATATATATATATGCACATATGTATATGTATATATATGTGTGTATATATATATATAACCTATATCAGATTACCTGCTGTCTAGGGGAGGGGGGAGGGAGGGGAGGGAGGGAGAAAAATCTGAAATTGGAAAGCTTGTATAAACAAAAGTTGAGAACTATCTTTACATGTAATGGAAAAAATTAATTAATTTAAAAAAATAAGATGCCAGTTGGCCAAGATGCCATTCAAACACAAGAGGAATACATGCAAGAGCAGACATTGAACTGTCACATGAGGGGAGACATGCATGAAGGCAAGGTATGGCTGAAGGAAGGGCTTTTGACAAATTTTGAGGTTGGTTTCTCTTTGTTTAATTTTTCCCCACATTATAGTACAGATGGTTGGAAGTTTTCATCCCACCCATCTCATTCTACACCTGGTTTCTATGCCCCCTTCTATATGCCTGATGCCATGGACGTCTCAATGCCATGCATCTGATTAAGTCTGACTCAGTTTCCTCCAATATGTTTGGTGGCATGAACATATATCCCATCCACCTATTTTAATCCTGGCATACTGCATGGGCAGTATATATTGCTCAAGTGTGGGAATGCTCATATCCCATCATTTCTCTGTTCTTTTATGGTAACCCCCATAATTATCTCAGGTGTCATCATAAAAACAATGTTGGATTTGGCCTTGATATCTGTTACCAATTATGTTAGATTTTTAAATTTCTCATAATGCTATGAGGATAATTAGGCAGATGATGTAAAAAGTGATGAAACAAATATAAAAATTATTTTTAAAAATTAATATCTCAACAATTGTCTTCTCAATTTACCCTCCACAAGGGGGGACTATAGTAATATTAAGTTTTAGAGAATGTTTCAATTTTTGTTTTATTATTTGTTTCATGTGTAACAACTAAGATTCTGAATTCCCTTAGACCCGTTTTTAAGAACCCTCATTGTTTGATTTGATTATTGACAAAGCTATTTTAAAGTTGTGTTAAGCTCAATTTTGTAGGAAATTTTCCTGGCTGATTACCAGCATTCACAGATCAACCCCTGAAAAGATTTCCATTCCACAACTACACCCAGAGGATGTCCCAATAATCATCTGAGAGAAGACTTTCAAAGACTTTAAATAAACAATTTGATTTTGTTGTTTTTCTTTTTCCCTTCTGCTATTATACACACCATTTGTAACATGTATTATCTACAGAGGCCCTCCCTCTGCAGGCCAGTGTCAAAGCGCCGGTTCATGAGGGCCTGCCCTCTGGTCAAACTTTCCTTTTTCCCTTTTCTATACTGTCATTAACATATTGTTTGTTAGCATAGGGTACTATATTCTGTTATTTTTGACTGTTTCATCAAGGAAACACCCTGTGTTTCTTGAGGAAACAAAGGGGGGATGGTAATGATAGGAATGACACCACCTGTTGGAGAGCTACTGTAGGAAAGCACCGCCATGAGGAGAAGACACCTGAAGGCAAGTCATGTAGCTTTTCTTTGGCATCAGGAAGTGATGTTTGCTTGTGGGAGGAAGAAGGGGTAAGGCAGGCTCTCTCACTCTCTTTTGTGAGGACTCAGGTGGAGAGTGGAGCTAGAAATGTGCTCTCCCTTTAAAAAACAGATGAATCTAGGCCTTTCTCTTTCTCTTCACCAAATTTTATTCTCCTTAATAGATGCTTAAAAGTCTAACTCTTGGTAAAACTTATAATTCATTGGTGACCACTCATTAGATATTTTAGACAGACTAACTAGAATTTTAGTCCCTTATATCTGTAATGATTGGAATGATGCCACCTGCTGGAGACTTACTGTAGAAGAGCTCCGCCATGAGGTGAAAGTCTTTGAGGGCAAGACCAGGAGTCTTTTATTTGGCATCAGGAAATGACATTTGCTGGTGGGAGGAAGAAGTGGGGAGCCTGCCACTCTGACTGGGTCTTTTTCCTGAGGACTGTGGTGGAGAAAGGAGCTAGAAATGCGCTCTCCCTTTAATAGATATATGAATATAGGCCTTTCTCTCTCTCTTTACCAAATTCTTATTCTCCTTAATAAATGCTTAAAAGTCTAATTCTTGCTAAAGCTTATAATTTATTGGTGACCACTCATTAGATATTTTAGACAGACTTGCTAGAATTTTAGCCTTTAACACATCTAGATAGTTTATATTTTTCTTAAATATGATACCATTCACTCTATGTTCACTCTTTCCGTTATTCCTTCTCAGAAATCTAATTTACTTCTAACCACTGCCTCCCTAATGTGCATAACCTTTTAAGAATTCCTCCTTTAGGTGGCAGAGCCAAGATGGTGGGGGAAAGACATTAAACCCACAGACCTCCTGATACAATCACACCAAAAATAGCAATAAAAGAACACTTGGTGCAGAAAAACACACTAAAATTTGGGCTGAGAGTTTTCTACAGCTTTAGATAGATTTCAGGGGGCCGTGCTGGGTCATGAATAAAGCCTAACCCCAAAATCGGGCCGACACACCAGACACCCACTGGAGAAATTTGCCCCAGTGCCTCTGAATCGGATGCAGCACTGGCATCTTCTGGAACCGAGCGTGCGGTTGAAGTGAATGGCTGGCCCAGGGGGTAAGTGCATAGGTACCAGTGGATGGGGGGGGGGGGAAGATTTGACTGTCCCACCCCAGCAGGCAGCCAGGAAGAAATCCTGAGTGGTGGGAGACCCAGGTGGGGGAGGGGAGCAGGGGAGCAGTCTCATTGGAAGCTGAGAACCACACCACAGAAAGCTTTGCTGGTTGGTTGCTTAGTAAGTAGGCCTGGGGTTATCTCCAGACCTGAGAACAGGCAAGCTGAGATTAAAACACTTGGGACCCTCTGAAGCTGAGAAGCAGCCCCACACCCCATCCCCCAGTGGAGAGTTTAAAATAAAATGAAAGCAAGGCCAGGCAGGCTGAGAAGAAGCCCAACCATCCCCTGGGATAGGCTGTACCTTGACCAGTTTGTCCTGGAAGCAGTGCCACACTTTAAGAAGGAGGTTAAAGCCAAGAAATTTTAAGCCAGGATGAGTAGGCAGAGAAAGCAGAAGACCATCGAAAACTTCTTTGGGGTAAGGTAGACCACAATACAACCATAGAAGAAGAAGATAATAACAGGGTCAAAGCTCCAACATCCAAAGCTTCCAAGAAAAATATGAACTGGTCTCAGGCCATGGAAGCTCTCAAAAGGGACTTTGAAGAGAAAGTAGGAGAAATAGAAAGAAGATGTAGAGAAAAGGAGGAAAGAATGTAAAGGGAAATGAGAATGATGCAGGAGAGTCATGAGAAAAAAATCAACAGTTTGAAAAGCCAAATGAAAAAGGAGATTAAAAAAATTTTCTGATGAAAATAACTTCCTAAGAATTAGGATTGAACAAATGGAAGCTAGCGACCTTATGAGAAACCAAGACACAGTAAAGCAAATCCAATTGAATGAAAAAATAGAGGGCAATGTGAAATATCTCCTTGGAAAAACAGGTGACCTGGAAAATAAATCTAGGAGAGATAATTTGAAAATCAATGGGCTACCTGAAAACCATGACCAAAACAAAAGCTTAGACACCTTCCTCCAAGAGACTGTGAGAGAAAATTGTCCTGATATTCTAGAAGCAGAAGCTAAAATAGAAATTGAAAGTATCCACCAATCACCTCTTGAAAGAGATCCCAAAAGTAAAACCTCCAGGAATATTATAGCCAAATTCCAGAACTCCCAGGTCAAGGAGAAAATATTGCAAGCAGCTAGAAAAGGAATTCAAATACTGTGGAGCTCCAATAAGGATAAAGCAAGATCTAGCAGCTTCTACATTAAAGGACTGAAGGGCATGGAATATGATATTCCAGAGGGCAAAGGAACTGGACTTCAGCCAAAAATCATGTACCCAGCAAAACTGTGTATAATCTTTCAGAGGCAAAAATTGGATTTCAATGAGAAAGAGGTCTTTCAAGCATTTATGATGAAAAGACCTGAACTGAAAAGAAAATTTGGCTTTCAAATACAAGACCCTGGGGAAGCATAAAAAGGTAAACAGGAAAATGACTTCATGAGGGATATTAAAAGATGAAACCGTTTACATTCCTACATGGGAAGATAATACTTTGAAATCATAAGAACTATCTCAGTAAGAAATTCACAGAAGACAGGGATGAGCTGAATATGAAGGGATGATATCTGTAAAGCATTTATGTTTTTTTCTTTGTAGGGCAGACAGGGTGGGGTGTCTTATGTCTGGGGCTGGATTTGGTCTTGGGGCCTCCTGGGCCCGGGGCTGGTGTTCTGTCTACTGTGCCACCTAACTAATCCAGGTTGACATCATTAAAATAGGGTTGAGGTATAGGAGGAATAAACTGGGGGATGGAGAAGGGAAGAGATGATATGGGGAGAGGTAGCATGAAGGAAACAAGAAAAAAGCTTATGGAGGAGAGTAGAAGAGGGGGAAGGAGTTGGGGAGTGAGTGAACCTTAATATCATCAGAATTGGCTCAAAGAAGGACTAACATACATACTCAGTTAGATATAGTAATATATTTTTACCCTGAGGGGGAGAAGGGAGAAAAGGGGGCGGGGAGAGAAGGGAAGGAGGAAAGGGCAGATTGGGGGAGAGAGCAGTAAAAAGCAAAACAATTTCAAGGAAGATGAAGATGCTTTGCATTACTGCACCAGTATAACATATTGAATTGCTTGATCTCATAAGGAGGGTTGAGTAGGGAGGGAGGAAGGAAAAATTTAGAACACAGAATTAGCTCAGGGAACCTGATCTCATTGGAGTGGGCTCATGGAGGGGATAGCTTTCATACCCAATTGGGAGGAGCAGTCTATTTAACCCTGCAGGAAAATAGGAGGAGAAGAGGATAAGGAAGAAAGTATGAAAAAAGGGAGTGCAGAGTGAGGGAAAGGATAGTCAGAAGTAAAACACTTCTGAGGAGGAATACGTAAAAAGAAGATAGAATAAATGTCATGGGAAGGGAGTGGGATGGAGGGAAATAGTTATGATGATTGATTATAATGGCAAAACGTATGGTACCTACTTTGCTGGGCTTTTATGAAAAAAATTCTCTTGTCAAGGTTAAGGTACTATATACAGGTTATGTTGAACAGGATACTATCAGAAAAACCTGGAAAGACCTACATGAACTGAAGCAGAGTGACTGTATGCAAAATACCAGCAATAGTGGGGGATGATCTGCTGGGAAGCATGTGGTTATTTTTAGCAAGGCAATGATCCACTATAACCCTAAAAGACTTATGAAGATTGCAGCCCATCTGCAGGGAAAGAACTGATAGTATCTGAAAACAGATGGAAACACATTTAAATTTTTTTTTCCTTTTCCTCTTTGACAATTCCTTAATCTGAAGTTTTTTTTTTTACTCTTTTCTCTCACAACTAGCTAACATGGGAATTTTTCCATGACTACTCATGTATAACTTATTTTGAATTGCTTGAGTTCTTGTGGGTGGGGGTGCAAATGGAGGGGGGAAAAGAAGTTGGAACACAAAGTTTTTAAAAAATTGATGTTAAAATTCTGTTTTTGGAAAATAAAATTCTATTTAAAACAAACAAACAAACAAAATACCCCAAAAGAATCCCTCCTTTATCTTATCCCCTTTCCCTACTATTTTGCTGTAAGGTAAGCAAACTTTTATACTCTACTAAATGTATATATCATTTCTCATTTAACCTAGTTCTGATGAGAATAAGGTTCTTGCTCTACCTGCCCTTCCCCCTATCCTCTCCACTGCAACAGTTCTGCCATTCATGTCTCTTTTGTATGAGGTAATTTGCTCCATTTTACCTCTCCCTACCCAATCTTATTTTTTAGGATCATTCTATCACAATTAGCTCAACCCCAAGCCTTCTATCTCTGTATGTTCTTTTAAACTACCTGAGTAATGATAGCATTTTTCAGAGTTATAGATATTTTCTCATTTAAGAAGTAAACATCTTAACATTATTATAATTCATCTTTCATCTTTGCTTTTTTAATGACTCTCCTGATTCTTGTAAGTTGAATTTTCCATTGAATTCTTGTCTTTTCCTCAAGACTGCCTAAATTTCCTTTAGTTCATCAAATACAAATTTTTATCTTGCAGGATTACACTCAACTCTGAAAAGATGGAAAAAAGAGGAAAATATTTTTCTATTAAAAACATAATAACAGAGATAAAATTTTGTTGAGAATGCTATAATAAAGATGGGGATGTAGAACTTATATACAAAGAAACGTACAGAAGATAAGGAATATGCAAACAAATTAAAAATAAACTTGCCTTTCCATCTGTGCAACTATAGCTAGCCTCCAAAGAAGCAGTGTGAACCTTACAGACACTCATACAGCCAGTGTTTTCAAACATTAATTATAGAATTTTCATATTTGAGTAACACAGTCTGTACCCAAGGAACCTAAATAATGAGGGCTCTCTGGGCCTTTCTATTGCAAATACCCTTGGGAAAATTGTAAAGTAGTACCACCTTGGTTATAAAATATTCCAAGTGCTATGTATATAGAGTAAAGAATGCAAACTTGGTTAATTATCATTTTGGAAATGTTGGATTTTTAAGTGTTTAATTTTAAATTAAATACAAACTATGAATTTTTTTCAGAAACACTGCTTTTTGTTTTGTTTTGTTTGTTTTGTTTGTTTGTTTGTTTGTTTTTTTGCAGGGCTATGAGGGTTAAGTGACTTGCCCAGGGTCATCCAGCTACTAAGTGTCAAGTGTCTGAGGCTGGATTTGAACTCAGGTCCTCCTAAATCCAGGGCCGGTGCTTTATCCACTGTGCCACCTAGCTGCCTCAAGAAACCCTTTTTTTTTTTAGATCATATACTTCTCACTCATCTTGTAGATGACAATATTGTTATTGTACCCCAAATTACATGATATGTATACATAGAAGTTCTTTTGTCTTTGTGTACCAAAATATGAGAGTCTGGAAAGCAAAAGATGTTAAGTGAGAAAATGATTATTAATAATGGGTTTCTTGGAGTGATCCAGGGACCCAATTATAGTTGACTTTCTCTCCCCCCTTACTTCAAAAAGGTCAAGTCATAGGAGGAAATTTTAATCCTTTTCAGGGTGAACCTGAGGGTACAATAGAGATGGAGATAGATTGCTCTGTGGCACTCACTGGGAGTTTGGGCTGGTGGTGTCCAGGGACCTGGCGGAGCATGTTTTTCATACTCTGGTTTGGGTGAATGCTGAGTTACTGCAGACTGACTGGGTTGGTGAGTTAATGACAAAAAACCCTAAGTTTAGTGTTAAGACTATCTATCTGCATTTCTACTTCCTTATTTCCTTAACTGGTTTCACCTTTGTGTTCCAATTAATTCCCAAGCAATAAAACCTCATCCTTTATGAACTAAAGCTCAGAGGCTCCTTTTCTTATTTTTTCTTATTGGCCTGGGATATATATATATATATGCCAATAAGAAATATATATATATACATATATATATGAGAGATAATATGGTTCTGGGACTTTCCTCCTGCTTGTGTTAAATCCTATAAGTCAATACATTACTGCCCAAAAGGGTACAATAATGATTATTATATAAATAGTCAGTAATATATAAATAATAATAATTTAGAAAACCCAGCTAGCCCCAACACGTCAAAAACAACAACAACACAGTTTTATGTTCCCCACAAGTTTGGGTTTAAAAATAATAACAAAAGAATCATTTATATGTGTTTTGCTATCAAAATTAGAATTTGTGATCCCTGTTATTTCTTTCCCTTCTGTTATATCTACTGAATTTAAAACTTTTTTAGTTATGTGTCTGCTCAAAGAACATCATTTGACAAAAAGAAAGGTCAGAGTGCATTCCTCTGAGACAATTTTTAGTTAAGTCCTTCAGCCAACAACAATGACAAATCCCAACAGTACTCACAGTGATCTAGTCATGTTCTCAGGTGGGTCTTTTGTGGCCATGCACCTGCAGAGGGTTTATGTGTTAGCTTAACTCTCACCAATGCTATCCTTAGTTAGATATGCCCCAGCAAATATGGTCTTAGAACACTTTCTCTACTTGCTTTCTAGGACTTACTGCAACAATGAAACAAGGACATATCTATATTTCAAATAATATTTTCATGCAAAATCAACCATCCTATTATTAGTTTCAGCTTTATAGATGAAAGGAGTAGTTTGAAAATAAAATGACCATTAATTGAAAAATAATCCCCCACTAGTTGGTAAAAGCAGGTATAATTCCTTCATTTGGTTAGATGTTTGATTGGACATTGAGTTCAATTGAACATCTTGGTCCATATCAATAAACATTATACAGAATACTTTGCATTAGCAGATATCAGTCAATCTTTCAACATCAGGTAATTTTTTCAATGTCCACCTATGAGTTTTAGGTTCTCTCTTCTAAAAGGAACTATAGTATGTATATCAACAGATTTCCTTTGAAAAGCAAATTTGAAAATTGAATATTGAGGCAATTAAATTCAACAGATATGTATGAGTGTTTGCATTGTGTAGAGAGCTGTGGTAAACACTCAGAAAAATAAAGTTTATATAAGATGTAGTCTCTGTCATTGCTGAGCTTACAATTTTATAGAAAAATTTGAAGCAGGAACAACTACAGTTTACAAAACAAACAACAATGTACAATAGGGAGGGATGAAATAAAAATGTTGAGAGAGGTCTCAGGGTAGGTCATTGTAAAATCAAGGGATTGGTAAAGCTAGGAGCACAAACTGTATTGTCCTTTTTAAGGATAAGTAGGAATTCAAAAGGAATTAAATAGCTTATAAGTAGAAGGATTTAAACTATGCTCTTGCTCCTTTAGCACTTGCAAATTTCATTTATTTTGAAGTTGTTCCTAAGAATGGCCATGGAAATGAATGTCTCATGATAATTCCAAACTTGAGTAGTTACTAAATGACCAGAAATACCAACCATAACATTAGGATTTTTTGTTAAATAAAATGTAATTAACTTAATTAGATAAAGCAGTACCATTTCAGCTGTCTTTTCCCCCCTCACATTCTGAATTGACTTCACCAGTCAAATGTTAGAATTTGAGCAAGTTGAATATTTTATCCTATTTTCTACTTCCCATTTTTATACTAAATAGCAGCAGAAAAGCATATTCTATAGCAAAATTTACTTTATAGTAATTCATTCTCATACATATACCATCATGTGAACTGTGCTGGTGCACACCTTGTTGCTTCAGTGAATCTGGGATATAATGAATTCAGTTTATTCCTCCAACTGCTTGGCACAACGTTAGCACACATGGTAAAGATAATTGGGGTAGCATTCAGGTTGTGGACAGAAAGTCTCAAAACTTGTCAGTTTCCTTATGTTAAGAATGATATTAGTAGTAAAAGGATGGAATCATTTAATTATTTATTATACAGTTGAAATTCCCAGATTAAATACTATTATTTCCATCCTCAGTGCCAAGTTCATAACATTTAAGACTACCAATTGATGTAAATACAGTAGACAACCAGTAATTACTGGCATTGCTCAGACTCAAATGCACAGATTATCCAAAGGTAATCAATCTATAACATTTTAGTTAGAAAAATACCTACTATGTGCTAGGCAATATACTAAGCCCTGGGGTTGCATATAAGAAAAATAAAGACAGCCTCTGCCTTCAATGAGCTTACAATATAATGGGGCAAGACAATACACAAAAGGAAGTTGAAAATGGGGGAAGGATGCCATAGGATATCCAGGGTGGGGGAACTATGTTTGTGGAGTTGAAACCAAGCAGTGCAGCTGATTAGAAATCAAGTTAGCTGGAAAATATAAAGGGAGGTTTTGGGAGAAGTTGATTCCTCTGTCCTCTAGACCTTTAATTAGAAGAAGCAATTAAGGGTGATGAGTATCAAAGCTAAATCAATCTGATTTTAAAATTCCATAAAATAATCCAGATTTTTAGTTAGCTATGACGTATATAGTAATGAAACATTTCAAAATTATATAGGATAATAAAAATACATAGTTTGATGCCTAAATTTTTTGAATTGTTATCATTAGCAATATTTATTTGTCATCAACTATATGAAACATATTATGCTAAATAAAGGTTAAAGTATAAAGTCGTATAGAGTATAAGTCTGCAATACCATCTTATTACTTTGTCCTTCCTGTTGTTTTCTTGTTCTCAAGGCATAAACAATTTAGTCATGGAGACAGAATATTTATATAAAAGACAAATAATGATACATGAATGGGCCAAATGCATGGACATGTGATATATACTATGCTGAGTGATTTCTGGATTTTAACAGTCATAGAAGCTCATTATTTAAAAATCTATAGGATCCTTCCAACTGTAGTTTGCAAGTGTCCTGCTGCCTCAAAGCCTTTTCAAAACCATTGAATGTTCAGTACAACTTTTAAAATGAAATTTTAACATTTCATATGTCAGTCATTCATAGTCTTTGCCAATGGTCCAATCAAATTTATCTCAGGGTAGAATATCCAATGATTATGAAATAGTACTCTGATCCTTTCTATAATGTATAAAATAGGAAGAATAGCACTGTTAAGCATCTTGGTTTTCATAAGAAGTATGAGATGAAATAACCTACATGGTAATTTCAGGTGATAACATCTCTCTTACATAATTGCATATTTTGAGATATGTTTCCCTGTGATATTGTTTCAAGTTTTCTGCTTGAAGATTAAAAACAATTTGCTCTTAAAGGTATTAAATCTCAAAAAAATGCTAAAAAAGAAAATTAGAAAAGTCTGAATTATCAAGTCCTTTTCACTCTGAAATTATAAGAGGAAATGGTAAATGAGATATGTAAAGAGGTGTGAGATTTAAAATTGGATAAATCTCACAGAGGATAGGAAGAAGCTACAAGGTTTCCAGGAAACAGAGAAAAATAATTAAATTTAATTTGTCATGGTAATCAGCCAGTTAGCACTTATTAAGTGCTTACTATGTACCAGGAACTGTATTAAGTTCTGGTTTTACAAGGAATGACAAAAAATTATTTCTACTGTCAAGGAGCTCACAGTCTAATGCATATAACAACATAAACTAACTATGCATAAATAAGAAATATAAAAGATCAATTGGGCATAGTCTCAGAAGGGTACTAAGATTAATAAAGACTGGCAAAGTCTTACGGAAGTTGATACTTTAACTGAGACTTGATGGAAGGCAGGGAAGCTAGGAGTTAGATATGAGGAATGAAAGCATTCCAGAAATCGGGGACAGCCAATGAAGACCCTTAGATTTTGGAATTGGGATATAGTGTTTTGTGTCTGGAACAGCAAAGAGGCTAGTATAACTAGTGGATCACAGAGGTCTTGGAGAAATAACAAGACTGAAAGATAGTAAGGGACCAGTTTAAGAATGATTGTAGGGGCAGCTAGGTGGCACAGTGGGTAACATATCAGCCCTGGATTCAGGAGGATCTGAGTTCAAGTCCAGTTTCAGACACTTGATACCTACGAGCTGGGTGACCCTGGGCAAGTCACTTAACCCCCATTGCCCTGTAAAAACAAACAAACAAACATACAAACAAACAAACAAAAGAATGGTCATAAAAGTAAAAAGAGATTTTATTTTTTATTCTAAATTCAATAGGCAGTGACTGGATTTTATTTGAGACAGGAGGTGACAAGGTCAGATTTATGCATTAAGACAATAATTTTGACGGCTGAGTGGAGGATAGATCAGAATGGAAAGAGACTTGGGACAGACCAAATATCAGGCTATTGTAATAATTCAAGTGTGTGGTGATAAGTTGGTAGCCGTATCAGAGGAAAGAAGGGACCAAGGTAGAAATGAAAGGACCTGACACTATTTGGTTATGGAATATGAGAGAGAAAGGAGAAGTCAAGGATGACACCACCAGCCTGGGAGACTAGAATGATTGTCGAAGCCTTGACAGTAAAAGGGAAATTAGGAAGGGGAAAGGATGATATTTGAATACACACTGATCTACTTTAAACTCCAGATAAATGCAAATTCATAGTGTAGTTAGTTTTAAGAACAATGTTAACAAGAATTAAAGATTATTTTTGATTTTATGATGGGCACTTGGTATACCAAAGAAAATAGAATCGAACTGCATGATGTGAAAAAAATAGCAGTAAAACACTGGAAAAGGGGGAAAACTGCTAAAGAAAATATCCTCATCCCCATTTATTTACTTGGAGAAATAATTGTAGGTGGGCTATAGAACTGGATTGGCAATGAATTGATGCAATGGTCTCAAAGATTTATGATACCATCTCATGTAAAGGAATATTACTCCAGGGAGCAGAAGAATGTTAGAGAACTGATAACAAAATATTCCATTCTCTTTGAAGCAATTGAATTTAAGGATAATGCAGCTCCAAAGGAAATAGTTTAGGAAAGATGAGCAAGGAGTTTATGGAAATGAAAGGATTGACTTTGAAGCCAAGATTAGGTAAGCTAATTAAGAATGTCTGTGCAGTGAATGACTAAGGAGGGCATGCTAACCATCTACAGACATTTGAAAGATATAGCCAAAGAAAAAGAGGAATTATTCTGCATTTAGTGCAGGCGATATGACTAAGAGTAATAGGATGAAATTAAGACAAGGAACATTTAAACTGGATATGGTATTCAGGAAAACATCCTGCAAGTGATAACAATTAGGTTTAGTATTCTCCCCAGAGAAGTGGTAGAAACATCATTATTTAGGACACTTAAAATAAGAATGAAAGACTAGAGGGTTGTACTGGAGGGAACCATCTGGCTTTGGCAGGAGAACTATCACCATTTCCCCTTATTTTATGGTTCTTCTTGAACTTATCAATAATACATGCCTCTTCCTGCACCAACTACATTTTCATGGACAGCAACATATTCTACAATGATTTGCTTAGTCACTTGCCTTAAAAATAGAATTAGTGTTGATCATGTAATCATGAGTAAAAAAAAATATGAACATCTTTCTGTGGACAAATGTTGCCAATTTATTCTCATTTGTTTCTATAACAAACCCAGTAGATTGGGGAAAACAAAATATAACTTGAATTTAGTAAAATTTTATATTTGCTGTCTAATGGTAATGATCAGGGGAGCCTTCTAATCTGCTAGACAGGCTCCTGTGATGGAATTGAGCACATACTCTGTTTTAAATGTTTTTTCCTTAAGAAAATATACTCTGCTTCCTTGCTGAAGGACACGCACTGTGTTGAGATCGGCTACACTATAGCATCAGAAGGAGTTATCCCCCTTAGTGCATTGTCTATAAGAGAAACCCAGTAGCAATAACTCACTCATTTTCTTTGGGGACTTTTAGAACTTTCTGTCCTTTGGAATTGCAAAAATGATGAAGGGAATGGGATTCCTCCCATCTTCTGCTGCTGAAACAGCGGTGGTGGCTGTAAACATATGTCACTGAGAACAAGGGCTTGTGCAGATGGGACTGAGTCTTCTACTTTCTGTTTTCCTCTCTGAATACACACCAGCACCCAGTAGGCATGAGAAATCTATGTTTCTTATTCCAGTGTTAACTTTGTAAGTTTAAGAGGGTGAGAATTTCTGAAATGAATTCCATTTGCCCAGTAAGAAGTGATTCACAGAATAACACCTCTTCTGAGAGTGGTAACACCATCCCCATGAGGCCTTTTTAGCTCAAAGGACTAAGAAAGCCCAAGCTGCTAGGGGACCCAGACCTAGAACAGCACAGATGGTGCAGTTCTCAGATGCACAGTGAAAGACCTGTTTCCATAAAGTTCCCTTTATCTGTCAGGAGCATATGATTTGTGTGGATTATTGCTTTTAGGTTTCTATATTTGTTAATGTGACTTACGAGCCTTCAATATTTTAAGCATTTTCAGTGGTGGAAGAGGAAAAAGTATATATTCTAAGCCTCATATCCACCTTGAATATTCAGTACTTTTTTCTAAAACAATCTCTGCTATTTACTTTTTCAGAGACCCTTGACATGAATGATACCTAAACTTTGTTTTAGAGATTTCCCCCGAGTTATTCTTTGTAGGAAGATTGAGCCAAAGAGCAAATGATGGAGCCTGACCTCCCCAAACTTTTATGATTTAAAATGCTTTATTGATAACATTTTGTTTAGTATCATAATCATTTCTATATTTACCCCAGCTCCATCTCTTTGTAAATACATCCTTCTAACAATGACAGATAAGCAAAACCAAGTATGAGAGTGACATCAGACAGTATATGGTGTATGCCTTATCCTTAGGACTCTACCTCTCTACCTAAGGAGAGAGGTCTATTTCATTATCTGTTCTCCATGCTAAAGATTTGACATCAGAGTTTGGCTTCTTTTAAGTATTTAAGAAAAATATATTACTTTAATGACTGTTGTTTTTTTCTTCTGCTACTATTTACTTAATTCTTTATCTGGTACATTAAAACCTCCCCATATTTCTTTGAATTTCCCATGTCCAGCACTCCTTTTGACTTAACAATATTCTATAAAATTCACATAATATAAATTTTTGCTACCTTCAAATTAATGGGCAGCTAGTTTGTTTCCATGATTTTTAAAAATTGTGTTTTCTCAAGTAGTGCTACTACGCATATTGCAATACTTATGAGGTTTTTGTTTCTGCCTTTTACCTACTTTGAATAGTTGCTCAGTGGTGAGATCTCTGTTTCATAGTGTTTGAACAGTTTAGAGACTTTTCTCTCATAGTTGCTAATTGTGTCCCAGAATAGTCAGACCAATTCAGAATCTAACCAACAGTGACTTTGTGTGTTTATTGCCTTATAGTCCTGTCTACATTGACTATTGTGATTTTATACTATCTTTGGCCTTCAATAAATTCCTATTCTTTGTGGCATGGAGATGATCTTGGGTTTCCAAAGGAGATATATGTATGTGCGTATATACATATAGCTGCCATATAGACACACATTATATACTGTATATATAGTATATATGTATATCTATACATTTATTTGTGTAAACACATACATTTGTAAATATATAACAAACATTTATATATGTATACACACAAATGTATAAATGCATATGCAAGTATGTACCTATACATATGACTATATGATAGGTAGATGCATATACACATACATGCATGCATATAATATATATGTGTGTAGATAGATAGATGGCAGATAGCACAGTGGATTGTTCTGGGCCTAGAGTCTGGAAGACTTCAATTCAAATCCTGCCTCATACACTAACAGGTGACACTGACCAACTCACAGCTCATAACTGTCTCAGTTTCCTAATTTGCAAAATGGACATAATAATAGAACCTACCTCTCAGGGTTATTGTAAGAATAAAATGAGATAATAATTGTAAAGTACTTACTTCAATGTCTGACATAAATGTTAGTTCTGTGTGTATATGTGTGTATACACACATATACATATACATAGATATATAAATATAAAAAATTTAAACAATAAACACATACATATGTAGACCTATGTGTACAGTTGTACATGTGTATATAAGTTCATACATATACATATTCATTGTTTGATCATTGTACTTATTCACATATACATGGATGAATGTATATATAAAATAAAAAAGATCACGCAATATATATATATATATGCACTTATATGTACATATATGTATATATATGCCTATATGTGATAGCTAGCTAGCCAGATATTATAAAGACTTTGAGTAGAGTATCTCTAGAGTATCAATGAAAGATTTTTTTTTTATTTTCCAAGAGTGAGCCTAGTTATGTATGGAGCAGTTTAACAGCAGATTGACTATTTTTGAATGGGAGGAGAAGAGGAAAAAGTCACTTATGAATAAATACAAAATGGTCTTCAGCCCCAGATCATCTCTTTCTACTTCTGCAATGATACAGAAAACTGAACAGTAGATGCTAAGAACACCAGTTCTGAGACTATTTATGAGCATTTATTTGGTTTTTTGGCACTCTAAGTATAAGATCTTTTTTCCAGTGATCAATGAGTATATGTAGTAGTGGAATAATTAAACTCTATCCAACTTGATGTTCTGACTAAACAAGGGAAATTTGAAAAGGAAAGGAAATTACACTTAGAAATGGAAGATTGGTATATGGGTTCATTTAAAAAGGAAAATAAATGAATTAGTGAAGTTGTTGTTATCATGTTTTAAAAGGGAACAAATATTAAATTTCATGCAGCATTTAGTGGTCCAGAATTATAATTCTCAAGATGAATATTTATGAAAGGACCACAAGGAAAGTAGTTGCAGTTTATGGACCAACATTAATAATAGACAAAAAAGACATACAGAAACTCTATGAGGAACTCAGTAAAACCCTCTGAATTAAAAAAATATGTTGTGCAATTTAGTGACTTCAATGAAAAGGTAGGCTTAAGGAATGATGGCTACAAAAATGTTGGAAAATATGAATCAGGATTAAGAAATAAAAGAAGACTTATGAATACCAAAGAAGCATTACACATATATATCATGAAAAGTTTCTTTCAGAGATGAATTGAGATGCATTGGACATAGCACCAACTAAGTTTATGAAAAAACAAATTTATTGTATATGAACATATACATGTGATTTGTTATTGATATGGGAGTCATTTCAGATTTGCTTGTCTGTATAGTCAGAGCAAAAGTAAGAAAACAAAAAAATCATTTTTAAAAATTATTGCATGCAATGAAAGAGCTACAAACTTACCCATTTAAGCAAATCATTGACAATGAAAGATGGGAAATAGATTGAAGAGAGGACACTATTTTATATAACAGTTTTGTGCAGAAGTTCAACCAGTATTCATAAGTTACCATGACAGGGAAACAGAAAGAACATAGCCAGCAAATACTTAATTTCCATGCCAGGAAGAGAGAATACCGGCCAGACAATACTGGTTTAGAATATCAATTCATCATAAAACCTCATATTTTCCCCTCATGAAAGAGTGAGTAGTAGAGAGAAAACAAGAAGAAAAATGTTTGGCTAGATCCAAATAAATGATCCTACCAAGGGCATTTAAGGAGGAAACTGGAAGGTCAATTAGAAATTGACAACAGGATGAAAACCATCTATAAAGGTGGATAATAAACTTTTCACCATCAAGAACAGTGAAACCACTGCATCAGGATTTTTACATTACAGTGTCAGATTTTTACTGGAGAAAGTATACACAGCACTGAAAAAATAAAGCACATATAGAGGATGTCTATGAAGGAGTTGACAACTCTCTTTTTATGTATATATTCCTTTTAGATTTATCCAGCTCTGAGAGAGGAACATTAAAATCTCTAACTATCATTAGAGATTTAGGCTAAGTAGATGGTGGGTGATGAGGCATCAGGGTCCCAAAGTACTTTTCTATTTCATTCTATCAAAATCTATCTAAATGTTCATGTATATCATAAATTATTTTTTTCAAATCACTGTTGAAATCCAGACATTATATCTGAAATATTCCTCTCATTTACTATTATTGAAACCTTGCTCACAAAAACCTTATGAAATAATACTGAGAAGACATGTTACATGAATTTGAGTAGACATTCAGTGATCATTGCTTCCCTTTCTCATTCATTTAATAATCCATTCTAGAATTTTTCTAAGAGACAGACATAAACACACTGGCTAGTAGTTTACAAAATGTACCATCTTCCTCTTTCTGAAATTAGTACATTTATCTGCTTATCAGTCTCATAGCACAGCTCTTTTGTCCATGATTCTCCAAGTGATGCTGTTAGGAATTCAGTGATCAGTGATCACATTGACAAACTTTTTAGAGCAATGGAATCCAAATCAAACATAAAGAGGGCCACTAAATCATAAATAAGGATCTGTTCAGCTCAGAAAATCACCTATTAACATTATCTATCATCTATTATATCTCTATTTTTAGTAAATATTTCACAATTATTTTTTAACATGAACTGAGCTGAAGTTCAGAATATTGACACCCAAATGTACATTTGGCTATGTGTTTGAAATCTCTGCCATAAAATATAATTTATGTGAACCTGGGCATTTGAAGCCACACAGAACAACTAAGTATGTTATTTCTCTCTCCTTGTTTATCATCACTGTCAATTCTCTCTTAGTCATGTTTGTTATACTCATTCCAGTGTGAAGATTATTCTTTAAAGAAAAAAACAAAATAGAATCTGTGCCACAGATATAAATTTGGAAGATACTCTTCAAATCATTGAACCAAATCCAATTTTACAGATGATGACACTGAGGTACAGAGAGATATAGAAACTTGCCCAAAGGATACAACCAGTGATTGGCATAGATGAGGTCAAACCCAAGCAGTCTTATTCTAAATCCAGCACTTATTCTACCATAATATCAGACTTCCTTTTTTTTCTCTGTTGTTTGTTAAGATCTACCCTAAGCAGCAAAACTCTTGCTTCCTTGTTATGATTTTAATGAAGCTGGCTTTTATTCTCTCAAGTATATTTTTAAACCGAAAATTATTTTGTGTTTAACCTTCTTTCCATTGCCCTTTAAGGTCTTTTTAAAATATGAGTTCCCCAGAAAGCACTTTGGGTAGCCACATCATTCTTTGCTTCTTCAGCCAGTAAACACCTTATCCTCTTGCCAAGCAAAGGGAAATGGCAGTCAAGGGCATCCCTGGTTTAGAATATCAACTCATTTGCAAAAGCTTAAAGAAAAGCCTGGGAAGATTATGGAAAATTTATTTTTGCTCTATATACAGTACAAAAAGAGGGAAAGGCAAATTCAAAGGAAGCTTAATGTGATATCCAAGTATACCAGATATGCCCAACTCATATTTAGATGAGACTAAGTGGAGGGTAACAAACAGATGAAAAATAAGATGTTAGATTTCTATACCAAACAATTTTCATCATCAGTGACAGTGGACCCACTGCATTTGGATGCTTAATAACTTAGTCCATGATGTGGCATATGAATTAGTAGAACTGACATTAAAGAAAAAAAACTTTGGAAAGAAAAATAGAAAGACCGTCCCACCTCCATACGCAAAGAAATCCATGTCAGATGAAATGTAACCTTTAAAACAGAGGGAAATTTTTCTGAAGTATTATAAGAGAGAAACTACTGAATGACCAGGAAAAAAATCATTACCAAATAAAAAGAAAATGAAAACATCAATAACTACTCATATATATGTATCAGTATGTATGTATATGCTTACATTTTCATTTATAAAATCATTATCAGAGTAATTGATACATGGAATGAAGATAACCACAGACAAAATAAGAGAGTAACCAGGCTGTCACATATGAATTTTTAAAAGCTATTACATCTTCATAGTCACACAGTTGGCTGTAAATTGCAGAAAACACAAAATCCAAATGTGTTTATGTGAAGAAATTATGGGCAAGGTGCCAAGAAGGAACACAAATGCTCAAGGGATCACAACTTAGGTAGCTAATTACCCACAGACAGGTAGGTAATACATTGATACGGCACTGGGACTACAGACAGAAAGACCTGAGTTCAAATTGTTCCTTGAACAGTAAATAGATATTGGACCTAGGCAAGTCACTTAACCTCTATTTTCTTCAGCTTACTCATCTATAAAATAGGTATAATAATAGCAGAGTTCTTTAAGATTCAAATCAGATATAAAGTGCTTAGTACAGTGTCTGGCCCATATTTTGTGCTATATACATGTAAGCTATTATTTATTATTATAATTGTTAACATTATCAATATTTCTATCATTTTATTTATTACCATTGCTATTATTACTATTATTACTATTTATTATTATTATTTTCAAGATATGTCTACATGCAGCTCCCAGCCCTTCCATCATTTAGGAAAGTGTGAGGGACAGCCAGATGTGGATGCATACCCGCATCCAGAGTCCAATCATCTGCATTTCTCTCCTTATATGTGATTGTTACTGCTGAGCAGATTCACAAGGACTGAATGGGATGAGGACATTAAATTCAGTCAACTGGGGACCCCCTTCCCCTTATTGATCACAAGGGCATTATGATTAGGAACATTTGCTAACCTTGAATACCTGGATTCAGTGAAGTTTATTAAATTGATTATGATCAGGAGAGCTTTGTATTCCCTGCCTAAATGAAGGTGACTAAATCAGTTATTGTCTAAAAAGGAATTTCCTTCATTGCCCTGTCCCCCCCCCAAAAAAAAGGGAATTTCCCAGTTTATGGGCAGGTCAATGAGTGATCAAACATGGAGTTACTTCTGTCATGTAGGGCCTAGCAATAGGCCCATCCTCACAATTTATTGTATGCTAAATATGAAAAAAAGGATTTGGTAGCAAAATAATATAATTGAAAGTTTTCTTACAAGAAGTGATTTCCCATGCATATGTTAAAATCATACAAGATTCCATAACTATGGAAATACCTTGTCAGTGATTGTAATTAAGGCATAGTAGGGCATATCTCCAGTCTCTAAACATATAATTAAAAATTTAGGTTAACTGAAGGATCATGGTATGCTTAAGCACATTATCAATAGAGTATTCTATGAAAATGGTATAAAAGTTTAAGATAAATGTAAAGTTGGAAAACAGAAGGGCTAGTTACATAGCAAGTAAAGGGTTGTATTGAAGAGAAGAGAGCAAGCATGTATTAAGTGCCTATCAGGTGTTGAGGACTGTGATATATGACTTATATAGCACAAATATGATCTTATTTGATCCTCATAATATCCCTGTGAGGTAGTTGCTATTACTATTCCCATCTTAAATTTGAGGTTATTGAGGTAGATGGTGGTTAAGTGATTAACCTAGGGTCACATGGCTAGTAAGTGTCTGAGGCTGTATTAGATATCAGGTCTCCTTGACTCCAGATCCAGCTAAAGAATAACTCAAGGATAGCACCCATCTGCCATTATTACCAACAGAACATCAAGAGATCTAAAGGAAGAAGTTACATAGATGCCTTGTGGATGACTTATTATGGGAACAAATGGATAAAATATCACACAAGCTGACAAGATTTGAACGGGTTGCATTCAGACCTGTTGAAAGAATCATTCACATCAGTGTGATAACTGATCCATGAAAGTCTCAAAAAACAGGTATAAAACATGAATCTATGTCCAGCGAAAGGTATTCATAACTGTTAAAGGAAGATATGCTATAAAGAATCCAAATGAAAGAGGAATTTCATATATATGGTGAGATCCTTGAACACCTATTTGCAGATGGCATGGTCATGATAACATCAAACACACTACTATTATAGTATTCCCTTAATTAAATTCACACCTATTGAAAAGAGGTTTAAAAATCTACATAAAAAAGAACAGTAAAGAAAAATGTAGGAAGAATAACTGTTGTCCAGACTATTACAGGTAATTGAATTCACAGTTAGTTTTTCATTACTTTGTTCTTGAGCAGACATTAAAGAAGAACAATGAGTTAGGCCCAGAATTGAATAGGAGGAAGAGTCTAGATAGGATTGTACACTTAAAATATTAATATTCTTTAGGTGATACCATATATCTGTAAATCACAGAAAAACACAGTCTATGTTTTTTAATATTCTTATAGTTTTCATTATGAACTTAAATACAAAAGGAGGCTTTTAGAATATGAAAGGGGATTCAATGTGAAACTATGAATGTTCATTTTATAGAGCTTGCTTTAAAGTAAAACATATGAACTGATCCAACCATTCTGGAGAGCCATTTGGAACTATGCCCAAAGGTCTATATAAAACTGTGCATGCCCTTTGATCCAGCAATACCATTGCTAGGTTTATATCCCAAAGACATCTCAAAAAAGGAAAAAAGATCTATTTGTATACAAATATTTATAGCAGTTTTTTGTGTTAGCTAAGAATTGGAAATTAAAGGAATGCCCATCAATTGGGGAATTGCTAAATAAGACATTGTATATAATTGTAATGGAATATTATTTTAGTATAAGAAATGAAAAGCAGCATAATTTCAGAAAGGCCTGGAAGGACTTATATGAACTGATGTACTGTGATTTGAGTAGAACCAGAAGATTTTATACAATGATAGCAATATTGTTCGATGAAGAATTATGAATGAACTTAACTATTGTTAGCAACGTAATGATCCAAGACAATCCCAAAGGACTAATGATGAAACATAATATCTACCTCCAAAGAAAGGATTGATAATGATTGAATACAGACTGAAGCATGCTATTTTTCATTTTCTTTCTTTTATTCAAATTTTTTGGAGGGGCAAAATGTACAAAATTAATAATATGGCAATGTTTTAAATAATTGCAGATGTATAACATATATCTGATTGCTTCCTCCTCAGGGAGTGGGGAGGAGAGGAAAGGAAGGAGGGATAGAATTTGGAACTCAAAACTTTAAATCAAAATTTTTCTTAAAATATGCAATACAAGGGGCAGCTAGGTGGTGCAGTGGATAAAGCACTGGCCCTGGATTCAGGAGAACCTCAGTACAAATCTAGCCTCAGACCCCTGACACTTACTAGCTGCATGACCCTAGGCAAGTTATTTAACTCTCATTACCCTGCAAAATATATATGCAATGCAGTCTATACATTCCTTTCAAAACTTCCCTCCTTATCTGTTATTCTTTCTTTTCTTTTTTGTGGATAAAAAAACAATATGTCAGTGGTGCTCTTTTTTGTATCACCATTCCTAATCTTCCCATTTTCCTTAAGCCTATTAAAATGAAAGTAGGAAAAAGGAAGGAAAGAAGGGAAAGAGGAAAAGAAAGAAAAGTTAAAAAAAACCTTGTGCAATAAATAGACATACTTAAGCAAAACAAATACACACTTTGGCCATGTATGTTTCAGCACCTTGCATCCTTCTAATCACTGAGAGGAGGTGGGCAAAATACTTCATTATATATTCTCTCGGGATGTGGCTGATATTTGCTTTGATTAGAGTTATAATGTCTTTCAAAATGTTGTTTTTCTTTACATTATTGTTGAATCTCCTTCCTCCATACTGCCTAGTAGTCTCCAAAATCATCTCTTTTTTAGGCCTTATAATATGATTACATTTTGTTTCATTAATATACTCCAATTTACTCAGCCATTCCTCAATTGTCTAAGAAGCAATCTATGGCACACTATTAGATTCTACTTTTTATTTTTCATTTTTCATCATTTCACATTTGATTATCCCAAATAATGATAAGGAAATTTCTTTTGTTTATAGCTATTCACTTCCCATTATTATTGTCCATTTTTACACTTCCCAGACAAACCTCACTTCAATTTGAATATATTTATACACCAAATTGTTTTTGTGTTTAAATGTTCAACCCTCCTTTGTTCATTTTAGAATAGAATGAGGCACATCTGGTATATACTCCCCCTACCTCTCCATGGTTGTGTCTTCTTCTCATGTATCTCCCTGCCAAACCTCTCCTCTTCTGAACTTCTCTATTACTCTTGATTTTTGATTTTTTTTCAGGGCAATGAGTGTTAAGTAACTTGCCCAGGGTCACACAGATGGTAAGTGTCAAGTGTCTGAGTCCAGATTTGAACTCAAGTCCTTCTAAATCCAGGGCTGATGATTTATCCACCCTTAGCTGCCCCTTCTCTATTATTCTCGAGGGTGGCACAATAGTAAACTCCTCAATCTCTCTCACCTCTCACATCCAATCCGTTGCCATGACCTGTCAATTTTACCTTTTTAATATCTCCCATATATATATATATATATATATATATATATATATATATATATATATATATATATATATATATCCTTTTCTCCTCTGACACTACTACCACCCTGGTACAGATCCTCATCACCTCATGACTGAATTAATACAATAGTCTGCATGTTGGTCAATTTGCCATAAGTTCCCTCCACTCCCCACTCCACTTCATCCCAACTTGGATGTCAAAGCAATCTGCCTAAAGCACAGGTCTGATCATATCACTCTTCTACTCAATAAACTCCAGTGGCCCCCTATAATTTCCAGGATCAACTCTAAAATTCATTTGGTGTCTAAAGTCCTTTGTAAACTTTCCTCCCTACCTTCCATTCTTCTTACTCTTTATAACTCCACTCCTTTGGGATACACTGATATTGGCCCCTTTTCTGTTCCTCCAACAACACACTCCACCTTCCAATTCTAGGCATTTCATTGGATGTCCCCTAGGCCTAGAATGTTCTTTTCATCATCTTTTAACTTTTCTTGACCTCTCTGAAGCCTTTGGCACTGTGGATCATCATAAAACTCTAAGTTTTCATGACACTGCTCCCTCCTGGTTCTTTTCCCTATATGATTTTATCTTTTCCTAATATGCATCTAGTAGGTGATTAGTTAATGCTTCTTAAAGTGTGTCATATATACACGACTTGCTTTTCTTTTTCTTACTTGATAATCCCTCACTCCTTAATAGCACATGATTTCAGTTCTACAGGCCAAGTCTGGCCAAAAGCTTCTTGCTCTTGGGCAAAGCTATTGAAAGACTCACAGAGAAATAGGATATTTAAAATAAATTCTAAAAATCAAAACAGAACAATGATATAATTCACATGCTATTTATAAATGTCTTCCTAAGTTGCCAGTGAAAATTCATAAGTCATTTGGATATTTCTTTTAGAATACCTTTTTTTGAAATGTAATGGAGTAAGACTGTAAAGGAAATATAATTACTATATGAATATATTACAGATGTGATAAGACAATCCATATTGAACTGATAATTTGAAATGTAGACATCTTCCATTAAAAGGTGGCCATAACACTTGTTCAAAAAAGGATACAGTGAGGAGCACTGTGGCATATCCATTTCAGGGAATATTTCAATTAATTAAGAGATATGGTAGAAAAAAAACCCTTCCTCCTTTGTTCCTAATCAAGTATTTGAGAACTGCTGGTTCTCCTCCTAACTTCAAATAAAAACTGTCACAAAAGAAAGCATTAACGAGAGCAGCAAGCTCATGAATGGGCAAAGTCACTGCAGAGTGCACTCAGTCTTCCCTTTTTGCAAGGTTGTTCTTTCCTTCTTTTATGGATTTAATTTGTAATTATACCCAGCACAATGTCCACTAAATGAGATGAAAGAATTTAATACAATGCGACAGATGGATTGATGAACTCTTGTGACTATTTTATTGACTTCCCAGCCATTAAACAACATGTAGCTTGTTAGAAATGTAGTCTGCATTATGGGTCATAGGAAGAAATTTGAGGCTTACATTTTTATGACATTCTAAAAGAAGAAATAATGGTAGCTATTAGCCTTTAACTCCACATTTTAAGAATAATTTTTTTTAACTTTGAGGGGGGAAATATGCAAAGCTTGAGTTCAGAGGTGGACCCACAGAAAAATTACTTAAAATGTGAGCCTTTTCCTTCTGTATTTTTCTAAAAATTAGGTAGGCATTTTCTGCACTGTCAGGGATTTAATCTTCCTTCAGGGTTTTTGTGTCATTCCTTTGATAGTATGTCTGGTATGTCTTCCAGTTATAGCCCCTAAAATAATTCCACAGGAATTAAACATCCTCAGTGCAAGATTTAGACACTGAACACAGTACACATGAGTTGGTTCAGAACCCAGATGGGTGGAATGAGCACATTTAGTGTTAAACCATAGGAAAGATAGCAATTCCAATGACAAAATGAAATAATAATGACAATGATAAAAAGTACTTTTCATTCTAAGATATTTTTAAAAATACTGCATGAAAAGTCAGTGAAATACAACTATCCATCTCTGTGACAGAGATATCTGAGTGCTTTATTAATGCTTCAGATGATTAAGTACTGGGAAAATGGCAGTGATCTCCTACTATCCAAATAATCAGCTGTTGTACAGTGCTCCAAACCATAGATGGAAAAAGAGAAGGTTGGATGAAGGTCACATCTGGATAGGTTGCATCTCTTAAAAAGGAGTGCCAGGGGATATTTAATATCCTCACCTAGCAGACAGGACCTTGGTTTATAAGGCTTCACATGATAGCTTCTCACACATTCTGCTGGATAATTAATTTATCTCAGATAAGATGAAGGTTAACACTGCTGGGATTATGAACTGATTCAAAGAAAGCTAAGTATCCAAGACTTCATCCTTGGGCAAAGCATCACTCTGCAAAGAGGTAGTTTATAAACATTTATAAGTTGTTCTTCATTTAATTCAAGAGACTAAATGTTGTATTTATCTCTTACTGAAACATCTTTACTTTTTATTTCTGTGCCTTACCATAATGAGTAATATAACCTAGATTTTTGCAGGGTCTTAACCACTCCAAATGTACAAAGCATTTGGGAGACTATATTAATTTTTCAATGCCCTGTATGGTACACTAGTGTTCTGGAAGAGAGTAGAGGACTTCTAAGAATTTGCTTAGGCATTAAGTGAATCCAAATTAAATATTAGTATTCTGAAGACAAGGAGGAAAATAGGCGGTTCAGTGGTTAAAGCAAATAGGCTTGTGGTCAGTGACACTTAAGTTCAAATCCTACCTCAGATACTTACTAGCTGTGTGACCCTGGGAAAGTCACTTAACCTCTGTCTTAATTCACTGGAGAAGGAAATGACAAAACTACTCTAGTGTCTTTGCCAAGAAACCCCCATTAACAGTATGAGTGTGCTTTGGTTCACCGAATCACAAAGGGTCATGTCTGAACATGACTGAATGAGAACAAAAATTCTGAAGACAGCAATAAGCATATACCTTCGTTTTGTTTGATGAAATTGCCAAGGTCAAAAATCTCAGAACGATTATTGATTTTGTAGCTATACTATTAGCTCTTTCAGTTCCATCCTACTCCTTTACAACATTGTTATGGGACAAAAGGAACATCATGTGTTCTCTGTATTTCAAGCTACCGTTCTAAAAAATCATTATGTCACAGACAGAAAGCTATTCCATTTCCTTTCATCATGATTATGTGCTACATAGAATGCAAGCTGCCTGAGGGTAGAGGCTGTTTCTCATGTTTCTGTATCTTCAGTGCCTACAATAATGATTGGCACAAAATATGTGCTTAATAAATACTTCCTGTTGATTCATTGCTTGATCAAATTAAATTGAATGAAAAGTTATGCTTGTTATGGTTCAAAAATATGATTATAAATCCTCAGAGTTGGAATGACCTTAGACACTATCTAGACTGATCCTCTCTTAACCAATAGAGTATATTCTCTATATCAATGCTGGCAAGTGGTCACCCACTCTCTGCTTATAAACTTCTAGTAAGGGAGCACACAATAACTTCTGAGATAGGTTACTCTATTTTCCCTTGATCTTTAGTCCCCTTGACCACTCTGGGCCAAAGAATAACAAATACTTTCCTTCTTCCACATGGCATGTGAATAGCATAAAATATTCGACTAAATATATTTGTGTGTATGTGTATACATATACACGCATGTACACATATATGCCTTCTATCTTCTTGTATAAATGCACATATATGAGGAACTTTGTTCACATAAAATTTTATTTTATCTATGGGTGTCTAGTGACATGGATACAATATCAAGTTGTCACCTGAAGTTGAAGCAGCTGAAGTTTGTTTCATGAAGGTTCTTTGTAATCAGTTTTTAGTCAATATTTTTGTGAATTATCTGCAATGTATCAATGCTAGATATCTATCCAGTAAGATCACAGGTAAAGCAAGGATGTCCATTGTCATAATGATTGTGTGATATAGTTTTAGACATATGAAGAAAAGAGAGCCAATATTAAATAGAAAATAAGAAATCATCATAATTTTTAAAATTATATGATAGTTTAAGGAGAGAAACCTAAAGGTTCAACTGAATTTAATAGAAATACTTAATAAGTACACTGAATTAGCAGGATATAAAACAAAACAATAAAAACATCAACATTTCTGTATGTTACCAAAAACATTATGGCAGAAAGAAGTACAAAAAGAAATACTACTCAAAATAAACATAAAATTAAAAAAAAATCTGGTAGTCTATTAATTAGGACACAAAGAATTTAAATGAATACAATTACAAAACACTTTTATACAAATAAATGAAGATATAAATATTAGAAAGCTATAACTTACTTATGGTTGGGTATTGCTAATGAAATTTAAGTGACAGTTATATCTAAATTAATTTTTAGATTTAATGAGAGGACAAAATATAATATTAATGCTTTATAAATCAAGATGAATACATTTCAAGGAGAAAAAGGTGAAAAAACTAAGGAGAACATGGAGGGGAAAGTAGGAAGGAAATGCATTTAGGTTTGGTAGTACCAAATCTCAAACAATGCTGAAATAACTTTACATTGGTTAGAAAACAGAATAGTTAAACGATGGATCAGATAAGACACATAAGACCCAGTAGAAATTAAACATGGTGACATTGCGTTTGCTAAATTCAAAGACACTAATTGCTGGGGCAAAGAACTGGCCATTATAGAAAAACTCAAGAACATTATAAAATAATCTAGGAGAAATTTGGTGGTCTTCTCATCATTTAGGAAGGTCACTACATTCCTACTATTCACTCATTGGAAGTATACTCTGACTCTATGGCCCCTTCTTGTGGCTGGTATGTTCCTCCTAGGACCTCAGTTTTAAGGAAAAATATTCAGGTTAACCCTATTTCCATTCCTTACACATTGAACTTTTGGGGGCATGTTCTGTTTTTCCCCTCAATTTCTTTTTATATGTTGTTTTCCCATAAGAATATAAGCTTCTTGAGGGAAGGGAATTTATTTTTGCTTGTATATGTTACGTAGTAAGAGCTTAATAAATATTTACATAAGATGTGGGAGGACACATACTAATGCACTATTGGTTAAGCTGTGAGGTTGTTCAGTTATTCTGGAAAACAATTTGGAACTATAACTCTATCCCCCCATCCCCAGACGCTAAATTGTGCATATTTTTGATTTATACTTGCATATCAAGATGATCAAAGACAGAGAGAAAGGACCCACAGGTATAAAAATATTTATAGCACCACCTTTTGTTTTAGGAAAATGCTACCAACAACGTAGTTACTCACAAATTGTGGAGAAATTGAACAATCTTTTCCTTATCATGTTTAGTTTTTCTCTGTCTTTTAAAACAAACACCTCTGCCAGATACTTTTATGCAAAGGATACCTATAGGACATCAATTAAAAGAAATCTAAATACTGTTATTCTCTGAAGTCCATAAGATCCTGTTCTGGTCAAGAGGGGAGTTGAAGGAGATTGAGACCAAGATGTTATTGAGGTGCTCTCCAACACTTCCTCTCTACTCCAAATCAATTCTTTCTCAGGGACTTGGATAGAGGATATAAACTTTCTGACATCAAACTAGCTTGCTGATTTGATACAACTCTTAGAGACAGTGATCAAAGTCCTCATCCATTCCAAACAGATTTCCTATGTGGCATCATTTTGCTTTTGATAAATTGATTAAATGATTATTCACAATTGATAAAAGGCATCAGAGTATAAGATATTGTTATTCACTAAAAAAGTTAAATGGTTATTTAATCCATTTATTCCCAATTTTTACTACTATAGTATTTTAGAGGAAAATAAATTTGAAAGACTTAAGAACTCTGAACAATGAAAGGACAAGAAAGAACTCCAGAAGACTGAGAAGCATACTTCTCACTTCTTGGCAGAGTGGTTATGGACTGTAGAAGAAGAATGAGTTATATGTTTTCATATAATACTAATACGTGAATTTGTTTGACGTGACTGCATATGTGTAGCAAGTAAAAAATTGTTATTTGGGGCTATTGAGGGTGGGAAATACTGATGGTAGAAAACAAAGACCATCTATAAAATATTTTAAAATATACCAAAGAGAGCAGAATGAAGCACAGACTGTGATAGAGACAATTAGTGCAGTGTTGGTGTTTTCATGTAAAATTTAGTATATACTTAAAACCAAGCTATATATAGTGAATAAACATTTTCATTAATATAGTTTTCTTTTCCTTTCTCCTTGCATATGGGAATCTGTATAACTGTCAATTTCCCATTAATTATAATTTACAATAAGCATACAATTCATTAATTTATAGTTAATAGGAAATAAATTTTACTGGGGCTTTAACTACATTCATGAAATCATCTAGATGATTGACCAAATTTTCATTTATTGCAGATATTTGATACAACTTCAATGTAGATTCTAAATGTTGGAAAATTTTCTTATTAAGCATTGATTAATAAGAGAATTACTCATAGTTATTTAAATTCTAAGTCTGTAGAGGGAAGAAAAAAGGGAAAGAGGAAGAGGAAGATATGAAAGAGGAGGAGGAAAAAGGAGAAGAGAAAAAACATTCAGAATTATATTGTTATTCTATAACAATGTTTTTATTTAATTGCTTTTCTCAATTATATGTAAAAAATTTTAAGTCATTTTAAATAATTTTGAGTTTCAAATTATCTCCCTCAATTTATATCCCTATTTCTCCTTGAGAAGGCAAGTGATTTCATATAGGTTAGTCATGCAAAATGTTTCCATATTAGTCATGTTTCAAAAGAAAATGCAGACCAAAGAAAGAAAAATAATGAGAGCTTTAAAAAAAAAAGTATGTTTGAATCTGTATTCAGACTCAATCACTTCTTTCTTTGGAGGTGGGTAATATTCGAAACTGTTTTGGATCATTGCATAAGTTTATAAAAGCTAAGTTATTTACAGTTGATTATTAGAAAATATGGCTGTTACTGTACAATATTCTCCTGGTTCTGCCATTTCATTTTGTATCAATTCATGTAAGTCTTTCTAGGTTTTGCTGAAAGCAACCTAATTGTTATTTCTTATAGCGCAAGAAAAGAGATAGGTGATAGATAGATGGATAGATAGATAGATCTATAGATCTACATTGATATCTATATCTATATAAAAGCTCTTTTTCTTTTATCTCTTTGGGGTAAAGACCTTGTAGGAGTATTGTTGGGTCAAGATTGTTTATGGTTTTATAACCTGTTAGGCATAGTTTCAATTTGCTCTCTAGAATGGTTGATTTGGTTCACATTTCCACCAAAGATACATTGGTGTCACTATTTTTCCATATTCTCTCCAACATGAATTTTGCATTTTCTTTTATATTAGCCAATCTGATAGGTGTGATGTGATAACTCAGGGTGATTTTAATTTGCATTTCTCTCATCAATAGTGATTTAGAGAATTTTTTTTGGTAGAAGTATAAATAGCTTTAATTTTTTTTCTTCTGAAAACTACCCGTTCAATCATTTGACTATTTATCAGTTGGGGAATGACTTGTTTTCCTATAAATTTTATGCAGTTCTCCATATTTTATAGAAATGATACCTTTATCATGGATACTTGCTGATTTTTTTCTCCCCTTGTTTCTAGTTTCCTTTGCTAATCTTAACTGCATTGGTTTTGTTTTTGTTAAAACATTTTAATTTGATGTAATGAAAATGATCAATTTTATATATTGTAATGCTCTCCAGTTCTAGTTTGGTCATAAATTCTTCCCTTATCCATAAATCTGACAGATAAAGTATTACATAACCTCTTAGTTTCCTTATGGTATCACTCCCTAGGTATGAATTATCTTGGTATATTAAATGAGACATTGATCTATTCCTAAATTTTGCCAAACTGCTTTCCAGTTTTCCCAGTATTTTTTATGAAATAGAAAATTCTTTTCTCATTGTCTTGGATCTTTGGGTTTGTCAAACATTAGATTACTACTATTGTGTATTGTATATCTAATCAATTGCATTAATCTACAATGCTATTTCTTAGGCAGAACCAGATTATTTTGATGATTACCACTTTATAATACAGTCTGAGATATGGTACCGCAGGGCCACTTTCCTTCAAATAATTTTTCATTGATTCTCTTGATGTTCTTGACCATTTTTTCCAGATAGATTGTGTTATGATTTTTTCTAGTTTTATGAAATAACTTTTGTTTACTTAATTGGTATGGCATTGGATAAATAAATTAATTTAGGTAGAATTGTCATTTTTATTATAGCAGCTTAGTCTACCCATGAGCAATTAGTATTTCTCCAATTGTTAGGCATGATATTACTTGTGTGAATGATTTATAATTGTATTGATATAGTCCCTCAGTTTGTTTTAATAGATAAAATTCCAAGATTCTATATTGCCTGCAGTAGTTTTAAATGGAATTTCTCTTTCCTTTCTTCCTGTTGTACTGTATTGTTAATACTGATAATTTACCTTAGTTTATTTTATGTTCTGCAAATTTGTTAATTATTTTAATTAGTTTTTAATTGATTCTCAAGGATTCTCCATCATATACTATCATATACCAAGTATACCATCATAATGTGATGAAATACTGGATTTAGCAGATATTCAAAGACCCACCTGGAGATTAATCTAGACTGATTGAATCAAGTGAGAGTGATTGACTGCTGATTAGCCTACTTCAAGTTAACTAGATTGTAAGCACACCTGGCTAGCCCTTAAGAAGGTATTGTTCTCAGAAGCTAGACTGTGAACTCAACTTGAGAACACCTTCAAAACCAATGGATTTGGATGATGCCAACCAATCAGCTTGAAGCAGTGTGTAAGGACTGGCTCTGTTCCAGACCTATAAAAAGCTTCCACAATCAGCTTGCGAGAGAGTTCCTGATTGAAGCAGGCTCATGGAGGAGGACTTGAGGAAGAACCAGACCAGGCTGGAACTCTAGGCTAGATAGGGTTTTTCTTAACTTTCTGAAGTCCATGTGAATACCTGTATACTTTAATAAATGTTTAATGCCCAAAGACTGGTGTTGAAGATTCTAATTTAAGATGACCACAATTTAGATTTTAAACATCACAATAACATCTGTGATAAATGATAGTTTTGTTTCTTCATTGTCTATTCTAATTACTTCAAATTATTTTTTTCTTCTCTAATTGTAATAGCTAGCATTTCTAGAACAATATTGAATATTAGTGGTGATAATGGGCATGGTTTCTTCACATCTGATCTTATTGGGGATACTTCTAGCTTATCCCCATTACAGGTAATGTTTGCTGAGGGGATTTAGATAGACATAACTTACCGTTTTAAGAAAAGTTCCATTAGGGCAGGTAGGTGTCTCAGTGGATAAAGCACTGGCCCTGGATTCAGGAGTTTCTGAGTTCAAATCCGGCCTCAGACACTTGACACTTACTAGCTGTGTGACCCTGGGCAAGTTACTTAACCCCCATTGCCTTGCAAAAAAAAAAAAAGTTCCATTTATTCCTATATTTTTTAGATTTCTAGAATGAGTGCTGTATTTTCTTAAAAGTCTTTTCTGCATCTATTGAGATAATAATATTATTTTTGTTGGTTTTATTATTTGCATAGTTATATATGTATGTGCATGAATGAACACATATACATTCACACATACACATATACGAACACATTGTTTTTATCTCCTTGCTACTATTTTATGTATATTTTTGCATAAATATTCATTAGGGAAATTGGTCTATATCTTTCTTTCTTTGTCTTTGTTCTTCTTGGTTTAGGCCTCAGGAACATTTTTTTCTGTCATAAAAGGAATTTGGTACTACTCCTTCTTTGTCTATTTTCCCATAAAATTTATATAAAATTGGAATTTATTGTTCTTTTAATCTTTTTGTAAAATTCACCTGTGAATCTGAATGATCCTGGAGATTTTTCTTAGGGACCTGATGCATGACATGCTCAATTTCTTTTTTGTAAAATATGCTTATTTGAGTATTCTATCTCCTCTTCTGTAAATCTGGGCAATTTATATTTTTGTAAATATTCATCCATTTTACCTTGATTGTCAGATTTCTTGGCATATAATTGGATAATATAGCTCCTAATAATTGCTTTAATTTTGTCTTCATTGATGGTGAATTCACCCTTTTTTATTTTAGATGCTCATTATATGTTTTTGTTTTCTTCCTTTTAAAAATCAAATTAACCAATAGTTTACCTATTTTATTATTATTTTTAAAAATGAGCTTCTAGTCTTATTTATTAGTTCAATGGTTTTCTGACATTCAAATTTGTTAATCTCTCATTTGATTTTCCGATTTTCCAATTTGGTGTTTATTTTGAGATTTTTAATTTGTTTTTTTTTTCTAGGTTTTCTAGTTGCAGGCCCAGTTGATTGATTTGCTCTTTCTCTATTTTATTGATGTAAGTGTGTATGTTTTTATATATATGTATGTATATGTATGTATATGTGTAGATACATATGCATGCATTGTGTATGTATTTTTAACTCAAGTACTGCTTTGGCTGCATCCCATAAATTTTGGTATGTTGTCTCTGTTTTAATTCTCTTTATTGAAATTATTGATTGTTTCTATGATTTATTTTTTGATCCTCTCATTCCTTAGGATCAGATTATGTAGTTTCTGGTCAATTTTTAATTTATGTTTCCATAGCCTTGTATTGCATTTTTATTGTATTATGAGTTGAAAAGTATACATTTAATAGTTTTTCTTTTCTGCATTTGATTTTGAGGTTTTCATATCCTAATGCAGGGTCAGTTTTTGTGAAAGTGACATGTACAACAGAGAAGAAAGGTATATTCCTTTCCATTCCCATTCAATTTCCCTAGCAGTCTATTATATCTAACTTTTCTAAGATTCTGCTCCTCTCCTTAACTTCTTTGTTGTTTATTTTATGGTAAGATTTACCTAGTTCTGAGAGAGAAAAGTTGAGTTTCCCCACTGATATTGTTTCACTGTATATTTCCTCCTGTACTTTATGTAACTCAAATTTTAGGAATTTATATGCTGTGCCATTGGTGTGTGTATATTTAGTATTGGTACTACTTCATTGTCCATGGTAACTTTTATTTTTGCTTTTGCTTTGTCTGAGATCATGATTGCTATCATTGCTTTAAAAAAATAGGTTTCTGCTTCAAGTATGTTTCTTGTAAACAACATAGGTAAGTTCATCCATTCACATTTACAATTATGATTATTAACAGTGTATTTCTATCCATCATATTTTTTCCTTGTTTTTCCTTCTCTCTCTTCCTTGTCTTTTTTACTTTTTCTTTATTCAAAAGTGTTTGGATTTTTAACATTATTTACCTTAATCCACCTTCCCTTCTATCAATCCCTATCTCCTCTTAGTCCCTTCTTCTCTATGTCCTTTTAGGTTTAGAAAGATTACTATACCCAACTGAGTGTGTATGTTTTTCCCTCTTTGAGCCAATTGAAATGAGTAAGATTCAAGCATCACCTGCCACCCACCCATCTTTCCCTCCATTATAATAGTTCTTCCTTTTGCCTCACTTTTATGTGAAATAATTTCCCCAATTTTCAACATCCTTTCCCCTTATGCCAGGCCTTCCTTTTCCTCTCCCCTTAATTTTATTTTTTAAAATCATCCCACTATATTCATCTCACATCCATAAACCTTTGTCTATGTATATTCCTTCTAACTGACCTAATAATGATAGTTTTTAAAGAGTTACAACAATCACCTTACCATATAGTAATTTAAACACTTTAAGCTAGTCATTTCCCTTATTGTTTATCTTTCATGCTTTGGTATGCTTCCCTTGCTTTAATGGAGCCACAAGTGCTTTTTCTCCTTTTGACTCTGGGACTGTGACTCAGAACTTGGTGTGGGTAATGTAACAAGGTACTAAACCTAGCACCAGCAAAGAGAACCCTGCGTTCTACTTCAAGCCAGTTGTCTCACCCCAACCCCCAACCCTCTCACCATCTGTGGGTTGAGATTTCCTGAAGCTGCTGCTACTGACATTGCTGCTGCCCGAAAGGCAGGGTCTGTGCTGCCTGAGTTGTGCTTCAACACTCCATCATCACCAGTAAGGTGGACCATTTTTGCTCTCTTCTTAACTTGTCTTGAACTGGAAAATTGTTTCACTAGATCTTTTGTTGGTTCTGCTGCTCCAAAATTTGTTTACAGGTGTTATTTTAGAGTTGTTTAGAGAAGAATTTGGGAGAGCTTGGCTGAATGTTTCTCCATCTTGGCTCTGCTTCCCTGACATAATTATGATAAACTTACAATATTTGCCATGAAATTTATGAAGTAACATATATTTTAGGCTGGTGTAATAAAAAAGGAATTAGAAATACAGAACTTATACTTCATGAATTCTGAGGTGTATATTTTAAAGAGATGATGAAAAATGGTTTCTTCTTTTCTATTTTGCATGTGTCAGATATGTGAATAGTGTAGTGTTGACTATACTAAAATAAATATTGAACTTATAATATAATACTTGTTTTACATACTAATCTTTCCATTGGAAATTGATTTCCATCAGATTTAAGCAACAATACCCAACCACTTCAAAAGCTTTTGGAGAAACGATAGTGAATTCTTTCAGATTTAAATTGATTTGCATGCCCATGATTCAGAAGAAGGTCCTACTATTTTGCAGACCCCTTGCTCTCTGCAGGATTTTTTTGAGGACCTTTTGTGATACTTTGAAAAGGATAACCCAATGTAAAAAGATAGGGAAATCATAATAACAGAACTCATAATTACTACTTGAAAGTCAGATGCCTTATCAAGTTTGATACCCTGGTTGGTTTTAATCCAGATTGTTCTCTCATTCTTCAGTGTAGACACACCATGAACATCTTTGAAGGAATGCAGTCATGACTAGTATTATAAATGCCTTTGCTGTAGGCAGATATGGTAGTTCTGAAATCCTTGAGCTCCTGGGGGAATAACAGTTTACATCTTAAGTCAATTCCACCCTTACTTCCCCCTGAGGAGCCTTGAAAAAAGGTTGTCCAGGAAGATGTCAGCAGTAAAGGCCCTAGCCAGGTTATAAATCCATTGTTAGTCCAAGTCTCCTATGGGTAATAAAACCCCTTACTAGTAGAGAAGAATGGATCTCCTGGATAGATCATAGCAAGGGATGTGTCCTTTGTTATCGATCACTTCCAATCAGCTCTCCTGGGTCCAGTACCCTGTGTGCAGGAACAGACCTAGAATTCTGAACAAATTAATTAGCCTGCAAATCCTTGCAATATATTTATAGTAGTACTAAAAATCAGCAGGTTATGTGTCCTGCTTTCAGAGAATGTATTAATGTTTGAATACTACATCCAATGGCTCAGGCTATGTTCCTTAGCATGATACCTTTAAAGCTAACATTATTTTGAAATTTCAACCTGTTAGAGGATTAATTTTTATACAGAAGTATGTCAGCAAAAGCTTCCATTATATATATATATATATACATATATATATATATATGTATATATATATATATACACACACACATATACTTACACACATATATTATATATAGGTATGTATACATATATCTTTATATTATATACACACTGTGTATCTGTAACTTATCTATCTATCTATCTATCTATCTATCTATCTATCTATCATCTATCTATGCAACTAGGTGGCACAGTGGATACAGTGAAAGGTCTGAAGTCAGGAAGACTCATTTTCCTGAGTTCAGATCTGGCTCAGACATTTACTAGCTATGTGACACTGGAAAAGTCATTTAACCCTGTTTAATTCGGTTCCTCATCTGTAAAATGAGTTGAAGCAGGAAATAGCAAACCTTTCTAATATCTTTGCCAAGAGAACCCCAAACGAGCTCATGAAATATCTGACATGACTGAAATGATTGAATAACTACAAATACTCACATACATACAAAAACATACCACATATTGGCACATATATGTATATATTCAAAATATTGGTTAAAAACAAATAAGCAAGGGGCAGCTAGGTGGCACAGTGGATAAAGCACTGGCCCTGGATTCAGGAGTATCTGAGTTCAACAGACACTTGACACTTACTAGCTGTGTGACCCTGGGCAAGTCACTTAACCCCCACTGCGCCACCAAAAAAAACCCCAAAACCAAACCAAATCAAACCAAAACAGAAAACCAAATAAGCAAATAAAAAACACCCTTAACAAAACCCCAAAAGGATTCTTTTGAATGTATACAGGAATTACCTCACATGGCTTGCAACATGCCCAATAAACACCTTTTTTTCAGATAAAATAAATAGCTAGTTTGCTAAATATTCAACCACCTGTACTTGTTCCAAAATTTATTTGAAGGCTGACTAGTGTGGCGTCATAATTATTGAATGTAGGTGTTTGAAAGGCACTAAGGATGTCCTTGAATAGATGAAATGTTGAAGCATGGCTGAAGGCAATAGTCATTTTTAGGGTAGAGAAAAATTCTTGCTGACAGTTTTTCGGAATAAAAATTGCAATTCTCACTAATTAACCCTAAAAAAGTCAAATTTGTCAATAAGGACTTATATGGCTTACCATAACTACATTTTGAGGTCACTTGGAAGAAACCACAGCTCATGGATGAAAGAGATATACCAAAGAGTTGCATAGTCGGGAATGATTTTAAAAAGTTAAGAAATACTGTGAAAGTGTCAATTTGAAATGTCTTTTTTTTTTTTTTGCAGGGCAATGGGGGTCAAATGACCTATCCAGAGTCACACAGCTAGCAAGTGCCAAGTGTCTGAGGACAGATTTGAACTCAGGTACTACTGAATCCAGGGCTAGTGCTCTATCCACTGCGCCACCTAGCTGCCCCTGAAATGTCAATTTTTAAATTCTATCTTTTCCTTTGATTTTACTCCCATTTAAAATCATGTCTTATATAGTTTTGTTTAATTCAGCTATATACTTCCCCCCTTATTTGGAGAAAGAATGGCTATTATTTAACATTTATTTAGTTCTAGCCATGCTTTGGGTTGAATAGAAAATATATGATTTACCTTTAGAGCATATTTATTATAATAAATTGATTTTTATCTTTAATTACTTTATGATAAAGTTTCTAATATTCAAAAAATTTTCCATTAGAGTTTTCTCCTAAGATTTGGTATAAACTTAAAAAATCTATAAAATATGAACTCTAAACAGGCCAAGGAATAGAGAAATATCCATATATTTCACCTATTCTGTTGTCTTTCTGTACCCTCTACTTCAAATTTGTAAATGCTTTTAATTGGGCTATTTGCCCAACAGTTGCAGCTTTTCAATATTATCATTGACCTTGAAGAAATTGTTCTTGGATTCTACCAATATTAGTAATTATAGCTCCATTATGCCCCTTGCTCAACTTAGGAGATACTTAGACTTTGATCAATGTAGTCATTACACTTATTGATTGATAATTGTAATGCATTACTCTTCGACTTTCCTGCCTCTCTCATTAATTGTCTGTGTGCTTTCCAGAAATATAGTTGCAAGACTTCTGACACACATTTCACCAGAACATATAACCCTAGTTTTGCATTTACTATGGGAACTAATTTTAAACTTCCATTATTAAATATAAAGCCTTATTATTTATTGCATCATACTGGCCTAGGTCATATTTATCTAATCAGCCTGATTCATACTCATATTTCCTTGTTTCATAATGAAATCTTCCACTTTCCAAATGATTACAACAACACCCTCTCTCTCGTGTTATAAATTTGAAGATTCTCATTTGGAAAGAATTTGTTTTTCATTTTTTTTGGACTCCAAATTATGGTACAGCCAAATATTCCTAAGGGATTTGTATTTAACTTTATCATTCGATAAAGCTTTTCAAATAGTTCTCCATTGGTTTTATCATAATTTGTATGTAGAGGGGATGGGAAGTATAGTGAAGTGAAGACTCAGGATTTTTTTCATGATGTACACATTTTTTAAATCCAATGTATGAGGCTGAACAATCGACAAGCTCCATTTGATTAAGTACTTGACATTGCCCTTCATTCACTTTGGATCAAGGCAGTCTTGCTGTTGGACCATAAAGTACCACAAATTTGAACTCACAGGGTTTGGGCTGAAGCCACTGCCCTATAACCTTTAAACTGGGATTTGGGGAATGCCACTTAATTCCTGGGAGCATCAAATTCTCTATTTGTAAAAAGAGGATATTAAAAAATAGTTCACTTTTATAATGCTTTATTCATAGGAAGACAATGAGGGAAATGGTCCAAGTGTTACTGGGACTATTTGACAGATGAAGGAATCAAAGTCTGGAGAGAACATATCCTTTTTTCAAGCTCACCTAGTAAGTTTAAGAGCTGGAACTCAAGTCTAGATCTCTGATGCCAGATTTAATCTCCAATCTTTGTATATTAATGCTCACCTTCTCTACATCACAAAGAATATTATGAAAAGAAAATGAAATAAACCATAAAATATTGCTGCTATTCATAAAATAGCAATGATAGCAACAGATCTTCCCAATACCAGAAGCTTGATGAACAGGTTATGAATAGTTTCTAGCTAAGGCAACCTTTATAAGACAAAAATAAAGCAGTTTAGTTCTGTAAAGTCCCTTTTACAATGGTTATTGAGAGGTGGTAGAAAATTGGAGAAATGGTTCTAAGAGTTGAAGATTTGGGTCTGTCTACTAGCATCGATTTAATTATTTTAATTTTTATTAATAGTATTATATGGCATGTATTATCTCATTTGGTCCTCACTAAAAAGGTAGGTGCTATTATCATCCTCATTTTACAGATTAGGAATCTGACGCTGGGAGAGATTAAATGATTTGGCTAGGGTCACATAGTAAGTGCCTGAGGCAGGATTTAAACTCAGTTCTTTCTGACTTCAAGCCTAGTTCTCAGTGAACTGCTCCATCTAGCTACTTCTTTTTACCTGTGATTTTTGTATAAAAACTAACTACTAGAGAATCTGAAACAAATTTATATTTATAATATTGCTAATATGAAGTCAGAAGATATCAAGAAATTACAGGTAGAGTATAAAGATTTGGAAGCAGAGACCCTTTCTCCAGACTATTTTCTAAAATACTCCAAGTTTTTCCTTTCTTTCTTTCTTTCTTTCTTTCTTTCTTTCTTTCTTTCTTTCTTTCTTTCTTTCTTTCTTTCTTTTTTTTTTTTTTTTTTGGTGAGGCAATTGGGGTTGAGTGACTTGCCCAGGGTCACACAGCTAGTGTCAAGTGTCTGAGGCTGGATTTGAACTCAGGTCTTCCTGAATCCAGGGTTGGGGTTCTATCCACTGCGCCACCTAGCTGCCCCAAATTTTTTCTAACAATCCTCACACAGCAACCTAAAGGCCTTCACCATCATTATGATTTTCCTCTTTATGATCTCTAGTTCTCAATGGTCTTCCCAATACATGGTAGACAGAAGATATGGTATCACTTTATCAGGGTGAATTGGAACCACCTTCTTAATCCTCTACACTATTTCTCCTTAAAGCTTTCATTAGTTTAGGCTCTCATATCACAACGTTTAGTTATTTTGAGCTCATAAGCCACCAAAAGACATCATATATTTTTTTCAAGCAACCATTTTTCTAAATATATAAATGTAAAATTTCAAAAAATCAAGGAAGTAACTGGAAAGGGAAAGGAAAAGAATAAGAGGTGTTTGTGTAGGAGGGTAGAATTATGGAAAGAAATACCTCAAGAAAAATAAACTACAGAACTAGTGGTTTGACTCTCAGCTGGGAAAGGAAAATGAAAGATAAAGGCAAGTTATTTCAAATAGTATAGAGTGTAGAGCACCAGAGATGATTTATTTATTTAGTTTTGCTATTTCTTTCTTTTAAAAGGCACAGAAGAATATATAGGAAATATGGCATTATAACATGATTTGTTGGAAGAACAATAGTCATAAAATGGAATAGAAAACAAAATTCAGCAACTTAATATATGCAAGAAACTCACTTAAAACATTTAAATTTATCTAGTCTTAAGAAGAGATTGTGGTATAATATTCAATTTGGCTTCATTCTCACGTTCCTCCTTTCAAGAAATATAAGAAATGAAGTTATGAACTCAAACTAGGTAACAGTAAAAATATATTTTATTAAGAGAGGAAACCAGGGCACTTACTGGTACCAGAGATGATGAAATAATACTGATATTAAATATATGTATAACAAAAGTCATAGGTTATAAATTATTATTTAGAGAAAAATTAGCCAAATTGAAGGAAAAGATATTGACAGTGAGACAGTAATTGTCAGTTACTTCATTGTATTTATCTAACTGAGAAAGTTAATGTATATATATATATATATATATACACAGAATTTAAGGTATAAAGAATATTATATATATGTATATACAGAATTTAAGGTATAAAGAATGTTATATAAAAGTCTTAAAATGATAGACGTTTCTTTTTCAGAAAGAGATCATAAAAAAGGAAAAAGGACCCAAAGGTACAAAAATATTTATAGCCTCTCTTTTTGCGGTGGCAAGGAATTGGAAATTGAAGGGCTGCTCATCAACTGGGGAATGGCTGAACAAGTTGTGGTATAAAAATGTAATGGAATATTATTGTGCTGTAAGAAACAATGAGCAGGCAGATTTCAGAGAAACCTGGAAGGACTTGCATGAACTGATGATGAGTGAGATGAGCAGAACCATGAGAATATTGTACATAGTATCAACAACATTATGTGTAGATCAACTGTGATAGACTTGATTCTTCTCAGCAATACAATGGCCCAAGATAGTTCCAAAGGACTCACGATGGAAAACGCTCTCCAAATCCAGAAAAAAAAGAACTGTGGAATCTAGATTCAGATTGAACCATACTATTTCTATTTTTTTTTGTTCTTTTCCTTTTTTGAGGTTTTTCCTTTTTGATCTGATTCTTCTTTCATAACATGACTGATACAGAAATATGTCTCATGTGATTATACATATGTAACCTATATCAGATTACTTGCTGTCTTTTGGAGGGGGAAGGGAGGGCAGGGAGGGAGAAAAATTTGAAACTAGAAATTTTATAAAAACAGATGTTGAAAACTATCTCTAAATGTAACTGGAACATAATAAAATATTTATATGAGAAAAAAAGATGATAGACCTTTGATGAATAAGAATCTTAAGGATATATCTGTTTTCAGGGTCAGGGAGTATCTTTACAAATAAAACTTGCTATGCTCTGGGAAAGAAATAATTGATTAATAAAAACAGAAAGGCAGGAATACTTAAATAGATCTTATATGGAAAAGCTACAAAGGAGATTATGAGAACCTAGGAAAGAATACCAGATTAAGCAGTTAAATGGTAATTCATAATATTTGATAGAGCAGTTTTAAGCAAGTGATGGGGGCAGAAATCAGAATATCAAAGGTCACAAAGTGAATGGACAGTAAAGAAGTACAGACAATGAACATATATGAATTTGTATGGAGTTTGGTAGTTCAGAGAGGGACAAATACACTATTAAAGATTATTCTTAGACCAATGTGACTAGAGAGAAAATTCTCTTAAATTAACTAAGTAATGTCATGATAATAGACTTAGACCAGGGAAACATATTGTAGCAGGGGTTGAATTGGAGTATACTCCCAGGAAACATAAATAGAATGGGTCTATTGGGACTTATCATGTCTGCTTCTGGGGAAATGTGGTCAAGGCCAAATAGTAGTTGGGATAGGAGATAGAGTAAGAAAGTGTGTAAAAAAAAAAAAGTCTCCAAAATTGTTAGCAGCACATATTTTGGTTAAAAAAAATGACCCTGCATACAAAATGCATGTCTATGTATGAATGAACTGTGGTGTATTAGTGAAAAGGGAATATTATTACATTGTGAGAAAGAATGAATGTGAGGAATACAGCAAAACATGGAAAAACTTGTATGAGCTGATGCAGAGGAAAATAAAGAGAGTCAGATGGAGATTATTCACAATGACTAAAATAATATAATCGAAAAGATTACAGGGGCAGCTAGGTGGTACAGTGGATAAAGCACCAGCCCTGGATTCAGGAGGACTTGAGTTCAAATCCGGCCTCACACACTTGACACTTACTAGCTGTGTGACCCCGGGCAAGTCATTTAACCCTCATTGCCCCGCAAAGAAAAAAAAAAGATTACCAACTCAGTCAAACTGATAAATCACATTTAGTGTTAGATTTATCACTATATTGAAAAAATAAAACTGTGAGAGATATAATACCTTTATTTGTGCATTTGCTTTCCTTCTTTTAAGATAGCCCACAATATTTACCAGAACATTCTTTGTCTATTCCCACTGTTTTTGGAGAACTTTGAAATTAGAGTAAGAATTTACTTTGAAGATAGGAAAATAAAGAATGGAGAATATAGTTTAAAGCATGATGATAGTTTGGTTGTAATAATGTAAAATCAATATTGAAAATATAAAGACTGGAGGAAAATATAAACAAAAGGTAATGGCCATGGAAATAGTAAGAGACTTAGCAAGATCTGAAAGAAGTAATGATCTATCAAAACAGATCAGTTTTTTTTTTTTTTTTTTTGCGGGGCAATGGGGGGTTAAGTGACTTGCCCAGGGTCACACAGCTAGTAAGTGTCAAGTGTCTGAGGCCGGATTTGAACTCAGGTACTCCTGAATCCAGGGCCGGTGCTTTATCCACTTCGCCACCTAGCCACCCCCTTAACAGATCAGTTTTAAGACATGGCAGTGAAGACTTCAGTTGAAGAAAAAATTTCCAATTTCAAAGAAACCATTTCTTTAAATTCACTTGTAGAACCAGAGAGCTACTATTTTTATGTTAAATGGACATAACATTAAGAGTGCCATCAATTTGTTAGGATTGATGTATACAAAACTTAACATCTCCCTGTAGCAACTACAATTTTCAAAGTAGCAACTGCTATCGGCCACTTCATTCTCCCTCACTGTTCCAAACAGATTAGAAAATAAATCACAGCCATTACAATTCAATACAACCTCACCTAGGAAGAAGGGTGCATTGTTTACATAAAAATTGAGATGGAGGTCGAGGATTGGAGGGCAGAGAAACCTCCACATTTATTTAGAAAAAGAAAGATATTTAGAAATCTGTTCACATGCATGCTGGCAGACACATCCCAAGGGATGTTTGCTTATTCATATATATTCTCAGAGAGTCAATTTACAATGTAAAAACGTAACCAGTGTGATCCAACATGAATTGATATGTCTCAAAATACTTCATGATTTACCAGCTATAATGAATACAGTAATTGAAGTCTTCTTCCATCTGGACTGTTGTTAATCTACACTACATTTGAAGACAATTTAGAATTTCATTCTGTTCTAGTATGATCTTTCACACAATTTCAAAAGAATTTTTTTCAGTTTGAAAAACCCTGATTAATCTTTCTGTTTGCCCACATCCTGCTGCTGGCTCTTAATTATTTTAAACATTAATATTTTAATGAATTTAGAGCAAAGGTGGTTTAAAAATTTCTATTTTATAGCACAATTTGTTAACATAAACTTTACCTGATCTTTTTAGTTACTTAGTTTTTAAAAAATGCTACCTAATAGTAAGTTTAGGAAAAATCCCTAAATCATTTCCATTTTCCATTCCATTCACAGAGAATTTTGTTATAGTGATTTAATTTCTACAATTTAGTAACATAATGAATCCCTATGCAAATTAGGGATTTGGTTTATTGAATGATAGGGACAAGCATATCATCTATCATTGTTGGACAAGGTGAGAAGTATTTCAGTAACCTAATCCAAACCAACACAGAGAGAGCTCAAACAAAAATTATGTGTGATGGCAGAAAAAAGTGTGAAAATATTAATATTCATCTGCTCCTGAAATTTAGTTAACCTCATATGAACACAATTTGATACTTATATCAATTGTTGCAACAGAAGAAGAAAATTAACTGTTGTTTAAAAAAGAACAAACCTAGAGTTCTCAGTGCTATATCTAGATCCTTTCACAACTAAATAGGTAACCTCAAGATTGTACATAAAGCAAACAACAAGCGTTTGTTGTTCATCTAGCATTATGTTAGCTGTTACATGGATTACCAGGTAACAAAGCTTAGTTTCTGTAAGATATTTACCATACTATTGAGAAGCAAAATATGCATTGTATTATTAAATATAAAATTGTGTGATAGTGATGAGGATTTCAGAGAATTGAGTTATCAGAGGGGATAATTTGAATTGGTGAGAGTTTGGTGAAGAAGATACAACTTGAGAATGAGATGGAAAAGGAATGGTTTTTAGAAAAAAATATGATAAATTAATTAATCTAAGTTTTTTCTTTCTCTTTGCACCACCTGGGGTATCTTGTTCTCACGTGCAATACCCCCAGAATAGCTACTTTAGGAACATTTTGTAAGTTCACATCTACTCAAAACCACAGATCATATGCCTCTACCAGTGTGTTTATTTTGTTCTTAATCATCCAAAGGATATAATTAGTTCAATTTTAAAATAAAAATCATTTAATGAAATGGCATGGTGAGAAAAAAAAATACGTTATCAATTTGTTCCCACTCCCCCCACCCCAACTCTAGGATAATCTTTCCAAAATACACTCATGCTTCTAGGTAGAAGAAAAGATATCCACAGGGATCACTTATGAGAGGTATTGGTGTAGGAGTAACATGCATCAGAGACTGTAGGACCATTGGCATGTCTGGTGATGTCACCACCCAGCTCTTATTGGACCTGCTCCCCTCTGACTATGCCACATACTGGTGATTACTGTGTACATTGTTTCATTTGGACATTTCTCTATGGTTTTCTTCTGACTTCTGGCTTGGATAGTCTTAGGTAGATTTTTATTTCAGGCCCTTCTCTTCATGGTCACTTTTAGATTCTCTTTGTTCTAGTCTTTTTGAGTGTAGGGGCTATTCAATTTTTTCCTTTATAGGAATGGCTAAAAGGTCTTTAGTAATAATCACCATATTCAGTTCCCAAAATCCAGTCAGAGGGTATCACTCTAAGATTAAATCTTTTCTTCTCTATTCTTGTATCTGGGAAGAAATAAAAGACCTTTGGGTTCAAGATACTGATGTAATTGAGGGCTAGACATTCCCAAATTATTTTCTAGTTTAGCATTCAATAAATTTCAGCTACAACAAAAGACAAATTAAGGATGTAAAGGGTCCTACATCCCCCTAGCCTGCATCACTGACTTTATCAAGAATATCTACCATCAATAAAATCATTTTACTTTGGAGCTATATTTTGGCTAGTGAAAAGTATCTTTTTCCCTGATGTGAATATTTAAAATTTTATCTAAAGCTGAATAGTATAACAAACTTATCTCACTCAGGGTCTTTACTATAGTTTGTTTTCATGTTTAGTTGACATATTTTACCATGTACTTAAATGTGTCTGAAACTCAATTTGTTTGTGTGCCACTGTGCATTATGAACATATGGTTTTCATATGTTTTTCATATGTTCATATGAAAGGGAAACAAGTTCATTCTGAGACACCGAGCTAGAAATATATATTTGTGCTGTAACACAAAGTACACAAAGGCCCATTTTCCTCTAGCTAACTTTCAAGAATTAAATTCCTGAAATTTTTATCTATTCCTTAAATTTTGTGATATTCATTCATTCAAGAAACTTTGGAAGATAAAGATGAATCAGACACATTTCCTCTTAACTGGAACCTGTCTGGTAAATGAAAATTTATTTTCTTCTGAAAATCTTCTTCCTTGCTCTTCCTCTCTCTCTTTATTGTTGACTTCATGTATTTTCATGAAGCATTATGGGTATCCACTCGCTTTTGCTTCTGTAATGATTGGAATGACGCCACCTACTAGAGACTTGCTGTGGAGAGCTCCACCATGAGGAAAATGCCTCAGAGGCATTGTGGCTTTTCCTTGGCGTCAGGAAATGACGCTTGCTCATGGGTGCTGTCTATCAAGTCTACCAGCCAATCAACTGGAGGAGCCTCCTATGGTCTGGGAGGAGACAGGAAGGAGGAAAGGGAGCCTGCGCAGAAAGCGCTGGCCTTTTTTGGCTTCCGGACTTGATGGTGGTGGCGGCAGAGGACTTCACAGGAAATTTGAGGAAAGATAGGAATGCCAGGCTGTTAGAATTCTGTTCTCAATCTTTTTTTCTTTCTATTTTCCAATAAACCCTTAAAAACCTAAACTCGTTTTATCAGTGATTTTTAGTCAGTTTCCCCCAAACTGGGGGAACACATTAGAATCCACATTTAGAATCTTAAATTACACACTTCCAATCCCACACCTTGCCATCAAGCCTTAATAACATCTCCTACTTTAAAGTTTACTTCATCACTTTATATCATCCTATTTCTATAATTGTTATTGTCCCTTCCTTCTCAATGAATCAAATACCTGACACACAGTATTCTTTTTCACCACAACTATTGCCTTTTATCACTGTTGACTTCAAAATGATGCAGGTGATCATCAATAACCCTGGTATCTCAGTTTATGAAGCTTTTAAACTGTTGAACTTCCTCAATCTAAATCAGCAATCTATAGAGTTGGTCACAACTTAGAACTCACTATTACTAAAATCTATTTCATATCCAAAATGTAGTATAACCTCAGTTTTTGTTCCAAGTCTGATTATTTTGCAAAAAAAAAAAATAAATAAGACTCTTTTGATTAGGGACAGCTAGGTGGCACAGTCGATAAAGCACTGGCCCTGGATTCAGGAGGACCTAAGTTCAAATCCGGTCTCAGACACTTGACACTTACTAACTGTGTGACCCTGGGCAAGTCACTTAACCCCCATTCCCCCCCCCAAAAAAAAACCCAAAACCTCTCTTCATTGGAAGAGATAATGGTGGCTCAATTTTGCATGGCTTTGCAGGGGGTAGAATGCATGGGAGAGCTTTGTAGAGGAGAAATATTATTCATTTATGCTTCGAGAGAGGCTATGTGTAGTTCTAGACTCAGATGGGGTGACTTTGGAAGAGACAAACTTTGGAATGTGATAAAATAATGTGATTTAGCAGATACTTAAAGGCCCACCTGGAGATTAATCTAAACTGATTGAATTAAGTGAGAGTGATTGACTGCTGATTAGCCTACTTCAAGTGAACTAGATTGTAAACACACCTGGCTAGCACTTAAGAAGGTATTATTCTCAGAAGATAAAGACTTTGAACTCAACTGGAGACCACCTTCAAATCTAGTGAATCAATAGATTTGGATGATGCTAACCAATCAGCTTGAAAACAGTGTGTAAGGACCTCCTATGCTCTGGACCTATAAAAAGCTTCCACACTCAGTTTGAAGAGAGTTCATGGTTGAAGCAAGCTCATGGTGGAGGACTTGAGCAGGAAAAAACCAGGCTGGAACTCTAGGCTAGATAGGCCTTTTCTTAACTTTCTGAACTCCATGTGAATACCTAGTATGCTTTAATAAATGCTTAATACCCAAAGACTGGTGCTAAAGCTTCTAATTTAAGGTGACCACACATTTAGATTTTAAACATCACAGTAACACATAGACGAATCCAATAATTAAGCACATTGCTGATTTCTAGATCTTTCCTAGTGTTTTCTGGGATTTTGAACTTGGGTGAAATAGGTTTTCTTTCATTTGGTTCAGTGAAGTTTCATATTTTTCTTATCCAAAGAGCTCATAAGTTATGTATTTTTTGTATATTCTAATCCATGAAATTTCTCTGATACTCACTATTCACTGACAATCTTTCATGTAATAATATTTGGTGGAAAGGGGCCAAGCCAGTGGATACAAGTGTGTATGCCTTCCCCCACTTAGTGATAATAGTCACAAAACATCCTTTTGAATACAAAATTCATAACACCAGAACATACATATTAAGGAGAGTAAATTGACAACCTCCCTCTCTCTCTGAGTAGAACAGAGCAGCTGGCCTTATGGAACTTCTCCAGCTTTCCTCAATGATGGAATCACTGTCTCCCTTCAATGGTGAAATTGCAGTTTCCTTTGGAGATAAGTGGACAAAATTCCAAAGAAATCTATCAATCCTTCCCTTAAAGGTGCCTGTCATCTATATATTTAGACATCTGATGTGGATGTACACATTTTATGTGGGCATTACAGAATTTATACTTGAATTATGAAATTTTCCTCTCTGAGTACATTTCTAACCCTTTGATTTCCCCACAGCCTCTTCCTCATAAAGGCAAGGAAAGCATGATTGCTGAAAATAGAACAATGGAGATAAAACAATAAAATAATTACCTTGGTGGAAAACGTCTAGTCCATCTCAGAACTCATGGTAGAGAAAACATGGAAAACCAGTCACACTCTAAAATGCATTGTAGATTTTGGGGGTATAGATTTCAAAGGTAACTAGGAAGGAAAGGTAGCATGTTTTTAGAAGGGAGGTCATCTCAAACATATTTGGAAATTCTCATCAATGATATGTTGAAGACACAGAAATAAGGGAAGGACTGAGTTGGCTAAATAGTCAAATGCAGATGCACATAAAACCATTAAGAACTTAACTTTTAAAAAGACTAATGCAGAAGATAAGAGCAATGGAAAATAATGAAGAAGGAAGTAATACTGAGGCAAAAGGCTTTTAATTGTAGTGTTGAGTGATAAAACTCAGAATGAGTTGAGACCAGGAAGGGCCACAGAAATTGCTGTTTTAGCTTTATCACAGAAAAGAGGATAAAGGTAGGCATAAGACTGCTGCTTGGATCATTTGGAACAAGAGTAATTAAAAAGAGAAGGCAGAACTATGAAAAAGAGCATGATGTAGTGAATAGGAAATTGGATTTATTGTCAAGGAGGCTTTGAATCAAATTCTTTCTCAGACACTTACTAGCTGTGTAACCTTGGAAAAGTCATCTAACTTATGTGGACTTGAGTTTCCTTATCTGAAAAATGAGGAGGTTTAACTAGATGGCCACAGAGGTCTTTTCTGATTAATTTTCAATGATCTTAGTCTAACAATAATAATTCTTGTTGGGCTCAATGACTTAGGATAGTATTCACTCTACAATAAGGGTACCTTCTGTTCTAGACCAATTCACTCAGGTTGAATTCAATTTGGGGAGATTTTACCCTCTAATGGTAGGAAATTTGTTTCTTTTTCTCATACTCCTTTGCTATTACTTTTCTAAAGGGAAAATAAATTGCCTAAAGTTGAAGTTTTGGCTGATGTTTAGGGTTACATCAAAGGACAAAGTTTAAATGAAATCCATGTATGATCTGAATCAAATATTGGATAGGTTTTTAGTTTAATATACACACTTGCACACACAAAATGCTAAATATACAATACATACAAACATTGAACAGGATTCTGGAGTTTAATTTAACTATAGTTATTCTTTCTTCTGGGAGATTGATATATAAACCTCATCATAACATAAAGCAGTCAGTAAGACTACTGAATAGGTATTCTAGATTTTATCTTGGTTCTACACATTACCCATCAGAAAAGATATCTTTCTCTAAGGCATGCCAAGTATTGGGTTCATCTTCCATCCAACGTATATATTCTCTAATGAAGAAACTTCCCTTTTCTTTTGCACGAGTCAATTGCATCTGAGTGATCCAGGACTTCCAGGCCTTGTTAGCTCACAGGGTTATTTTCAAACCCGCATGCATACATTCTGAGGGCAATGTTTATTCACCTACTCAGAAAAGCAAATACAAAGGAGAAAAGGAAATTAGGGTCCCAGGCATTTACTTTTCTAGCTCTGCCCCTTTCTTGCTATGTTGGGATGGCTGTGTATGGCAAGAGTGTGAGCGGGGTAAGAGTGCCATCCTTTCCTTTATCCTTTGTGTAAAGTCATAGAGTCATATGATGCTATCTGGAGGGCCAAAAAATGAAGAGAAAAAGGAGTTATGTCTTTTTAAGAATTCAATATTCAACCCACCCTACCACTGTCACCAGGTACAGGAAGATCAAGGGACCATTTCGAGTTTGCCTTATCATGGCAAAGTTGACATTCATCTCAACGGTGAGTTCTCATAGGACTGGGAGTAGACAAGAAATCTGTCATTCTCAAAGGGCCCAAGGCATGGTGTCTCTTGTTTACCCAGAAGTTTCCATGGGACCACTGGCCACATTCTCCCTGGGATAACTCCATTGACCAGTTCATCGCCTGATACATTTAATGACCATGAAATATAGGATAAGGGAATTTGTGATAATGAATCAATTTTCAAAAAGGAAATTCAATGGGTTTTCCAAATTGTAGGCAACTGAACTTGAGTCTTATTCCTGAGGAAAAAAAGAGTAGATTCTAGAATAGATTATTAAAAGAATGGTTAGGGGGCAGCTAGGTGGCTTAGTGGATAAAGCACTGGCCCTGGATTCAGGAGTACCTGAATTCAAATCTGGCCTCAGACACTTGACACTTACTAGCTGTGTGACCCTGGGCAAGTCACTTAATCCCCATTGCCCCACAAATAAATAAATAAATGGTTAGTAAACACCAAAAAAAAAAAAAGAAATAGGAGAAGATAAGTTGAATAAAAGACAGCTAATTTAGCAGTTGAGATCATTGCTTTAATGTATTTTTATTTATTTTGTTAAATACTCCCCAATTACAAGTAAAAAATGTAACATTCATTTAAAAATTTTTTGAGTTCCAAATTCTCTCCCTCTCCCAATCCTCACCCACCCATTGAGAAGGCAAGCAATATAATATTGATTATGCATGTGAAATTATGAAAAGCATTTCCATATCAACCATATTGCAAAATAAAACACACACACAAAGCAAGAAAAATAAAGAAAATTAAAGGAGTGTGTTTTAATCTATACTCAAACTTAATCAGTTCTTTCTCTCTGGAGTTGAAGAGCATTTTTTTTATTATGGGTCCTTTGGAATTGTCTTGGAACATTTTCTTGATAAGGGTAGCTAAGTCTTTTATAGTTGATCATCCTAACAATATTGCTGTTACTGTGTACAATGATTTCCTGGTTCATTTCACTTCATATTGTATGAGTTCTTATAATTTTTGCAGATTTTTCTGAAATTCTCCCATTCCTAGTTTTTCATAGCACAATAGCATTTCATCATGAACATATACAACAACTTGTTCAGGCATTCCTCAATTGGTTTCCCTTTATTTCCAATTCTTTTCCACTACAAAAAGAGATGCTATAAATATTTTTATACAAATAGTTCCTTTTACCTTTTGCTAGTTCTTTAAGAGATAATTGTTAACCTTAGATAAAGTAATTTTAGTAAAAGCTCAATTGCAAGGTGTAGAGAAATGAGCATAGTGATGAATTAGAGGAATTAAAAGTAGATTATTGGGGGCAGCTAGGTGGCACAGTGGATAGAGCACCAGCCCTGGATTTAGGAGGACCTGAGTTCAAATCTGGTCTCAGACACTTAACACTTACTAGCTGTGTGACCCTGGACAAGTCACCTAACCCCAATTGCCTCACACACACAAAAAAGTAGATTATTATCCTTTCTATTGGATTAGTAGTGAAATGGAAAGTAGAAATAGGATGATAATTTGGATTGGAATGATGAAGTGAAGGCTTTTTAATGATATATGTGTAAGATATAAACAATTTCTAAACAGTAGGGGATAAAACAAAAGTTGGGAGACACTAAAGATGAGAGTAAGAGTGATTCATCTTGAAAACTCATAGAAGAAATTATTGATTATTGAAATAATAATCCAAATACAGGAGTTAGTCTAGGAAAAACAATGGTTATATCTTTCTCAAGAACTGACATAATGAAGGAAAGGGCAAGCGAGAAAGTAAATCAGTTATATATGATAAGGAGCAGAAACACAGATATTCAGATGAGTAGCCTGGATTTGTTTAGTGTAGTAAAATGTAAGATCATTCATTTTTGTGTGAGTAGGGTAAAACTGGGGATTAGCAAAAAGAAAAATATTTTAATATCCCCTACAAATACCATGCTCATCAATGAGGGCAGAAAAAAGAATCACAATAAAGGGTGAGTTATGATTGGATAACATTATTTACAGTTAAGTCAGTTGGCATAGCTTTATGAATTTCTCGAGCAGCATTCAGGAGTTGAGGAATAAAGGAAGAAAAGTTAGATAGTACAGATGACTCAGAACTGAGGAATGGAAAAGCAAAAATGGTTATAGGACAAGTGAAGAAAGGACTCAAGGCTTAATTATTAAAAAATTGCATTGGTCTAATATAGAGTTCAGCTTGTTCAGCCATTCCCCTTGATGGGCATCCCTCAATTTCCAATTCTTTTCCAGCACAAAAAGAACTGGTACAAATATTTTTGTACATGTGAGTCGTTTTCCCTTTTTGATGATCTCTTTGGGATATAGTAGTGGTATAGCTACATCAAAGGGTACAGATAGTTTTATATCCCTTTGGGCATAGTTCCAAATTGCTCTCCAGAATGGGTGGATCAGTTCATATCTCCACCAACAATGTTCTAATTTTCCCACAATTACTCTAACATTTATCATTTTCCTTTTCTGTCACATTAGCCAATCGGATACATGTGAGGTAGTTCCTCAGAGTTGTTTTAATTTGCATTTATCTAATCAATAATTACTTAGAACATTTTTAAAATTACCATAGATACCTTTAATTTATTCATTTTTTATTCTGATTGACTGATTCTTGGTGTCTCATGGAGACATTATATTCCAAATGTCCAATTCTAATTTTTAAGGCATTGTTTTCTTCAGTGAGACTATGCACCTTTTTTTTTTTCCATTTGGCTGGATGATTTTTTTTAAGGAATTGTTTTCTTCAGTCAATCTTTGTGCTTCCTTTTCCAAGCTGCTGATTCATTTTCATAATTTTCTTGTTTTGCTTTCATTTCTCTGCCCATTTTTTGTTCTACCTCTCTCAATTGACTTTGGAAATCTTTTTTGAGTGCTCATCCCATTTTTTCTTCTACCTCTCTCAATTGATTTTTAAAATCCTTTTTGAGCTCTTCCATGAAGGCTTTTTGTTCTTAAAACCAATTCATCTTCCCTCTTGAGGCTTCACATGTAAGTAATTTGAGAGTATTGTCCCCATCTGAGTTTGTGTTTGCCTATTCCCTGTTAATACAGAAGATCTCAATGGTGAGAGCTCTTTTTCTTGTTTCTTACTCATACTGCAGCTTATGTATTTATTTAAGTTGAGGTCTCCTCTGGGGGTCCCTGTTTCAAGCTTCTTATGCTGAGGTATAGGGGCTATGTCACTGGCTTCCTATTCTGAGGCCTCTATGGCTTGTGGATTTTCCCCCACCCTGGACTTCTTGTCAGAGAGTGCTGGGATCAGTAGGCCTGGTCCTGCCCGACCTGTGCGTGGCCCTCCAGCTGGCAACCTGCCCTCTTGGCTGGTGCAGGTGGGTTTTGTCACTGTCCTGCTGTGTCACCAGATTTTTGCGCCAGGATTCAGGGGCCTCAGTTGCTCTGCTCTGCCCCACCTTAAATTTATTCAATTGAAAACTGCCTGTTCATATCCTTTGACACTATATCAATTGGGGAATGATGTATATTCTTTTAAATTTGACTTAGTTCTCTACATATTTGAGAAATGAGGCTTTTATCAGACACACTGGCCATAAAATCATTTTGCAGGGGGCAGCTAGGTGATGCAGTGGATAGAGCACCAGCCCGGGAGTCAGGAGGACCTGAGTTCAAATCCGGCCTCAGACACTTAACACTTACTAGCTGTGTGACCCTGGGCAAGTCACTTAACCCCAATTGCCTCACTAAAAAAAAAAATCATTTCCCAGGTTTCTGCTTTCCTTCTAATCTTGATTGCATTGGTTTTGTTTGTGCAAAATCTTTTTCATTTACTGCAATCAAAATGATCCATTTTGCATTTTATAATATTCTCTAACTCTTATTTGGTCATAATTTCTTCCCTTATCCGTAGATCTGACAGGTAAACTATTCCTTGCTCTCCTAATTTGCTTATGGTATGACCCTTTATGTCTAGACAATGTGCCCATTTTATTTGTTTTTTTTTTTTTTCCGTTGAGGCAATTGGGGTTAAGTGACTTGCCCAGGGTCACACAGCTAGTAAGTGTTAAGTGTCTGAGGCTGGATTTGAACTCAAGTTCTCCTGACTCCACGGCCAGTGCTTTATCCACTGCGCCACCTAACTTTCCCCGCATGTGCCCATTTTAACTTCATCTTAGTATATGTTGTGAGATATTGGTTTCTGTCTATTCTCTGTCATACCATTTTCCATTTTTCCTAGCAGTTTTTGTCAAATAGTGAGTTCTTATCCCAGAAGCTAGAGTCTTTGGGTTTATCAAACAGTAGATTACTACAGTAATTTACTACTGTCTTGTGTGCCTAACTTATGCCATTGATCCACCACACCATTTCTTAGCCAGTACAAAATAGCTTTGATTGCTGCTTTATAAGACACTTTTAGATGCCATACAGTCAGGCCACATTCTTTTGCATTTTTTCCCTTAATTCCCTTGATATTCTTGACCATTTTTTCTTTTCTTTTTCTTTCTTTCTTTTCTTCTTAAATTAATCAATTGTTTATTTATTTTATATGTTTAGAATTTTATTTTCCAAATTACATGTAAAATTAAAATTTTGACATCAATTAAAAAAAAACTTTTTGTTCCAAATTCTATTCCTGCCTCCCTTCCAACTCCCCCCCAAAATAACTCAAGCAATTTAATATGAGTAATACATGAGCAGTCATGGAAAACATTTCCACACAAGCCAGGTTGTGAAAGAAAACAGAAAAAACCAAAACTTCAGAAAAAGGAACTAACAAAAAGTGCTTCAGTCTGTATTCAAATACCATCAGTCCTCTCTCTGTAGATGGATTGCATTTTTCATAAGACCTTCAGGTTTGACTTGAAGCATTGCATTTCTGAAAATAACTAAGCCATTCACAGCAGATCATCTCACAATATTACTGTTATTTTGTATACAGTACATTTCACTTTGTATCAGCTCATGCAGGTCCTTCCAGGTCTTTCTCATAGAATCCTGCTCATCATTTTTTTATAGTAAACTACATTTATATAGTACTTTAAAGAGAGATTTCCTTGCAATAAGCCCATGAAGTTGATTATTACAAAAAAGTAAGAGATAACATTTATGTAGTACCTAATACTTGACAAAGAATTTTCTTCACAATAGCCCAGGGAAGAAAGTACCATACATTTTGCCATCATTATCAATCAATAAATCATCCATTGATCATCATCCATCAATCCTCATCATTATCCTCAGTCAATCCTCATCATCGTCAATCAATCATCACATTCTTCATTCAATCCTCCTCATCAATCAGTCTTCATCAAACAATCCTCATCTTCCTCCAATCATCAACAATCCATCAATCCATCATCCTCACTCATCATCATCATCATCTTACATTACTATTGCCTCTGCTTCAAATTTTTTTCACAATTACTATTCTTAACTATTTCCTTCTATCCTATTCCCTTCCCATGATATTTACTCTATTTTCTATCTTCTTTCACCTTATCCCTCCTCAAAAGAATTTTGCTTCTGACTACCCCCTTTCCTGCTCTTCCCTCCCTTCTTTCATTCCTCTCTCCTTATCCCCTTCTCCTCCTACTATCTTGCAGTGTTAGATACATTATTCCATCTAATTGAGTGTGTATGTTATTCCCTCCTTGAGCCAACTCTGATGATATTAATGTCTTTGAGCAAATTCTAATGAGTGTAAGGCTCATTCACTGCTCCACTCCTCCCCCATCTCTCCTGCTCCATATGCCCTTTCCTGCTTCTTTCATGTGAGATTTCACCCCATTCTACCTCTCCACACCCCCCTTACCCAGTGCAATAGTCTCCTCCCTCAATTTTACCCTAAAGATGTCATCATGGGGCAGCTCAGTGACACAATGGACAAAGCACCAGCCCTGAACTCATAAGGACCCAAGACCAAATCTGGCTTCAGACACAAGACACTTAGCAACCCTCTGACCCCAGGCATGCCACTCAACCCTGACTACCCCACAAACAACAACAACAACAACAAAAAATGCTTTACAGATATCATCCCTTCATAATAAATTCCAATATGTGCCATCTGTCTAAATTTATTCCTATCATCTGCCCCAATAGTGAGACAACCCCTATAAGTTAGAAATATCATCTTCTCATGTAGGAATGTAAACATTTTAACCTTTTAACATCCCTCGTGATTTCTTTTTCCTGTTTATCTTTTTATTCTTCTCTAGGGTCTTGCATTTAAAAGTCAAATTTTCTATTCACTTTAGGTCTTTTCATCACAAATGCCTGAAAGTCCTCTTTTTCATTGAAGTCCCATTTTTCTCCTGAAATATTATACTCAGTTTTGCTGGGTAAGTGATTCTTGGTTGTAATCCCATGCACTCTGGAATATCATATTCCATGCCCTCTGGTCCTTTAATGTAGAAGCTGCTATGGGGTCCACAGTATTTGAATTGTTTCTTTCTGGCTGCTTGCAATATTTTCTCCTTGACCTGACAGCTCTGGAATTTGGCTATAATATTCCTGGAAGTTTTCATTTTGTGATCTCTTTCAGGAGCTGATTTGTGGATTCTTTCTATTTCTATTTTATCTTCTGCTTCTAGAATATGAGGGCAATTTTCCCTGATAATCTCTTGGAAGATGATGTCTAAGCTCTTATTTTGATCATAGTTTTCAGGTAGTCCAATAATTTTCAAATGATCTCTACTGGATCTATTTCCAGGCCAGCAGGTTTTTCAGGAAGATATTTCAAAAGACCCTCTATTTTTTTATTCATTTGGATTTGCTTTACTGTGTCTTGGTTTCTCATAAAGTCATTAGCTTCCATTTGTTCAATCCTAGTTCTTAGGCAATTATTTTCTTCAGAGAGCTTTTCCGTTTGGCTCTTCTGGCTGTTGACTTTTTTCATGATTTTCTTGCATCACTCTCATTTCTCTTTCCATTTTTTCTCTACCTCTCTTACTTTATCTTCAAAGTCCTTTTTGAGCAACTCTATGACCTGAGACCAATTCATATTTTCCCCAGAAGCTTTGGATTTAGGCACTCTGACTTTGCTTTCCTCTTCTGAGGGTGTACCTCGATCTTCCTTGTCACCGATGAAAGTTTCTATGGTCTGCATCTCTCTCTGTCTGCTCATGTTGCCTGCCTACTTCTTGACTTTTTACTCCTTCTTAAAGTGAAGCACTGCTTCCAGGCTGTACTGTCCCAAGCTTCAGTGGGTCCCAGGTGGTACAATTTAAGGAGGGGCAGGTTCTTCACAGCTCTAGGCCTATGCTCTGGTCTGTAAGTAGCCCCAGGTCAACTTGATAATTAACAAGGCAAGAAATTTTTTTTTTGCTATGGTTATTAGCTCCAACAAGCCTGTGCCCCTCCCCCACATGGGCCTCTGCCACTCAAGAGTTCTTCCTGTTTCCCTGATGGGTAGAACAACCAAATTCCACCTCAGCTCCAGCAGAAACCCCTGTAGTCTGTCCCCCATCCCTTCCCCCCGCCAGCCATTCAGCCCTCTCACCAGGCTGTGAGCTTCATTCCAGATATCACTGCCTCTGCAGCTGATTCAGAGGATCAAGGGTAAATTTCTCTGGAGCAATCTGCCTGGGGCTGGTTCTATGTCAGCATGACTGTGGGGTTGTGCTCTACTTCCATCGTGGCACATCAGCCCCCTCCTGCCAAACTTCTCAGCCATCTTTGATTGGAAAATGATCTCAAGACCATCTTTTTATGGGTTCTACTGCTCCCGTTATTGTCTTATGGCTGTGTTTGAAGTTTTTTGGAGTAATTGTGTCAGGACCTCTGAGTACTTACTGCCTTTCCTATGCCATCTTGGCTTCACCTCCCATTTTTTTCTTGCAGATAAATTTTGTTATTATCATTCTAGCTCTGTAAAGTAATTTTTGGTAGTTTAATTGGCATGGCACTAAATAAGGAAATGAATTTGGGTGGAATTGTCATTTTTATTGTATTAGCTCAGCCTACCCATATGCAATTGATATTTTTTCAACTGTTTATATCTGACTTTGTGTGAAAAGCGTTTTGTAATTATGTTTATATATTTCCTAGACTGGTCTTGGCAGGTAGCCTCTCCTGAATTTTGTATTGTCTACAATTATTTTAAATGGAATTTCTTTTCCTTTCTTTTCCTGTGTACCTTTTTTGATAATATATAGAAATGCTATTGATTTATATAGGATTATTTTATATCTTGCTACTTTGCTAAAGCCTTTAATTATTTCAAGTGGTTGTTTAGTTGATTCTTTAGGATTCTCTAAGTATGCCATCATAGCCACTGCAAAGAATGAGTTTTGTTATCTCACTGCCTATGCTATTTCCTTCCAATTCTTTTCCTTCTCTTACTGTTAAAGCTAAAATTTCTAGTCCAATATTGAATAATAATGGTGATGGACATCGTTGCTTCACCCCTGATCTTATTGGGAACCTTTCTAACTTATCACCATTACATATGATGCCTGTTGATGGTTTTGGATAGATACTACTTATCATTTTAGTTAAAACTCCATTCATTCTTATGCTTTCTTGTATTTTTAACAGGAATGGATGCTACAGTTTGTCAAAATATTTTTCTGCATCTATTGAAATAATCATATGATTTTTGTTAGTTTTCTTATTGATATGGACAATTATGCTCATATTGTCCCTAATATTGAACCAGCCCTACATTCCTGGTACAAATTCCACTTGGTCCTAGTGTATTGTGCTTATGATAAATTGCTATAATGTCTTTGCTAATATTTTATTTAAAAATTTTGCATCAATATTTATTAGGAAAATTGGTCTATAATTTTCTTTCTATGTTTTGGCTTTTTCTTAGGTATCAGCACCCTATCTGTGGTAGGAATTCGGTAGGACTCCTTTTTTCCAAATAGTTCCTATAATAGTTTCCTAGTTTTCCAAATAGTTCATATAATATTGGAACTAGTTGTTCTTTAAATGTTAAGTAGAATTCACTTATAAATCCATCTGGCCCTGGAGATATTTTCTTAAGGACTTCATTGATGGCTTGTTCAATTTCTTTTTCTAAAATGGGGTTATTTAAATACTTTATTTTAATTTCTGTTAATCTGGGAAATTTGAGTTCTTGTAAATATGAATCCATTTCACTTAGATTGTCAGATTTATTGTCATACAGTTGGACAAAATAGCTTCTAATTATTGCTTTAATTTCCTCTTCATTGGTTGTGAATTTACCCTTCTCATCTTTCATATTGCTAATTTGATTTATTCTTTCTTTTTAAAAATAAAATTAACAAAAAGTTTAGCTATTTTATTGTTTGTTTTCTTTTACATAGAACCATCTCTTAATTTCATTTATTAGTTCAATAGTTTTCTTACCTTTAGTTTGAATAATCTCTCCTTGGGAGCAACTAGGTGGTGTAGTGGATAAAGAACTGGCCCTGGATTCAGGAGAACCTGAGTTCAAATCTGGCCTTAGACATTTGACACTTACTAGCTGTGTGACCCCAGGCAAGTCACTTAACCCTCATTGCCCCCCCCAAAAAAAAATTCTCTCCTTTGATTTTTCAGAATTTTTAATTTGGTATTTAATTGAGGACTTTTAATTTATTCTTTTTCTAGCTTTTTTAGTGACATGCCTAATTCATCGATCTCCTCGTTACTCTATTCATGTAAACATTTAGAAATGTAAAATTTCCCCTAAGAACTTCTTTGACAGAATTCCACAAATTTTTGTATGTTGTCTTTTTATTGTTATTCTTTTTGCCAAAATTATTGATTGTTTCTATGATTTTTTTGACCACTCACTCTTTAGGACCTAGAGATATAAATGTTAAAAGGACATTTTCTCTATTTTCTGAAGTAGTCATGTTTTTTCTATGAGTTAAAGAATAAGAATGCTTTGTGTGTCTTTCTTTTCTTCATTCAAAAGATGCTTGAGATTATTTGAGTAAATAGTTTTTCTTCTAGTCAATCGAAAATGCAATGCAATTTGTAGGTTAAAATAAATCTCAATGTAAATATTGTAATTTTGGAACTCTACTTAAATATCTTTTGACAATAATTGAGAAATATATATATAATAAAATGATATATTTTTAAAGCATTTAAGAGTATTTGGAATGTAGTAGGGGCCATATAAATGCTGGCCATTATTATCATTATTATTCATGTATAAAATATGAAAAGATGTGAAATATAGTTATTGCATTACAAAGTTAATATCCATTTTCAGGTTTTTAAGAGTTGATTATTTTTATTTGTTATGTAGATTTGACACTACAACGTATTACTCTTCAAGTCATACCTAATGTCTTAGTATTTTCAAAACATTTATCAAATGCCAACTATTTGTCCAAACCTGAGTTAGGAAAAGCAAAATAACTTTGTTTAACCAAATTCCCCTTTGGATCTTTGGTTTGTACAGGCTGCTTTACTATATAATTTCCCCTTCAATCTGTCAGAAGATATTATGTCTAATGGTTGTATTTTATAGAGCCCAAGAAATCACTGGTGATTTTCTGTAATTTTCTCTTGTTGAATTAGTAGAAATATCTGCACTCTTGTGCCTTCTTGTTTGGTCTCTTGACTATTCTTTAGCCCCTGAAGTCTCATAGGAGTGGCTTAATTCTTGATGTTGAGAGGGAAAAATGTATGCATTATTTAATTGCAATGTTTTACAAGCACTCAGAGGTCTGGAGTAACTTTTTGCAATTATCTTTTGGTGAATTAGCAAAACCGGGAAGACTTCCCTCCATGACTATTTGTTTTTCTTTTGTGGATTCCTTAGCATGTTACTTTGAGCCATAAAACATGGACCTAGTGATATGTATATATGTGTGTATGTGTATGTGTGTGTATGTATAGGTGTATATGTATGCATGTGTGCATATATATAGTTATGAGTATATACATATTTATATGTACATCTGTACACACCAACAGGCATGTATATGCACACATGTATGTGTATACACACATATGCCTAGATATAGGAACATGAATACACATGTGTGCAACACATGTCTATATATGTATATATCATCTATATAGACACACATATACATGTAGCTGTGTGGCATAGTGAATAGAATGCTAGGCTTAGAGTCAGGAAGACCTGAGTTCAAATTTGTACTCAGACACTTACTAGCTGTGTGACCCTGGAAAGTCATTTAACCATGTTTTCCTCAGTTTCCTTATCTATAAAATGAGCTGGAGAAGGAAATGGCAAATCACTCCAGTATCTTTGCCAAGAAAACCTCAAATGAGGTCATGAAGAATAAGACGTGACCAAAACTACTGAACAACAAAAAAATGCAGACACTCTTAAACTAGATAGTAAATATAGTAAATTTAGATAATACATTTTTACTGCGAAGAAATAGTGAGTAGAGTGTTGACCTCAGAGCCAGGAAGATATGTGTTCAAATCCTAGCGGATACTGTTCTGTGAGTGCATATATTACAAAATCTCTCAATGCTTTGGGGATGCCAACCTGAATTTGCAGAGGGAGTTTAGTCACTTGTGAGTTCTCTATAGTAGTGAATATATCCTTCTAGTCCATATTTTTAAATTCACAAACACAATCATACAGATAGATAGGCAAGTAGGGTAGAACAGTAAACTTGGAGTGAGGAAGAAGAAGGCCTAAGTTCAAATCATGCCTCTGATACTTCCTGGCTTTGTGACCTTGGGAAAATCACTTGAATGCTGTTTATCTCAGTTTCCTCATATGTAAAATGGGGATAATAATATTACTTACATGCCAGGGTCGTTGTGAGGATCAAATTACATAAAAATTAGAAAAGTGGTTAGCACAGCATGTGTCACATAGGAAATGTTATATAAATGCTAGTTATGATTACTTATTGTTACTCTGGATCTCAGTTTCTTTATCTATAAAATATGGCAGATTTACTTAATTACTTCCAATGTTTCACCAGACTTTAAATCTCTAATGACATTTTCCCATTATATGATCTTATGGATTCAACCAGAGACATGGCATAAGAAATCTTGATACAGCTGCTGAGTGGTTTTTCTAGTTAACTTTTTTTTGATTGGATGGACCAAAACTATATGATGTTTGATTTTTGGCAGCTAGGTGGCATGGTGGATAAAGTGCTGGACCTGGAGTCAGGAAGAGTTAAGCTTAAATCTGGCTTCAGACACTTACTACTTCTGTAACCCTGGGTAAATAACTTAATCCTGTTTGCCTCAGTTTCCTCACCTGTAAAATGAAGTAGAGAAGAAATGGCAAACCTCTCTTGTATCTGTTCCAAGAAAACCCCAAATGGAGTTACCAAGAGTTAGACATGACTGAAATGACTAAACAACAAAGTTTGATGCTCCCTCAGTAAAAAGTTATTTCAGAACCACAGGCACTTGGAAGCAATAGCAAAATGATTGTATTGTTATTCTATCACAGACACCAAATCTCGGTAGTAGGTAGATGGCAGAGTGGTGTGTGCCCATGAGGTACAATCTCCATTTAGCGAAGGATGGATGGAGTCCAAAATAGGCTCTAAGGGAGTATACATCAAATGTTATATCCAATCAGGAGCCAGGCCTCACTTTCATGAGACTGAGACAAAAGAAGGAAGCCAGGGACAATAGTGTTAGTTTCAAGCCTAAGAGTTCTGCACAGAATCACTAGGCATGTTGTCAATAGTATTAGTGAAATGAGTACTTGTCTGACAAAATTTGTCTCTCCAAACTTCAGATGTTTATGATAACTCATATATCCCTACTTATCACCATGATCTGCTATATTGGTGTGATCTTGGCCTGAACTCTCTTTATTCTTTCCTGACTTAGCCATGATGGTAAAGCTGTGGTATTAAAAAGAGGTCCTTCTAAGGAGGCCAGATTACTATCTACAGATATTGGATCTATAGAGGATTTATAGAAAGACATAGATAAAAATCATAAAGGTTGAGAATACAAGGAATCATCCTTGACTCTTGTATCTGCCTTCAGCCCCATCTCAATTTACAGGTAGTGGTCAAGGCTTATAAATTCTGCATCTGTGAAATCCCTTGCATCACACCTCTCTTTTTTGATCATGTAAGCAGGCTCTTAACAATCTCTAGAGTGTATTATTGCAATACATCCTTTATTCCTTTTCCTATATCCTTATTCTACCCCAAACTGCCAACCCCCCCAAGCCAAAACAAACAAATCAAAGCAAGACAAGACAAGACAAAAACAAAACAAAACAAACAAAAAAACCCTTCCCAGAGCATAGGTATGATAATGACCTTTCTCTGCTCAAAATTTTCCAGTTATATTCTAGGGTTACTAAGATAAAATACAAATTATCTCTCATGGCCTTTATATAATGGTTCCAAATTATATTTACAGACTGCTTTCATATTTTTCATCCCTCTTATCCATCCCTTAGTACCTCCAATTTTGGGGGCCTTTTCTACACAAAGTCTTTTAAAAATTCTTGCTCTTAATAACTGTTGAGAATGAATACTAGTTTGAATTTGCTTTTCTGTTTACATATTGTAAACCCCATGATATGAGTTCCTTAGGACAGGGAGTTATCTTTTGTTTTTGTCTTTGTATCCTCAGCAACTCACATAGAATCATCCATATGACCAAGTTTTATGTTTGTTGCATGTATTTAAGGAATTGAAATGATTGCTTATGAAACAAAGACCTATTCAGTTGGATTTGATTAAAATATCTAAGATGTTTGGAACATTTTTCATATTATACTTCCACATAAGACATGATTTTAGTTGTAACTTATTTGATGTCAGAAACAAAACAAAGCATCATATTGGTCCTAGAATGGAATTAACAAAAATAATTTCTTTTATTGTCTCCTTAGGTCAACTTAATATCAGTCTCTTCTCTTTTGTTCAATGCCCAATTCTTTTAAAAAGTCACTTAAATTTTTTACCATTTAAATTCTTTTTTTCAAAATTTAGTATCCTTCCAATTACATGCAAAAACTATTTTAGAATTCTTTTTTAAAATTCCAAGTTCCAAATCCTCTCCCTCATTCCCTTCTCTTCTACCCTTATTGAAAAGGCAAACAATTTGTCAAAGGTTATACATATGTAGTCATGCAAAACACATTTCCCTGTAAGTCATGTTATGACAGAAAACACAGACAAAATAAAACAAAGAAAAGAATAGATAAATTATTCACAGTTGGTCATGATGAAGTATTACTGTTACTTTATACAATGTTCTCCTGGTTCTGCTCATTTTCCTTTGTATCAGTTCATGTAAGTTTTTCCAGGTAAAAGGCAAGTAATTTGTTGAAACATTCATAAACAAAGCTCATTACCAGTGAGTAGTGGTCTGTGTCACTTCACCTACTGTCCTATATAGGCCAAGTACTTGAATGGAAAAAGACCTAGAGAAGACTGTTAGCATCTAATGTGCAGCAAGTAAAATTATATGTGTGGTCGCCTTATTTCTGTCCCAAGTTTGGGGAAAATTAGCTGGGATTCCTAATATAGTTATTACTTATTTATAAATTAGAAGTTTTAGCACCAGTTTTGTGGCATTGAGGACTTATTAAAGTATATTAAATATTAGTAAAGAGTGCAGATGTCTCTGAAAGTTAAGAAAAGGCCTGTCTAGCCTAGAGGAGAGAATAGAGCTCAGCCTGGCCTTCTAGCCAGAGGAAAAATAGAGCTCAGCCTGACCTGCTTCTTCCTCCAAGTCCTTTGTCACCACAAGCACATGAGAGAGCCTAATTGAGAGTAACTGCCCGAGGAAGCTTTTTATGGATCTGGAGGAGAGGTAGTCCTTATACACTGCTTCAAGCTAATTGGCTAGTATCCACCAAATTCATTGGTTCTCTGGACTTGAGGGTGGTCCTGTGTTGAGGTCAGAGTTCATACCTTCTGAGAAAGTTAATCAGTGAAGTCAGTCAATTCAATCAATCTGTATTCAATCAATCCCCTCTAGGGGGCATTTGGACGTTCCCCAAACCCTATTATTTTCTCACAAATGAAAATAGAATTAGCCTAGTTTCTATATATAAAGGTGTCATAGAGGCTTCACCAGCACCATCATGTGAAATGATATAATATGCATCAGTCTAATTCAAAGAGAATTCCTTTATCCTGAAAAAAGGAAGTAAATGAGACCTGATGATTTAAGAAGTTTGTTGCAATTCTTTGCAATTCCCTATTTTACACTTTAGAACATAATACCAGACACTTCTCAGAATGCTCTAACATAGATTCTTGAAATGATGAGTGATGCCCCAGAACCAGTGTGAAATGATGTAAAGGACACCAAATTTGGAGGACATAGGTTTAAATTATGCCTCTGGTATTCATTGCTTTTGTGACCTTGGTCAAATCACCCAACTATTATCAGTCTTAGGTTTCCCCTAAGTCAGAGGTAGGCTTTAGACTAAATGGCCTCTGAGTTCCTTTAGAGATGAAAACTTTATCTCTTTCTAGTCCTCTTTCATATTCCATAAACCAGTAGGGCAAATGAGAGACAAGAGTAGTACAAAATGAATAAGGTGTTTGCCATGCAAGGGAAAAAAGACATGAAATGCTGGTTTTGAGTCAGATTACTTTGTTGAAAATAATGATATTCCTAAAATGAAACAACCCCTTGCAAATAAGCAACCATGTTACATTGACTATTATGCAACTTCCCTTTTTGTTTTTTTAAACTCTATTAGAAGAAGCAAATGCCCATCAAAGAGCTGACATCAGCACTGTTTTCAAGATCCCAGGTTCCAAGGTCACTGCTGTGACCACAAGGAGTTCAGCTCTTTTCACTTACACCAACTCCACTTTCGAATGTGGAGGAGAGCTTGTAAAGTACAATGAACAGATGACCAGAAGGCTTAGGTCACTAAGGGTAAATCCCAATGCTGCCAGCTACTGCCCTTATGACTGAAGGCAAGTCACTTTACCTGTTGGAAGCTCAGTTTCTTCCTCCTTCAAATAGTGTTAATACTTGAGTCAGAGCACTGTGAGGAAAGTACCTTGTAAATTGGTCAATGAGGTTATAAGATGAGATTTTATTACAAGACATCATGTTAACTAATGTCAATTTAAAGCATTTTTGACTTCTCTAGGGGTTCAAGAAGTTTGTTGTCAAAAGTTCCCGTAGATGGTTTTTCTTTTAAGAACTTAACATTCAGGACAACATTTAAGTGCTCAGCTTAGGTCTATTAACTGAGAGGGATGCTCTTCTTTGTCCTTGCAAATACTCCCCCGTTCCTACTTTCTGTATTCACAGCTGGAAAGAGAAACATCCCTGTTATCATGTATTTTGGCACATATGAGGCATATATCCCCATGACTGCCTTTTTCCAATCTAAATGAATCATTTTCATGTCTCTTTTTCTGACTGTTTTTGCATTTTAATATTTCTTTTTCTCCAGGAAAACTGCCCTTTTCTTCATGACAACTGCCCTCATCCCTTCCATTTGACATCAAATTGTATTTTGTTTAGCTTGACTAAGATTATTCTTTTAATACTTTTTGAGCATGCCATTCCTCTAGTAGGCCCCTTCCCCACAGTGTATTTATACCACTTTCTGCAAAAACTAAGTTTTAGAGCATGTTTAAACAGAATATAACGCAGTTTTAAAACAAGAATACAAAGCAGCTTCTCCAGTCATGGAAATTCTAACTTGATGGGAGAACCTGAGCAAGTACTTAGTAATTGCTATCTATCACAATCCCTCAAATTATTTCCATCTAGAAAGTTTAACCATTAGTCAATTTGATTACAAGGAAGGGCAAAATTCAAATCATAATACTATAGCAAATATGAGGATATAAAGCAAAGATGAAATGGAATATAGCATTTAGGAGGCAGTAGGGTAGACTATGAAAGAATATGTAGTAAATTATACCATTTTAATTTCATTATTCTTCTGATAGTTTTGGCTTCAGGTCTAAACCAGAACACTAAACAGAGAATATAATGTCTGTTTGCAAATGAACACTACAAGTCATCTAGTAAAGAAAGTGGGGAGGAAAGAAATAGTCTACGGGCTACTGCTCTGTAGAGATCTGGGTCTACTCTGTTTGAAGTTAAGTATTTGATTCTAAAAATGGATCTTTGAACAGTCGCTGTAAGTGAGTCAGCCACACAGATCACCTTGTCAGTACTCTGACAGGAAAACTGACTTTTAAAGGTGAGTTCCAACTGTTCTCTTAATTTATAGTCTAAGAATTCAGCAGCCACCTGTCTAATGGAAGCAACCATCCAATGTTTATTGGTCCCTGAGCACATTTGCCACTAGTCTTGTTAGATCTCCATACCAATCAGCACTTTAGGTGTGTCCTTGCTGTAATAGTTCATTTTTTTCTCTTTTTTGCTCTCCCTTCATTATGTTCCATAACCTGGTCTGGTGCATAAATATAGTGGAAAATGCAGACACAGTATATTTGGTTCAGTTTCTGTTTAGTCTTTCTATTCTGTTGCCAAAAAACTTCATCTATTCTTGTAGGGCAGGGGAGAACTTTAACAAAGGGGGTTAGTGAATGTCATCTGCAACGTCTTCTGCTTCTAACTTAGCATCCTGTTTGTTGACATACAATATTCATTTAAGAATTCTAGGTTTTGATTGTCATCTCTCAGTCATGTTCCCATAGACTCCTTTAAAAAATAACAGTAAAAGCTAACATTGATATAGTGTTTTAAAATTTTCCAAACACTTTGTGTGTATGCACACACACAACATACATGCACAACACACATGCACATGTACATATGTACATATTTCCATACATCCATACACACATACATCATACATTACCAGATTTGATCCTTACCACAGCCCTGTGAGCACTATTATTATCCCCATTTTATGGTAGGAAAAACCCCCCGAGATTGAGGGAAATAACACAATCTGTCTAGGGATATGGGGCTATTAAGTAGATGAAGCAGTATTCAAATTCAACTCTTTCTATCTGTAAGCCCAATCTTCTATATATGCCACAGTAATAGAAATAAATAAAAATAAAGTAAAATATGTGCTAAATTTCCAAATAAATGCTTTGAATTCACTAATTATTATTCATGAAATATCTATGATAGACACAGTCTGCAGATGAACTGAAGCGATGTCTCCTTTCTATAGATGCTTAAGTAATATGATATTTTTTCCTGTGTGAAATTAAGTGGATTAGATGAGTAACCTATTTCACATCTTTGGTCCGCATATCAAAAGCTGGGAAATTATAAACCCAGTTTTGTTCAATGAGAGTAACAAATTTTCCCTTGTATTAAAATAATCTAAATTTGCTTCCTCTTTCAGATATTTAAGCTTAATAGATAGTTTTCATGAATTTATTGAATAAGAACTAAAATATTGACCATATGCAGACATGCATATCTAATACATAAATTTACATATATATCATATGCACATATAGTTATGGTTGTTGGGGTATTTGGCAAAATGCTTAGTGACTACTAAAAATTTTTCAAAGTTTGATGAATGAGTGATTTAAAATATATGAAAAGAAAAAAAGGTTTTGCTATCTAGGAATAGCGCAAGAACTATTAATAGGCAACCTTATTTTAGTTGTTTCTCAGTTATTCAAGATTTTTTCTCCTCTAAAATGTGCATAACTAGAGTGATGATGAGGTTTTCATCTTTTCATCTTTTAGTGAACAAGGCCATTTAGATGAGAGGGAATAGAGAGAATTATCATTAATCATATTCATCTTCAATACTTTAGTCCTTTTATCTACTCTACTGTTTGGGATGAATAGCTTGGTGTACTTTCAAACATGGCAACCTTCCACTGAGATTTCCAACTTCAAAAAGGAATATACATATACACACAAACATATACATATATGCATATACACACATATAAATATATACACAGATGAGTATAGTAAGTAAAAATTGTCTGGAATCTAAAGCAAACATCTTTTAGTACTAACTCATGAATAGGTTAACTGATGTTAAAGATTTTAAATACACTGTTTAAAGATGGGAAATACTCCTCTGAATACTTGATCACTTGATTCTAACTACTTGGATTCATGCCTAGTTGTTCAAGAAGCAATCTCAATAGAAAGTATATCAGTGACCTGCCTGTAGATTGAATGATTGATTGGTTGAATGATCATGAGGGGGAACTTAGGCAGGTCATGTAATTTTGGTTTATATATCCATAAATCAAAGCAAATGATACCAAATTACAAACACTGGTTTCCCAGAGCTTTCTGTTCAACCTTTGTAAAATATTGTCATATCTTTTGGTGAAAGAGCTTTGAAAGTAATTCCTTACACATGTGTTTTACCCTTTCACCAGGGAAGAAGTAAACAAACAGAATGACACATGAATGGCATAATAGGAAGTTAACATCATTCAGGAAACATTTATCGAGGATATATTATATGCAAAGCATTTAATTAGACACTGGATAAGAAAAAAAAAAGATAAACATAGTCCCTGCTTTCAAAATCCCTACACTCTAATAAGAATGATAAGAACCATCAAAATATAATGCAAAAAATATATAATGCAAATTAGAATATGCTAAATGTATAAGATAAGCACAAAGTATTTTAACACCCTTATTCTTCTATAATGGATAATTTTTTTTTGGCCTATATTGGAGTATTCAGCAGCTGCTATTCACTCTATCATGCATAATTTGTATCAATCCCTTCAGGATAGCATTGAAGAATGCCTTGCCCTCTTTATAATCCTAGATTTCTGTGAAGTCCTTATAAGTTTCTAATTTCTTTGTCTTTCCAGAATTTCTGAAACATTTTGGATTCCTGTACTATGTGTGGAACACTGAACTAGATACTGTATTATAGAAAGGAAAAATAAAGTGAGAGAGAAATCTAGGAAACTGTTCATTCTTTTTAACCTGGGTTCAATCCAAGATAATTTAGCTTTAACAACTGACATAAACCACAAGCTTTCCCTGAAAAATTGTTGCTATAAGGATTCTAATCCTAAAAGAAATGATAGAAGCAAAGAAATTATGGCTTGTATTTGTCTCTAATGAGTTACACGTAAGCCATCTCTAAAGCCTTCCTTCAATATTTCATCCTGGCACAGAAATGCCAAGAAATTCTCAAAGAGTATGCCAGCAAAATGCTCATGTCCTACAAACATGGCAAAACTTCAAGGAAGGGACTAGCAATTCTCTCTATGTCTGTTATTCAAGGACTAGCCTAGCTAAGTTTAAAGGAAAAAGGTTGATAGTAGCATTGGTTTTAGGCTGATTATTCTTTTTTTGGAGGGGGGGGTCAATCACTCCTGAAGAAGAGAGCTTTTAATCTGTGCTATATAAGGGTCTGCTCTCAGTAACTAAACTAAGGCATCTTGAAGGATAATACACTTAGGTGGTGCAGTACATAGAGTTATGCACCAAGAATCAGGAAGACCTTAATACAAATCTGGACTCAGATGCTTATTAGCTTTGTGACCCTGGACAAGATAATATCTCTGTCTGACTCAGTATCTTCATTTGAAAATAGGGATAATAAAAACACCTACTTCTCATGGTTGTTGTGAACATAAAGTAAGATAATTGTAAAGCACTTTGCAGACCTTAGATTCTATATAAATACTAGTTATTATTAAAATATGAATATTATGGTCTCCAATTTTAGGTATGTTGTTTCATTGGCTCCACAAATGAAGTCTATGAAAAAGATTACACAATAATTTTTAACGCCATTTTACAGATAAGGAGTCTAAGGTTCAAGGAGTCAGTGCCAGGCCTAAGCTCACATAGTAAACAGTGGAACTGAGAGTTAAAACTAGTCTCTGTCACTTTCCCTTCTACCATGTTTTCTCTCTCTCTCTCTCTTTTCTTTCCTGATGGGGCAATGAGAGTTAAATGACTTGCCCAGGGTAACAGAGCTAGTAAGTGTCAAGTGTCTGAGGCTGAATTAAAACTCAGGTTCTTCTGAATCCAGGGCTGGTGCTTTATCCTCTGTGCCACTTAGAGGCCCCATCCACCATGTTTTCTCATACATTGTCTGCCACATAGTAGACACTTAATAAATTTTTATTGATTGATTGATAAGTCTAAATACGTGTGTACAAAGCCCCTCAGATTCATTATCTTTCTTTTCTCCTCCAATATCTCTTCCTCTTTCTTTCTATGGACCTTATCTTTGAAAGTTTCTTATGTTTATGTAATTGGCATTCCTTCCACCTTTCAACCAAACAAGAACAAATTAATCCCTTGCCAAATATTCTATTCATCTCAACCAATAGTCCTTCAGGTGACATTTTGACTGAAGGGTTGAGATGAAAACTTTTAACCAATCAAAACAGAAAACAAACAAACCATTGACAAAGTGATAAAGGTGAGATAAAAGAGACACACATTTATTTGCTTCTGTGCCAGATGTATAAAGGGAAAGTAATTTTTTCTGTTTTTTTTAATCGTAAAAGTATTTTATTATTTTCCAGTTATATGTAAAAATAATTTTCAACATTTGTGTTGATAAGAATTTAATTTCCAATTTTTCTCCCTCCCCTCTCCCCAAGACAGAAAACAATCTGATATGTCATAAATTTACAATCACATTAAACATATTTCTGCATTAATCATGTTGTGAAAGAAGAATCAGAACAAAAGGGAAAAACCTTAAAAAAGAAAAAAAAATGTAGAAACATTATGGTTCAATCTGCATTCATAATTCACAGTTCTTTTTTTCTGGATGTGAAGAACATTCAGAACATCATGAGTTCTTTGGAATTGTCTTGGATCATTGAAATGCTGAGAAAAGCCAAGTCTATGAGAGTTGATCACCACACAATATTGCTGTTCATGTGTACAAGATTCTCCTGGTTCTGCTCACTTCACTCAGTATCAATCCACTTAAATATTTCCAGTTTTTTTCTGAAATATTCCTGCTTATCATTTCTTACAGCACAATAGTATTCCATTACATTCATATACCACAACTTGTTCAGTCATTCCTCAATTGATGGGCATTCCCTTGATTTCCAATTCATTGCCATCATGAAAAGAGCTGCTATAAATATTTTTGTACATGTGGGTCCTTTTCCCTTTTCTATTATCTTTTTGGGATACAGTCCTAGTACTGGTATTACTGGGACAAGGATATACACAGTCCCATAGCCCTTTTGCATAGTTCCAAATTGCTCTCCAGAATGGTTGGATCACTTCACAACTTCACCAACAATGCATGAGTGTTCCCATTTTCCCACAGTTTCTCCAACATTTATTATTTTCCTTTTTTTGTCATATTGGTCAATCTGATAGGTGTGAGATGGTACCTCAGAATGGTTTTAATTTGAATTTCTCCAATCAATAATGATTTTGAGCATTTTTTTCATATGGCAATAAATAGCTTTGATTTCTTCATCTGAAAACTGCCTGTTTGTATCCTTTGACCATTTCTCAATTGGGCAATGACTTGCATTCTTATAAATTTGATTTATTCCCCTATATATTTTAGAAATGAGACCTTTATCAGAAACACTGGCTGTAAAAATTGTTAGGGAAAGTAATTTTGAAAAAAATTACTTTATTTCTGGCACTTTTTCTAAATAGCAACTATTAAGAGGGCTGTTAATAGACTCTGCACATAGCCTTCAAAATAGCAACAAGAAATTAAATAATTTTTTAAATTAGGAAAATATTAATTCCTGGGCAAGATTTAGAAGTAACATGTTTTAGGAGAAGTTTATTTGTTGTTATTCTAGTTTTCCCCTTGAAGAGCTTCTTTCTCTACTTCTTCCTGTACTATATTGATGCCTGTGTCCCATATTTACCAAAGGTGGCTTAATTTTGTACAATCTTCAAAGTATCCTGAAATACTGCTAAACTGAAAGTGAATTCTACTGTTCTCTCATATGGATTTCTTTATACCAGTTTAACAAATATCACATTTCCCAATTTAACTGGACTCAAATGAGCTAGTAAATGTTCAAGCACAAAACAGGAAAAGGTCTACTTCTTCCCTTTTCACTCTTTACTGGTGAAAAGTGAAAGAAGAAAAGTGAGTTAATAGTTTGCAAACTTCCTTCACTGAAACTTAATTTAACAAACTTTAAAAAAATGAACTTGCTTATTCCATATTTATGGAACAGAAGTACCAAAGACATCAAATAAACACATCTGTTATGGTGTAAAAAATTATTAACTATAATCTAGTCTCATCTGAAAAAAGTATATAACTGTCGGCTATATGAAAAATTATGATTATGAGAAAAATTATAAGTATAGAAAAATTATAATTGGGCCATTAGTCCTGCCACGGTCGCCATTCAAATGTGAAAATATTTTACTGACTTGGGGTGGGGGGACTAATCAACTGGAGGACTAATCTAGGGATTTTTGACTGGCTGGCTAGCTGACTGCTATTAACTTAATAAGGGCCATTTAAAAATTTCTCCACACTGCTCCCAAATTGATAAGCAAAAGATTAAGAAGCCTCTTAAATAAATAATCAAAGAAGAGTTTACTTGTGAGATACAATTTAAACATAAAAATACAGGGAAATAAAATGTACAACCTGACTGCTTTCCAGTACATCTCTTTCTACCCACTGCACCTGGAACTTTTTAGCCTCCTCCTGTGTACCAATGGACCTTCTTCTAGTGTTCTCCTAGTGCTCCAGCATCCCCCTGGCCTCCTTCCTTTCTCCAACCTCCTGTACCATCTCCTGTTCTGTCTATCTGCTCCATCAGTCCGCCCCCCCCCTTTACATAGCCTCAGTCTCCTTAGTGTCCTTGTGGCAGCCCCCTTTCTGTCCATTCCTCCCTTACTGTCTAACTCCCTGGTATATATATCTTCATTCTCTCTACTCAAACCTTGGGTCTCCCTGCGCCCCCACACATGCCAAACTAATCCGCTGGCTGCACTAGGGCTGTGCCTGGGAGGCTTGACCACACCCAGGGGCCTGTGCCTCCCACTGTGAGCCTGGGACCTCTGCATGGACTACGCCAGAGCCTAGCCTGGCTGAGTCCGGGATCTCTGGGATAGTGGCATAGATCCTCTCAGGGAAGAGGGAGCTGGGTCTTTTTCCCCCAGCCATCTGACCTGGTATTTCTTACAGCCAGCCCACAGGGCTTTTTGGCTAAGCTGAAGCAGAGGGGGAGGGGCACCAGCCCCTCCCACACATAAAAAACCCTGAGGGTCCAAGGTTTTCTAATCTCAGCCCAAAGGTAGTGTTCCCAAATCAAATAAATTTCCACATAGGGAAACATGAAGTAGTGGAGAGAACATTTTATTAAATGTCAGAGAACAGCCTTTAAGTCTCTGTCACTTATTAGCTTGTCTATCTTTTTGATCTTCATATTCCTCATCTGTCAAATAGGAATGATTGTTATACCTGTTAACTCACAAGGCTGTTGTGTCAAATAGAATGAAATAATATATATGAAAGTGTTTTGATGTCCTAAAGCACTACATAAATATGTTATTATTACCAGTTAGTTCCTTTAGTTATACAGTATTTAGTCTATGAGTTTAATAGCTTGTTTTTGTTTGTTTGTTTTTGTCTTCAAGTTTGCTGAAAAAAATCAGAGCCATGAATAAGGCAAAGTGAATTAATGGCATGACAAAAGCTCTGTTTTGTATGCTATGAATTTTGGTCTGAAGAGCTGTCTATTGTACCAAAAATGTTCTTATGATGCTGACAAAAGAGCATTCCTTCATCTCTTGGTGCTACATTTGCTTGGAATTTATTTACATTTACATTCTACTGGAGTAAGTTAAGAGCCATGATTGAACCAACTTACCAGAAAAAATTCATAGAGGGTGTAACATTTTTTTAGCATCCTTAAAATTAGGTTTTCAATTAAAAAAAAAAGCCAAACAAACATAGAAATACCTCCTGGGAGTCAAAGTAGGTTTGCATGGCATATTTGCATACAGAAAAAAAGAACTGAACTTGAAGGGGTCTCAACTGCTAAAATCTGCTACTGCTTCTATTGGTAATCAGTTCCTTGAAAAAGAGGCCTACAGTAAAGCAGTCCTCAGCTTGTGAATATAATTCCAACACACAATGTATGTATCAGGAAATGTGTCACATAGAAAACCAAACTACAAATTCACATGGGTTGGCAGCACTTTTGGAACTACATACTTGGCTATATCTTGTCATGATAAATAGGAAAGTATACTATTAATACCATGAGCACCAGTGAAAGGAAGCTACTAACTACTCATTGATGAGAGTCTTTTCTTCTAGTAATTCTTTCAAGGTCTTTATTTGGAAATTTCTCTGCCAGAGAACTGTAAGAATGGATGTTTTCAACTGAATATATTTTAGTTGGCTATGTGGATCTCATCTTGATTAACAGATATGTTTATTTTTATACACTGAGTACTGCTCTTCATGGCTCAATACCAAATTGGAGGGAAGTATATATACTGTTATATTTTAGGGCTTTGTCTTCAGTTACAATCTGTTAAACATTTTTATTATCAATGATTTGACTAGCAGTAGGAACTTCAGACTTTCAGATAGCATAAAGCTGGGAAAGATGATTAATATATTAGATAGCAGGATCTTAAAAGACCAGAAGAATAGATATAATCCCATAAGGCAAAGGTTTGTGGAAGAGTGGTAAGAGCAATGGGCTGGGTGTCAGCAAATATTGGAGTCCAATTTTTTTCCCCTTCAAAACTGTGTAATTATGGGTAGATTACTTGACCTCAGTGAATCTCAGTTTCCTGTGGGTAAAATGTCATTAAGGCCAATAATAACTATCACACACCAAAAAGACCAAGGAGATATAAAGCACTTTGTAAAGCATAAAGAGAAATCCTGGAAAAGGAAACCTCTACAATGGAAGGAGGTTTTTTTCTCTCTCTCCATACATACATACATACACACATACACACATGCATATACACACATATATGTACACAAATATATATGGCTGTAGATGAAGCTATAGATATAGATATATTGCTAGATATATATAGGTAGAGAGATATGAGTTGGATGTGATGGACTAAAATGGCTAAATAACAATATGAATATAAATATAAATATATATATATACACACACATATATACTTAATCTAAAATATGCTCCTAAGTATATTTACTTGATAGCAGAATGGATATTTTGTTATTGTTCTTCTGTCATGTCCAACTCTTCTTGACCCCATTTTTTTTTGTTTTTTGGCAGAGATACTGGAGAGTCTTGCCATTTTCTTCTCTAGTTCATTTTACAGATGAAGAAACTGAGACAAACAAGCTTAAATGACTTGCCCAAGGTCATACAGTGTCTGAGGCCAGATTTGAACTCATAAAGATGTTTTCCTGACTCTTGGCCTAGTACTCTATGCATTGTGCCACTTAGCTCCCTTAAATATTTACATGGAGTTAAATTTTATTTATTATTATTATTTTTTAGTGAGGCAATTGGGGTTAAGTGACTTGCCCAGGGTCACACAGCTAGTAAGTGTTAAGTGTCTGAGGCCGGATTTGAACTCAGGTACTCCTGAATCCAGGGCCAGTGCTCTATCCACTGCGCCATCTAGCTGCCCCCCATGGAGTTCAATTTTGATAAAAACAAAAACAAAGACAAGAGCCATGGTTCTGGCAGATGCTACTGGGCGTTCCCATTCCCTAACTAAATCTGGACATAAGCATTATTAGACAATGTAGCACTGATCAGAAGCCCAGTAATTTGGACAGGTGCAGCAAGGAAATTGCTTATTCTTTGAGGAACAAATCATTATCTGGGCTCCCTGTAGTTCTTGCCTTGTAGATGTAAGAACATTTCTATTTTCTATATTGTTTCACCTTCTCCTTTGGGAGGAAAGCTTCTTCCTTTTGTATGTTTTGAAATGTATCCTGCTCCATGAAACCACTCATCTCATGACCACCTTTGATTTGCACCACCTTCCCAAACTGAACTTGATATTTATTATACAAGAACTATGCATGATATAGTGGATCACAAGATAAATACAAAATATAAAACCCTCCTCTCTCCATTTCCTCCCATTGAAGTTGTCACCTGCACGCATGAAAAAAGGAAGTATTTCTAATTGTTTCACTAGAAGAGACTAACTGCAATAGTTAATGAAGCGGGTAAATTCCTATTCTCTTGGCCATGTGTGCCTCTAAGAGTTTTCATAAAATGGGGCAGGAGAAGGCTATAAAGAATTATTTCTAGAGTCAGTATTGCAGCAAGAGAAAAATAGTAAGTTTTATCTCTCAGTAGAAGATGACAGCTGCTCTACTTTAAAACCTCCTCATGTGCTGATATGGGGAAGGAAGTTTATTCTGTTTTCATTTAAGAATTAAATGACAGAAGTAAGTTTTCCTATTTGTATTTTTATGATTCCTTTAGGGAAAAAAGATGGTGGAAGGAGTGGAGAAACTATCTTCAATTTTTAATGGTAAAGAGAACTAAATCAGCTTTTTTCTTCATATTCAACTATCACTCTATGGAGAAAGGCCTTACATAAACTTCTGTGTCTTATGTTGGTTACAAGAATAGTACATATTCACCAAAGTAAGTTTTTTTTGAAAAATATAAATAGTTATGAAAATTATATCCTAGTTACTTTTGCACAGGAAAAACATTTCAATCAAAATGGAAAAAATGTATTTTTTCCTTTGAAATCAAGTAATGATCTTTATTTATAGAATTATCTAAAATAAAATGATTAAATCTACCTGAATATAGAAAAAGTATTTAAAATTCTGACTTTTCATAAAATCTGAAACTATAATACAAAATCATTATTATTATGAAATACAAAACCATTTAATAAAGTTTTGTGTCTATTTATATGCTCATATATATAAGTATATGTTCAGGATTTTCTTGTGTGACTCCCTAGTAATGATGAGTTTTGTAGAGGGACCAAGGAGACAAGTATCCAGGAGGCAGATTATAATGTGAAGAGGCTAGCAACAAGGATACTTATTAAGTTTATATAATGCTTTTCCAGGAACTACAGATAGTTGACTGGGAACTTTAAAAAAATTGTTAACATGACCCAATGATCCAGATGTTTAGAGGTAAATGAAAACAGGAAAAACAAGTTTTCAATTTTGAAAGTGGGTAGCTCTGCATTCCAAATTCAGAGAAATCAATGAAAGTAGTTTATTAATTGTTTGCTATATTGAAAGCTCTATGCTAAGTGCTGGGTATAGGAAAAAAAAGGCATTTCAGTCCCTACACCCAAAGGGGTTCTTATTCAAATGTGGAGAGAGCATGTACACATATGTTCAGCTTCAAGTACAATAGAAGTACAAATACAATTCAAGTTTATACACACAAATATACATATACACATATATACACACATGCACACACACACATATATATATTATCCTTTTAATCTATCATGTCTATCTATCTATCTATCTATCTATCTATCTATCTATCTATCTATCTATCTATCTATCTAGTCTACACAAGCTCCCTTCCTGGTTGTGCTTCTACTTTCTGGATTTTAACACCATGACTCAGTTCCAAAATTACCCTGGAACCTCCCTCAGCACCTGAGTCCTCAACATGGAACATCTTGACATAATGCCTCCCTTTTTCTACTGCTGTGTTCCTTCCAAGCCTCCATATTGGGGAAAGAACTGTGACAGCCAACCTTCACTTCTCTTTTGTCTTGACTTTTGACTTTTTGGACTTTAACAACATGCCTTCCCACAGGTATCTTCACCCTTCTCTCATTTTCTAATCACTTTTGTGTGTTGTCTTTCCCAATTAGAATGTAAGCCTCTTGAAGGCAGGGACTATTTTTCTTTTTTCTTTATTTTTATCTTCAGATTCAGTACAGTGGCTAACATATAGTAAGCATTTAATAAATGCTTGTTGTTTTGCCTTACATACACTGTTATTGGAACACATTTATTTTCTTAAGCTTGTCTATGGAAAGTTAGGCTTTCCTTCCAGCTTCTCCAGAATGGCCTACAGCTAGAATGTTGCCTATATCTTTCCACTGATATACTTAATGAGAATAGTCAACACAGATTCCATGTATCAGTGTAGAAAACAGTTTTCAAGTATGAAGCTGTCAGTCAATTAGGCCACATACAGAAGCACTTTGTATGCGTGGGGTGGTGGTGGTGGTGGAGGTATGGGGGGCGGAGGGCAGGAGACTAATTTGTTGAATTTAATTTCCAGTCTTGCTAGAGAAGAGTTGAAAAATCAGCTTAAAACACCTCATTTGAGCATCTTAACTATTTGGAACAGAGGTTAAAAACTTCATGGTTCATCCATCTGATCAATTTTGAATCATGCTACAGAAAAATTATCTTTACCATAGTCGAAAGATGAAAGGGATAAGCAAAATAAGGGAAATATTCTTAATCATTACAATAAATCACATTCTCTCTTTAGTTTCTACTTTCTAATTATTTTTGGATATTCTGGTTCATTTATCTTTTTGTGTATGTAGTAATGTGTCTAATCTCTAATATCATTAGGGACTTCGACAATGACAATGAAGCAGGTAAGAAGTAACAAGGAAATTGTAATTAAATGATGATAAATAATCTAATAAAAAGTAAGTTATAAAAAGATAAGATGTAGAGCATTAGGACAAAATTTTCAAGGACATGAAGGATCAAAGGTAATTATGGGAAATAAAATATAAGGAAAATATCTCAAAGAAACTCATTACTGATAGATAATAGCCGATATTTATAAATTATAGTGTTGGTTCACAAAAGTTGAACAGCTATTTTGCTGAATACTTTAACAATTTATTAGCAGTTATTTTTACTCCTTAGTCATTATTAAAGAATAGTTTATTCTATAATATAATATTTGGAAAAGGAAATAACTTTAATATAATGTCTATGATTGGAGAAGAAATATAGCAAAAAGAATTAAAATGGCTCTGAATTCTCAATAACAGGAATAATACTAAGTATTTTACATGTCGTCATCACCAGAAAGCTTTTACCAACTACTTATTTATGAGCAGTACTCTGGGAGCTATTATATGGAGTAAGTTATCTAAGGTTTTTTCCCAAAACTTGTCATCTCATTAATTTTCATAATATCCTTAGAAAGTAGCTAGAGGACTAAATATTACTTTCTTCCTTTTACATTTGGGAGAATGTGTTACACAAAAATGAAGTGTCTTTCCAAAACCTAGCCAAGCTTTCATAAAATTTAGGTCAAAAACTATTCTTTTGACCATTTTCATACATTAGAAATATGTACCCATGATGCAAAAAAATCTGTTCATTGGATATTCTTAGATGAAATATTTGGTAATAAAAGAAAATGTCTCTTAAGCAATCCACATTGATGTATTTGTGGTTTCCTCATTGTGGATAGTATGTCTACATCCCAATTGTAAACTTTTCCAGTAGGTGAAAAAAAGTTCATTTAATGTAAGAAAAAATAAAACAACTTCTTTATAATTAAAGCACTCTACAAACAGATTGGGCTACCATGAGAGATAGTAGATTTTTCTTCACTAGCAATCCATATGGTGAGATTAGATGAAAACTTGCTGGAGATGTTATAGAGTGATGTCTTACTCGAGTATGATTTGGACTAGATGACCTCTGAGGTCCTTTTCATCTTTTAGCTACTATATTCCTCTTTTCACTCCATGTTATTCTTATTTATGTTTTCCATTAATTTCTCAAGGAATATGAAAAGAGATCAAAATAACCATTGAGAAATTATTAAAACCAAGTCAAAACTGGAAAAAAATATCTTTTCTTTTACACATAGTCAGGTTAATGTATGGTTACATAGTGGAAAGAACACTGACTGTAGCATCAAAAGAATTAGTTCAAATCCTGTCTCTGACACTGAGTGATTTTGGGAAACTCACACAATTTTTTGGGCAGCCATTTCTTCAGTTATACAAAAGACTTCTGGGCCAGGTGATCTCAAAGGTCCCTTCTATTTCTGAATCTGAATTGATCCCTGCAATAATGTTTTTTTCAACTTATGTTCTACAAATCTCTTCAAACTTAGCTAGGCTAATCTTCAGAATCAGATATTTGGTCCTCTACCAGGCCCCAAATTCAATCTTTTCCCACTTAGTAAATCCTGCCAGAGTATATTCTCTAGCAGTTTAGCTTGCATTAACTCATGGTTACTTCTATGCCAAAGTGAGACCTTGGAATATAAATATGAATGCACAGGTACCAGAAGGACAGAAGCCATGCAGTAATGGTAAGATGAAAGAGAGACAAGTAGTGGTTATTGGTGACTCACTGATAAGCATTTTGGGACATCTATTTGTTAACCAGATAGTGACAAAAAAGATCTTCTGTCTTCCAAGGATGCACATTAGGATGTGTGACAGAACTTCAGAAGACTTATCAAACTTGAAGTCCATAGTTCTGATGATTATGGTGATTTATATGGGGAAAATTATGCTAATAGAATGATTTGTGAAACATTATAAAGAAAACTGACTAGATTAAGAGGATTCAGGTTCAAATTCTGACTCTGATGCTTATTATCGTTCTGATCTTGAAAAAATAATTTAACTTCCCTGGTCCTCAGTTTCCTTTTATATTAAATCATGTTGGAGAGTGGCCTAGATGAATTCCAGTTTCTTCTAGCTTTAAATCTATGACACTGATTCTTTGAAAGGACCAAAAGAACAATATACTCAATGACTACAACCATTTAAGTGAAAAACACCATGAAACAGTTACAAAGTCCAAGTTAAGTACAATGAAGGATGTTGCTACTATCTTGAAAACTTAAAGTACAAAATTTTCATTTTATTCAACAATGGACCAATAACAGCAGTGCACAAGTTGAATATATACTTCATTAGACTAGTCATCTCATTAACATGGGTACTTCCTCCAACAATGAAGATTGAAACCCATCCATTCACTCTAAACATGTATAATGGCTTGTCCCTACTATTCTACAGATACAGTGTAGGAGGCCTCCATCTAGATTTCTTGGAATATTAATACCAACTGAGCAGACAGGATATCCATTTTTATCCCTTGTACTTGCAGCAGAATTGTCCCCTTTCTTTAAAAATCACAATTCTCTCTGATGACATCCTTCATGTTACATTTCTTGTTCAATTCTTTTTTGCAATATATTATCATCAACCCACACACAATGTGTCCCTATACAATGCTTTGGGTGACCTGTTATTTTAAGTTGTCAGAAAACAAGTGTTCCATAATTCACATCCATAGAACATTGCTGAAAGAATGATTTTTTCCTTCCTTTTTAAAAGATTGACCTTTTTCAGGGACAAACTTGGGATCATCTAAAGAGCTTTGCAAATTTCCCAAGTCAATCTAACTTGCTCTATACCTTCCATTCAATTATAGACCTAGCTGCTTGTTTATTTGCAGTGTGAATTTTAGATACATAGAGTGGTGAATCTACTCTATTAGTTGTCCATTTGATTGAATAATGAAGTCTGGATAATAGGCATTCTTTTAAAAATATATATATTTATTTAATTAACTATTTCCCAATTATATTTATATTTAACTTTTTTTTTTTTAGTGAGGCAATTGGGGTTAAGTGACTTGCCCAGGGTCACACAGCTAGTAAGTGTTAATTGTCTGAGGCCAGATTTGAACTCAGGTACTCCTGACTCCAGGGCCAATGCTCTATCCACTGTGCCACCTAGTTGCCCCTATATTTAACATTTTTAGCATTCATTTTTTTTTGTTTTTGTTTTTGTTTTTTGCAGGGCAATGAGGGTTAAGTGACTTGCCCAGGGTCACACAGCTAGTAAGTGTCAAGCGTCTGAGGCCAAATTTGAACTCAGGTACTCCTGAATCCAGGGCCGGTGCTTTACACTGCACTATCTAGCTGCCCCCTAGCATGCATTTTTAAAAAATATTTTGATTTATAAAATCTTTCTCTCTTTCTTGCCCATCTCCCACCTTTTGAGATGGCAAGTGATATGAAATCAAGTATACATGTGAAGTCATGGAAAATATATTTCCAGAATAGCCATATTGCAAAAGAAAATACATAGATGCACACAAAATAAAAATAAAGTTTAAAAAGTATGTTTCAATTTGCACTGAGTTCATTGGTTCTCATCATGGATCCTTTGGAATTGCCTGGGAACATTGCCTTAATCAGAGTAGCTAGGTATTTCAAAATTGATCATCTTTACACTACTGCTGTTACTACATACTCTCCTGTTACTACATGTTCTCCTGTTTCTGCTCATTTCACTTTCCTTCAGTTTGTATAAGATTACTCAGGTTTTTCTGAAACCCTCCTGTTCCTCATTTCTGATAGTACAATAGTATTCTATCACAATTATATACCACAACTTATTCAGCCATTCTCTAATTAATAGGCATTTCCTTATTTTCCAATTCTTTGACACCACAAAAAGAATGGCTATAAATGTTTTTGCATAAATAGGTCCTATCCTCCCCTCCCCCCCCTTTTTTTTTTTAAATCTCTGGGATATAGACCTAATGATAAGCACAGTTTTATAGTCCTCTGAACATAGTTCCACATTGTTCTTCAGAGTGGTTGGGCCAGTTCACAACTCAATCAACAATGAATTCGTGTGCCTATTATTTCATATACCCTATAATTTTTTTTTCATTTTTCTTCTCTATCATGTTAGCCAATCTGATATGTTTGAAGTGGTATCTCAGAGTTCTTTAATTTTCATTTATCTAATAAATAATGATTTAGAGCATTTTTTCACATGACTATAAATAGTCTTGATTTCTTCCTCTAAAAACTGACTGTTCTACTCCGTTGACCATTTATCAACTGGGGAATGGCTCTTATTATTACAAATTTGGCTCAGTTCCTTATATATTTGAAAAATGAGGCTTTTTTCAGAAAAAAACATAAAATTTTCCCTCAGTTTCTTGTTTTCCTTCTAATATTTGCTGCATTTGTTTTCCTGGTACAAAACTTGTAATTTCCTGTAATCAAAACTATCAAATTTACTAATTGTGATCTGCTCTTTTATTTGGTCATAAATGTTTCTCTTATCCATAGATTTGACAAGTACATTTTTCTATGTTCTCCTAATTTATGAATGATATCAGTCTTTATTTCTAAATCATTAATCCATTTTAACCTTATCTTGTTTTATAGTGTGAGATTTGGTCTATGCGTAGGTTCTTTCAAACTGCTTTTTATTTGTGTCAGCAATTTTTGTAATTTTCCCCCCAAAGCTTAGATCTTTGAATTTATCAAATACTAGATTACTATGGTTATACTACTATATATAGTATACCTAATCTATTCTACTCATTACAAATCTATTTCTTAGACAGTACCAGATTGTTTTCATGATATAGTTTAAGATCTGGTACAGGTAAATTGCCTTCCTTCACATTTTTTTCGTCAATTCCCTTGTTGTCTTTGACCTTTTATTCTTCCAGATTATCTTGTTATTATTTTTTTTTAGCTCTGTAACACAATTCTTTGGTAGTTTGATTGATATGGCACTGAATAAGTAAATTAACTTAGGTAGAATGGTCATTTTGATTATATTGACCCAGTTTACTCATAAACAATGACTATATTCCCAGTTATTTAGATCGATCTTTATTTTTGAGGAAAGTGTTTTGTTATTGTATTCATACAATAACATATTGGCTTTGTCTTGATAGGTAGATTCCCAAATATTTTATATTGTCTTCAGTTATTTTAATGGAAATTCTCTATCTCTTCTTGCCCAGCTTTGTTAGTAGTTTATAGAAATGCTGATGATTTATGTGGGTTTATTTTATATCCCGCAATTTTGATAAAAATTATTAATCATTTCAACTACATTTTAAATTAATTGATAATAGGAATACTTAATCCACCTTTTCCACTTTTGTGGATGATTAGTCTGAACTCATTTGTGTACTTATCTCAGAATCTCACTTAGGAGACAGAAATGGTCCTAGGCTTGATAAAATTGCACAATGTCCTCTGCCAACAGGAACATACAGAGGAGGTCACTCTCTTTAGAATCCTTCTGCCTCTTGAATTGTACACTTGATCCCCTTCATAACATTGCCCTGGACACTAACTAAACATCTCTTATTATTATTTGTCTCACTTATTACTAATGATCAGAGAGTCTTTGAAGTAAGTCATCTGGCTCTTAGATCTTTTTAGGGAATCTTGTATTCCACAGAAAGCATCACATTAGAGAAGAATATTTAAGGTGATGTTTCACTGTACTGAACCACATGCTTTTTGTGAAATTTCAACAAAGCATAAACAGAAGAGTTTTACATTATTTGAACAATTCCATCATTGTATGGCATCAAAGATATGCCCAGCTGTAGAACATTATTTAAGTAAACATGGTAGTTTAAAATTTATTGGAAGTGGTCTTGTACATTGTACTCTAGACTTCTGACAAAATGTATATCAACAAG